>NW_020837955.1:44058096-44183262 GCF_003676395.1 Aethalodelphis obliquidens | reverse complement strand
GGGGGGGCTCCCAGGCGTTCCAGGAGGTCCCGTCAATCACCAGCTGATGGTGACGTTAACAGAACAGAAACTTTAGTGGCCATGCTCGACCAAATACACGGACTTTAGAAAATCAGTTCAGAAAAGTCACTAAACAAACAACAGCAATAATGACCGCAAGTAGCAGCAACAAGCCCCGGTGAGGAGGAGGAATCAGGTTTTCAGAGAGACATCCACTCTCACAGCGGTCCTCAGGGGTGGCCGCCCAGAAGCCTGGGAAGCTAGAGCTCAGTCATGACGCAGTCGCATTCTCTTCTGTGCTCTGGACTGCTCACGGCACGTGCGTGCAGAGCCTGATCTGGGGGGTCCCTTTGTGGAGATCCAGGTAGGCACTTCCCCCTTTTATTGAGAGGCACAGAGCACCTGCTGGCCTCCCTCTGTGATGCTGGTGGCTGCTGCTGGTCATTAATCCATCCTGGGTTACAGAGCCCTTGGTCCAATTATATTGCAGTGTCCATTCTTGACCTGAACTACTCGTATAAAGAGATGCTTACCCCAACTCTCATCTGGTTACCCAGCGGCATGGTGCACAGAAGAGCTGGATTCTCTTGACCAGTTTTCAAGGTAATGAGTTGGGACACTGTTGTTCCCTGAACAGCATGTTCTCAGAATCTTCTTACTAACTTGTCCATTTAGACTTATTTAATAGATTTCAATCCGTGGAAACCAGCATCGCTTCTGAAATCAGATTGTTCCTGTTTGGAGCTAATAGGAATCTCTTCACATCAGCCCCTGAGTCCTCGTGACACACCTGTGACATCATTGGCCTCCACTGCTATCTGGTGTGACAAGATGCCCAGGCCCATTACACTCCCCCCTAACCCACACACACCCAAGATCAGCCTTTCTCCAAGAAGCCCTATTTCTTTCAGTGGGAAAGGTATTCCAAGGCTGTCCTCAGGGCACAAGGGATGCTCAGTGCCAGGGGACATTGTGGGGAGGATCTCAGGGGTTTCTTCAGTTCCTTCTGGACAACAGGTGTTCAGTTAACCTTTTCTGCATTATGTCTGCATCTCCTTCCTTCAATACCAGCACTCAGGGGCACACAGGATGTTAGAATTAGAAGATCAACAAAATTGCTCATTTATTTTATCCCATGTAACACACATGGTCTCAGAATACCAATATCATATGTACGTGTGTGTATCAATACCAACCATATGCACCAATGTTAGTATTACCACCACACTGATATAAGTGCTAAAAAAATGTTGATTTTTTTTTTTTTTGCCATATGCGTTTCCTGTTTCTGTTCTTATTTTTGAACGGGGCACTGTGTCTACATGTCAATTCACAGTCATCACGCACAATATTTTCTCCCTTTTAGCCCTCATTTAGTTTTCTACAGGTAACTCCATAAGTGCTAGTTACCAACCTTCAATTTAAATCTCTGTGGTCATTTTTGTTTAAAACTCATTTTATAATTACCTTCCTCAGGATGGGCTTGTGGGAACAATGGCTCTGAGTTCTTGAATGTTGATAACACCTTGTGTTTTTATACTTTCATGCTTTGAAAGTCAGTTTTGCTGGATAAAAAAAATACTTGGTTCACATTTTCCCCCTTAAACACATTAAATATAATAGTCCAGTTCTTTCTGGCATAAAGCTTTACTGTGAAAAAAATATGATGATAACTTGTTTTTATTTCACTTATAATATCTCACTGTTTTACCTCACTGCCTAAAAGATTTTTGTTTTCTTTTTTGTAAAAGTTCATTAATTTAAAAACATCTGTCTTGGTGTTAGTTGTTCTGGTCTGTATTCTCAGGTACTTTCGTTATAGTAATAGTTTTAAATATGCCTTTTTAAATAAGGAGGGTTATCTTGAAAAAATACAATGTTTAGTATTATTTTGTTCCCTGCTTTGATTTTCTTCTTTAGGACTTATATCTACAGGTAAGGTTGTCTTTGCCTGTCTTCTTTATTCCTCAGCTTTTTTCTTGAATCTCTTTTTTCTTCATTCATGTTTGAATTAAAAAGCGCTTCCTTTCTATTTTTCTTAAGGTATTATCTCTTGTATTCATTCTATTCATGTTTCTTCTGCCTGAGTTTTCATTTCTGAAATGTCTTTTAAATTTCTGGGTTTTTCTCCTTAGTTCTGTCATTCATTTCTGAATTTTTCTGAATTATGATTTTTGCTTTTCTTTCATATTTTATATCATCCTTGAACCTCATTTTGAAATAGTACATAACAATAGTTTCAATCAACTATTCAAGTCTGAGTTTCTGGCATGCTTTTATTGTCCACATAGATATTATTCTGTGTCTTATCTATATTTTTGTAATAACTTTTAGCAGCAATTTGATATGTCTCATTTAAAAACTTTTACTTTTTAACTGTGGTTAAAAACATATAACATAGGGCTTCCCTGGTGGCGCAGTGGTTGAGAGTCTGCCTGCTGATGCAGGGGACACGGGTTCGTGCCCCGCTCCGGGAAGATCCCACATGCCGTGGAGTGGCTGGGCCCGTGAGCCATGGCCGCTGAGCCTGCGCATCCGGAGCCTGTGCTCCGCAACGGGAGAGGTCACAACAGTGAGAGGTCCACGTACTGCAAAAACAAAAAAAACAAAAAAAAACCATATAACATAAAATTCACCACCCTAACATCTTTAAGTGTGCATCTCAGCTGTGCTAAGTTCATTCACACCGTTGTGCAACCAATCTCTAGAACTTTTTCATTTTGCAAAACTGAAACTTTATGCTCATTAAACAACAAAAACTCCCCATTCTCCCCTCCCTGTAGCCCCTGACACCCACCATTCTACTCTCTGCCTCTGTGAATTTGACGGCTTTAAGGACCTGTATACGTGGAATCACACAGTATCTGTCCTTCCGTGTCTGGTTTAGTTACTTAGCATAATGTCCTTAAGTTTCATCCACGTTGTAGCCTGTGTCGGAATTCCCTTCCTGTTTAGGGCTGGATAATATTCCTTTGAGCGTATGGGCCACATTTGGTGCATCCACCCATCTGTCCATGGACTGCTGCGTCTTGTTTCTGTGGGAAATTAGTTCTTCTGAGTCCTTAGAAGCAGGCACAGTTCAGGAGAGCTTGCTGACCTCCTGGAGCCCCATCCTGGGTTGTTTCCTTGTGGTGTTTGGGGTACGGTGGCTGCTTCCTGGATCTTCCTGGCACCTTTCCTGCTCTGGTCTTCTTCGGTCCTCTCTTGTCTTTCCCAGGGCTCCTCGCTGTTAGACACCAGCCACCCCCTCCCCGGTTCCAGGGTCTGCTCTCTGGCTGGTGTTCATCGAGGGCAGATTTGCCGGCTGTTTCTGGGTCTCCTGTTTTCAGGGGTGCCCCAGGTCCCTTGATTTCCCCCACCTCCTCTCACACAGGTGCCCGTACCTTGCAGGTCTCATGGCTGCTCATGGTTTGGCTTCACCCACCTGTTTCAGAGTCCTAGAGGATTCCTTCCTTTTCTGTCAACATTTTCTGTGGAGTTTTGGTTTTGTCATCTAGTTGGCATGGCTGTTTTTATGTGAAGATTTGAAGAGATTACAAAATTATGTTGCCACCACCTCTATCTTTCCAAAATCTTCTGGTTGTTTCACCTTTATTAACAGGAAGATTAATCAACAGTTCAAGTCACCACAGCCTGATCTGTTCTTTTGTTTTTGAATTTTATTTTATTTATTTTTTTATACAGTAGGTTCTTATTAGTCATCAATTTTATACACGTCAGTGTATACATGTCAATCCCAATCACCCAATTCAGCACACCACCATCCCCACCCCCCACCGCTTTCCCCCGTTGGTGTCCATACATTTGTTCTCTACATCTGTGTCTCACTTTCTGCCCTGCAAAATGGTTCATCTGGACCATTTTTCTAGGTTCCACATATGTGTGTTAATACACGATATGTTTTTCTCTTTCTGACTTACTTCACTCTGTATGACAGTCTCTAAGTCCTTCCACGTCTCTACAAATGACCCAATTTCATTCCTTTTTATGGCTGAGTAATATTCCATTGTATATATGTGCCACATCTTCTTTATGCATTCCTCTGTCAGTGGGCCTTTAGGCTGCTTCCATGACCTGGCTATTGTAAATAGTGTTGCAATGAACATTGGGGTGCATGTGACTTTTTGAATTATGGTTTTCTCAGGGTATATGCCCAGTAGTGGGATTACTGGATCATATGGTATTTTTAGTTTTAGTTTTTTTAAGGAAGCTCCATGCTGTTCTCCATAGTGGCTGTATCAATTTACATTCCCACCCACAGTGGAAGAGGGTTCCCTTTTCTCCACACCCTCTCCAGCATTTGTTGTTTGTAGATTTTCTGATCTGTTCTTTTGTAATATTCTTCATCGATATTTCTCCTAATGGTTTTACCCTCCAATGATGATGCCGTTACCTGAAACGGCATTTCATTAGAGGTTGCAAAATAGTAATTTTCTAATTCTATCATCTCTTCCTCACTGACGAATTGGGTTCTTCTATACAGGAGAGCTTTCCCTTATCTACTGGAGCTGTTAGTGTCTTTGAAACATAGTTTAGGCAAGAAAGGTAAGAAAGGCAGAATAAATGCTTTGTTATTTCCTTTCACTTACCTGTTTTTAAAGTCATGTTAGGCATCTTAGCAACTGGCAATGGTGTCCAATGAGTTGTGTTCTATTTCTCTTCCTCCTTCCTTTTTTGAGTGTCATTATAAACACTTGGCTTTTTATGTGATAGGTGTGCTGTAGTCAACACAACTGTCCCATCTTTGGCTACCTTTAAGTTGCTTCCTGTAACCTCTTAACACCACCCTCTTTCATTTCATCTCATCTCATTTCATTTTATTTCATATCTCATCTCCATCTTCCATCTGCCCCTCTGCATGTGCCCTCCGTCCTTCTCCACCCAGTTCTGGACCCTGGGAGGCCCACCTGAGTGGACTGCATCACTGGGCTCCCTTGCACTCTGAGCTCCCTTTGGGTTTGGAAAGCACTTGTAGGAGGTGCAATGGAAAGCACTTGTAGGAGGTGCAAAGACAGGGCAAGAGTGAGCATGAATACTGAAGCCCCAGATTGCTCCCAGCCGGGTGGTTTAGTTTGGCTATTTCCTTCTTCTTAGAGCCTGTGGAGGGAGCAGGCACTGCCATCACCTTGGGTTTGGACTTCCAGCCTCCAGAGCTGAGATGATAAATTCCTGTTCCTGTTGGCCTCCCAGCTTGTGCCACTTGGTTACAGTACCTTTAGGAAAATAATAACACACGTCAAACCAGCATTTTTATAAGATTAATATGATATGCACAAGTATGGCTTATATTAGAAATTAAATTATGGTTCAATATGAGGAAATGTATTAATATAATTTATCACATTAATGTTTCTAAGAATGTTTATATAATCACCTTGATAAAAGGAACTTGATTAACGTTACAGACGTTTTCCCAAGAAAAATGCACGTATGTGTCTACTATGTAAAGCATCCTATGCTTGTCCATCTAAAAAGCCTAAAAGAATCATCTGAAAAACTATGGGAATAAATACAAAAGAGGAAGAATGGCCAATAAAGAAAAGCACCAAAACCAATGACTTTCGTAAATGCCAAACATTAGAAACAGTTAGAGAATGTAATGAATAAGGTACCTTCATAATAGCAACCCAACATAAATTCCTGGGAGCAAATTTACGCAACATGTGCTCCCCTTTGAAGCGATCTATAGAATTTTACTGAAAGCTAAAACATAAGACAAATGAATGGAAGGATTATTAACTCAATATTAAAAAGATGTCACTTCTCTCCCAATCAATCTAAAAAGGGCAATCCCAGTCAAATCCTAGATGTGTCTAAAGGTTATCGAGACGAGTGCATGAGCAAATAGTACATTTTGGAAATTTTCGCACTATTGTGGGGAACTTGCTCTAGTAGAAATAAAAATGTTTTCTAGAGTCAAAATCAAAATGGAGTGTGACTTAGGTCAGATAGCGGATGAGAAATCAGGGAAACAGGACAGAAAACCTCAGAGCATTGCAGACAATGTTGTAATGCTACAGGTGGCACTTAAATTTGGGGTAGAAAGGCTGGGTTATGCTGTAAATCATAGTGGGAAAACTGATTAAGTTTATGGGCGAAAAGGTAAATTCAATCCTTAGCTCAACCTGCAAAATGAAGTAAGCATTGATTAAATATTTAAAGAGAAAAAACATGAGTGCGTCAAAACACAAAGAATAAAAGCAGGTGAATTTTTCCCCTGTAGTACTAGGTGCCAGGCAGTTCTAGACCAGGAGCTGAGGAAGTGAAAGTCTAGCAGGAGTGTGCCTAAGGGTATAGCCCCTTCCGTTGTCACCTGGTGTGGCCAGTCTGGGAAAGGGACTCATTTCGCTGTGCTCCAATCTCCTCATCTCTGAAATGGGAAACTACCTTGTGGGTTATTGCAAAGATAAAGTGAATTGACATGGAACTTGCTAAGGACAGAGCATTCTAGAAGTGTTAGCTGTGTCTTGCTTACATAGCAATTAAAGATGGTGTAAGCACAGCTACTAAGAACAAATGTCAAAGAACATTTGCTTTCTCTCTCTGACTTACTTCACTGTGTATGACAGTCTCTAGGTCCATCCACGTCTCAGCAAATGGCACAATTTCATTCCTTTTTATGGCTGAGTAATACTCCATTGTATATATGTACCACATCTTCTTTATCCATTTCTTTGTCGATGGACATTTAGGTTGCTTCCATGTCCTGGCTATTGTAAGTAGTGCTGCAACACTATTTACAACATCAGGGTGCATATCATATATTAACACATATATGTGGAATTTAGAAGAATGGTACAGATGATGCTATTTGCAGAGCAGAAACTGAGACACAGATGTAGAGAACAAATGTATGGACACCAAGGGGGGAGGGGGATTGGGATGGATTGAGAGATTGGGATTGACATATGTACACTACTACGCATGAAGTAGATGGCTGGTGAGGGCCTACTGTATAGCACAGGGTAAAAAAAGAAGAAGATACAATCTGTTTGCAGGACATATATTAAGCTAACCTTAAAAATGCATCCCAATATACATTAGGTGCAGACTAATACTGTTTGATTCCACTTATACGAGGTACATAGAATAGCCACATTAATAGAGTTAGAAAGTAAATTTGTAGATGCCAGGGGCTGGGGGTAGATGCCAGGGGCCAGGGGAGGGGGAATGGGGAGTTAGTGTTTAAAGCGGACAGAGTTTCAGTTTAGGAAGGTGAAAAATTTGGAAGGTGGATGATGGTGAGAGCTGCACAGCAGTGTGAATGTACTTGGTGCCACTGAACCGTAGGTTAAATATGGTTACAATAGCATGTTTTATATTATGTGACTTTTACCACAATACAAAATTTTTATAAAAAGAACATTTGTTTGCACGAGGTGGGCGCTGCCCAGGACAGTGCATTTTGAAACTTTGAGTGTTTATTCTCTTCTTGGAGGCGGTCTCTTCTTGCCCCTCCGTGCGCATGCAGTTGCAGTAGGACACCATGACCGTGACCATGCGGTGGGTAAGCCGGCTGCCTGGGCGGGGATCCTGACTCTACCCCCAACCCTTCTGCATCTGTTCCTGATACTCGGGGCTCTCGAGGTATTTACATAACCTCCCTGTGCCTCAGTCTTTTCATCTGTGAAATGGGGCAATGATAGTACCTTCTAGCCGGGCTGTTATGAAGATGAACTAAGTTAATATTTGTAAAGTGGTTAGAACTGTGATGGGAACACTAAAAGTATCTGGTAATTTAGTAAATATACATAAAAGTAGTGTGCTTTCTCAGATTTTAATGTGATTTTCTCTTTTGCATTTCCAAGTACACGACTTGTTCTGGTGGGTCCCAAGTCATCATCTTTCTGGAGAGATTAGTATGCTGCAGGGAGCAACACCTGGGAAAGCCACGAGAGAAGAGGTTTTTCCAATTCCTCAAGCCTCCTTTGCCCATTGCATCTAACTCTGCAGAAGCCAGGCGACAGTGCTGTTCTGTGCAGAGGAGGGAAGTATTCCTGTTCTGTCCCTGACAGCTGAGACATGAGGCTTGAAGCTTTCAGGAGGAGACATGACCAGGAGGCGGGGGGAGACCCCGGAGGCCACTTCAGCCCTGGGGGGTGCGGGAAGCATCAGGCGGAGGATGGAAGGAAAGCACTTGTCAGGGGTGCCTCCCGGCCCCTCTTCTGCAGGGGTGCCTCCCGGCCCCTCCTCTGCAGGGGTGCCTCCCGGCCCCTCCTCTGCAGGGGTGTCTCCTGACCCCTCCTCTGCAGGGGTGTCTCCTGGCCCCTCCTCTGCAGGGGTGAAGGTAGAGCAGAAGGGACTCGGCCAGCACCTTCCAGACCGGGCTCAGTGAGGAGCTGGCTTGCAGGCTGCCCCAAACCAATGTGGGCACAGATGTGACAAAGTGCCTGTGGGAGTCTCCATGGTTGCAGGAGAGAGATGTGGGGCTGGGCTCTCCCATTGCCCAGGGGGCCAGGGCTGTGAGGAAGTAGCTGACAGCTTGTCCAAGGTCCTCAGGGCGTGGCAAGGCGGCTCTGAGGGGCAGCTGCAGACCTAAGCGGGGACCATTGGTGCTCAGCTTCCGTGGGGGCCAGAGGGAGGCTGAGATGCCCTGGGGCTTGAGCACGCAGACAGCTTGGATGGCAGGTCACAGCAGCCTCAAGCTTCAGCCTCAGCCCAGCCCCCCTCCTCAGACTCCAGCAGGATGAGCAGCTGCCCCTCAGGAGGCTGAGTCCTCCCGCGTCTCCCCGCAGGAGACTGAGTCCTCCCGCGTCTCCCCCGCCAGAGGATGTGCCGGATCCGGATGCTCAAAACAAACGAGCCACACTTTCCCTGAAGCTCCAAACTGCAGTGAGAATCTTCAGTCTTGTTTACAAAGGGTTAATATATTAACAAAAAGCCCCTTAGCTGTAAATAAGAAACCAAAAAGACAGTCACAGAACTAAAACGCGCTAGAAATCAGACAGAAAAGACAGTACAGAAAAAAGTGAACCTATGTACTTAGTGCAGTGAGTGCAAGTGGAAAAGAAAGCGGCAATTAAGAAAATTAGAAGATGATTGTTCAGGCAGGTAACGAAGAGGAGATTGTTATGGGCAAGGAGGACCCCAAAGACCTGGGGCTTTGGAGAATCCAGCAAGTGGAGTGAGGTACATAGTCAAAGTTATCACACAAGAGAATTTCCTCAAAAGGCAGGAAATGGAACATGGCGACTGGAGAAGATTCCACACAGAAACCTCAATGATGACACATTTCATGGATTAGCTGGGCAGCTGAGACTCACCCCCAGGTGAGCTGAGCTGTGGTCACCCCCAGGCAGTCGGGTCTCGGGCCATTTCTCTGTTGATGTGTCTTCTGATTTTCCTTTTTTTTTTTTTTTTTTTTGGCAGTATGTGGGCCTCTCACTGTTGTGGCCTCTCCCGTTGCGGAGCGCAGGCTCCGGACGCGCAGGCTCAGCAGCCATGGCTCATGGGCCCAGCCGCTCTGCAGCATGTGGGATCTTCCTGGACCGGGGCATGAACCCATGTCCCCTGCATCGGCAGGCGGACTCTCAACCACTGTGCCACCAGGGAAGCCCTTTTTTTTTTTTTAAGATTTAAAAAAACATCTTTTTTTAAAGATTTTTCTGATGTGGACCATGTTTAAAGTCTTTATTGAATTTGTTACAATATTGCTTCTGTTTTATGTTTTGGTTTTTTGGCCGTGAGGCATGTGGGATCTTAGCTCCCCAACCAGGGATCGAACCCGTGCCCCCTACGTTGGAAGGCGAAGTTTTAACCACTGGACCGCCAGGGAAGACCTCTGATTTTCCTTTGACAATAGAGTTGAATTCTTTGTGCAGTGAAATATGGTTAAAACAAACAAATAAGCCGCCAAAGGAAATACAGGATGTGAGTGGGTGGGAGAAGGTAGGAGGGATTGCTAACCTGTTATCCCTGACGGCAGGCCTCTCTCTGTAGAAGAACGTGCCCATGCTTGTCAACACCCCACTGGCTGCTTTGGGATTAGTGACCATTGTGTTCAGTCTGGTCCCCTGACCCCTAAGAATATTCCTGCTGCCTCAACTTGCTTAACTCTGGGTTCTAGAGAGCACGTTTTCCTGCCTCTGGAGGCCTAGGCCGGTGGGGGGAAGCATACTGGGAGAGGGGCCCTGAGGGATGCTTTCCCAGGGGGCTGCTCCCATTACCCTGATGGCATCGCTAAATGAACATGGTCGGTTCTAAGAAAGGATGCATTTTAGGATATAAAACAGGACTCCTTTCATTATTCAGTAACTTGGTTTTGCACCACCAGGATTTCTCCGAAAACTTTTAATGAATAATTCATCCGTGAATACAAAGTTTTGGAACTTTCCTGACGACATATAACGTGTCCCTTTTTTATTATTTCTTGTAGATGATCCAGTGTCATTGAATTTCACTGTCCCGAGGGAACGTTTTAGGAGACCTGCTTGGAAATCACATCTCAAGTGAAGTTTTAATATAAGCTGCAAAGACGACAAGCAACTTTATTATATTAAGAGATCATTTATTCTCTACATTCTCAGAGTAAAGATATCTGTAGAGTCTCAGCTTTAGAACCATCTGCAATTGAAATGCGCTCTGTTATTGAATCGTAGGGTATTATGCCGTGCACCTTGCTGCTGTTCAGAATAAGACAATGCTTTTTTTTTTTAATGAAGTCTCCCCACTCCAGGTTCCAGATTAAAGAATTCTGCATAATTTTCACGTATATTGTAACGTTTTCTTACTTCAAAATGCAAAACAAGCCTGTTTTTAAAACAGCAGACACCAGCTGAAGGATCGTATGGTCTCACGACCTAATCCTAGGCACCCTGTGATCTCCGGAGGCACAGCCGAGTGCATAAATGTGCTTCTCTGGCAGAGGAGCGGCGTTGTTGTAGTAAAATGCTGTGTGCTGGAAGAGGAGTTAAAGCAAAGCATTCATCCTGACTGGTCTTGCTGAAGTTGACAGGGGCAGAACCTTGAACCAGACTGGAGCTTCCACGGTTTGGAGGGGGGTGAGGGTCTGAGAGGAAGCACAGTGGTCCCTGGCTCACAGCTGGGCCCCCTCTTTCTCCTGTGGGTCACGGAACACCCAACGTCAGTCAAAGCCACTCTGCGACGGGGACAGGTCAAGACCAAAACAAGGTCCCCCGAGATCTCATCTGAGCACAGACAGACACGTGCTCATTGTCTGCACCCCGTGACCAGACTTCCGGGTCCTGGCTGACGTGCATGGAGGCTACTCTTTTCCAAGATGCCCAATCACAGGCTCTCTCCCACTTCCTGGCAGTGTCCCACCCTGAGCAAACTCCTGCCTCCTTAAACTCCCAACAAGAGCACTTAAAGCAGGGTCAAACCTCATTCAGGTTCTTCTTAGCATCCTCTCAGTGACACGCCCCTTGTGTGGCCCTGGTGTGTGTCCTTTGCTGAAACGTGAAGTAAACTCATGTGTTCAGCCACAGGGGTGTTCCTGGTGCTTTTTGGCTGGAAGCCATCGGCAGAGGCAAGGAAAACTTCTCAACTTGGAATCCATGAGCCAGCATCCTGCAGAGTCACCTTGATTTCTCGCTCCTACAGGACTGGTTTCCACTATCTTGGTCCTCGCCTCAGCCTCTGCAGGAAGGTGAGCCTTTTTCCTGTTTGCTGAATGCCCTGGTTCTGTCTCGGGCAGCACAGCTCTGTGGGCCCGTGTGGACCAAGCTGGACTCCTCCCCGTGGCCATCAGGTGCTACAGGATCTGGTCTCTGGCCACCTGGTTGACCTCAGGCAACACAGGTGCAAGGACCTTCTCTTCATGCCTCGGGGAGGCCACAGCCCCGCCTGCTCCAGGGCTGTGCCCGCTGCCCCAGGGCTGTGCCCGCTGCCCCGTTGTGCCTGGAGAGACTGACCCCAGCATCCTTGCATGGGTGCCCGCCCTCACTGCTCCCTCCACGTGACGACATCAGGTTTTACCACCTGAGTTGATTTGCTTCCTTGTCCATCATCTCCTTCTCCAAAACAGAAGTTCTGTGCACTGAGGATCTGGTCCGTCCCATTCACTGCAGCATCCAGCACCCCGAGGAGGATCTGACACCCTGTCTGTGCTGCTTACGAGCATTTCCAGTGAGGAGTCCTCGTCAGCCCTCGCTACTCCCGCGTGTGAGAGATCCTGAGCCATGTCTCCGTTCCTCCTGGACCTGTCATGTCTCTCCCCTCATCTGCCAAGTTTGGCACCTGCTCCTTCTTTACAGGACCTCGAGTGAACCTTGGTGTAAAGGAAGAGTGCATCCGGTCCGGCAGTACTCGGTGGCAGAGGGGCATTGACCGGGTGCTGCCCGGCTGCCGCAGCCGAACATGCTCCCTGTTGCTCGGGCTGGAGGGCTCGGGGGGCGCAGACCTGCCCTGCCTCTCACACCATCTCCATAGGGCAGCAGTGACTTTGCACCAGTTGGGGCAAAGGGGACCAAGGGACACGTTGAATGTCCTGATGAGCTTCAAAAGAAGCAAGCAAAGCTGCATGGCTCCCAAGGGGACCAGACATCCCATAAAACCAGCCTGCATGGCTCCCAAGGGGAGCAGACACACCGTAAAACCAGCCCGAATGAACTAACTACTACACTAAGGTCTCATCGCCAGTGATACAGTGAACGTGATGGACACAGGCTCATAACTGGTGGACTCTGCCCTCTGTGTGCTCTGACATCACTCATCACCTGTGCATGTCCCCGCACCTGCTGGACTCATTGTCTCTGTGCTCTGATGTCATATGTCACCTGTGCATGTCCCCATACCTGGTGGATTCTTCTTCTGAGTGCCCTGACATCACACATCACCTGTGCACGTCCCCGCACCTGGTGGCTGCCCTCTGTGTGCCCTGACACCACACATCACCTGTGCACGTCCCTGCACCTGGTGACTGCCCTCTGTCTTCCTGGACATCACTCATCACCTGTGCACGTCCCCGCACCTGGTGACTGCCCTCTGTGTGCCCTGACAATATTTTCCTTGAGGCCCTCGTGCTGTCTGACCCAATTATACGTTCACTTCTTTTCGGTCTCCCCTTCCAGACTGTGGTCCTCTCAGAGCAGGGACCCTGCTGACCCATCACTGACCTCTCTTCCTTCAGGCTCTTGTGGCCCAGGCTCAGTGCCCTGCCCTTTCTCCATGTGGAAATCAGCAAATGTGAGGTCTGTTCCCATCTTGCTCTTGGGAGTTTGGGAACATGGTGGCCTGCCTTCACCTGGCCCAGGATACATTTCCTGATGAGATGAACCGATTGTGGAGGGGCTGCTTCCCCATCAAAGCCCCTGAGTTCCTGCAGGGCCATGGTCCCTGGTGGTGATGACAATTCCCATACTCCCTGCAGCTGCCTGCGGCCAGGTACGGGATCTGGGACAAACGGAGGTCTTACATCCCTGCCTGCGGGAGAAACTGCAAGGGTCTCTCTGGTTGGTGGTCCCCGCTGGGTGGTGGGTAAACCCTCCTGACCTTGGGAGGAGGATTTCCTGCAGGTTCCCACGTGGAGCCCAAGTTGGACCACCACCCCCTTCGCCAACATTTGGAGCTATCATGGCATCTGGGCCTTGGGGAAGCCTGGCCTGAGGCCACACGTGCCTCTGCGTGCCCTCACCAGGAGAACAGGCCCCCTTCATGGTCTCTGAAGCAGAAACTGCCCCATCCGTGCCAGTAGTTCCCACACTGAGTCCCATTCCTATAAGCCAAACCTGGTTTCCTGTTCCTAGTTGCCCTGGTGCATGTCAGTGGTGCAAACCCCTCTCCCTATCAGGGTGAGGGTTGGAGCAGCAGAGAAATCCCATCCTGAGCCTCTGACGGCAGGGGTGGGACCAAGGGCGAAGGGGCAGGGAGCCCTCAGCTTGGAGCCCCACCATCCTGGCTGCCTGCTGTGTGGATGAGGTGGCGGGCGGTGGCCTCAGACCAGACAACTGGTTCTGGGAGAGGGCTCCAGTTCTCTGCCCTGAGGGGCTCCCCCGTATCCCACATCCTCCTGCCGCCCTCGGCTTCTCTCAGCACCCTCTGTTCACCTCTTGCTCTGGGGGGAGGCTATCCCCCTTGAACAGAAGGATGATGGGTAAAAGCCAAGAAGCACAGAGAAGCCCAGAGCCACTGAGAAGCGTGACTAATGGTTTGTTGGTACTCACAGAAGTAAATGTTTAATCAGTTATTACCACTGATTATGCTAATGAATAATATAAGGGAAGTCTGAAAACAGAAAACATGCTGGGAAGAATCGATGCTCTGACAGTTGGCGGGCTGAGGCCCTCCTCTTTCCTTGTAGTTTGGGGCCACCGAGGCGCTGCTTGGAGGGTGTGTGCTGCCCAAGGCCGACCTCCCACATCCGGCTCTTCATAGGGGGCTCAGGGGGTGCACGGCTGGGTCTGCTCCCTGGGGGCGGGTGGACTCTTTGCTCAAGCAGGACAGAGACTGCCTCCTCCCCACACCCACACAAAGGGGAAGAATACCTCCTTCTCATTTCCAGGGAGAGGGAACCGCGGCTGCCTGGAGGGGGGGCAGGTGAGGGGGTCCCTGCTCCGGCCAGCTTGGGGCGCTGCCCAGGTGGGGCTGAGCCCAGTGAGGGGCGAGGACTTACCTGCAGGTCCTTAAGGTTGTCCCAGGTGAGGAACCTAGACCACCCATGGCTCCTCCTTGCAAATGTCAGAGGCAGGCTCCAAGCAAAACATGCCCTTGGGGGGGGGGTCTGAATGATGCGGGACCACTTCTGATGGCAGCTCCCATTGGTCTCTAACTCAACTAAGATTCTGGGGCTGGAGATTTAGGCTGAGTTGTTTGCTGTCGTAAATCACATGCAATAAAATCCCAGCACACACCTCTTTGCATACTTCTCTGGTAATTTCCTTCATCTGAAGGACAAGAGGTGAAATTTCTGGGTATGCATTTTAATGCTTTTTGTTAACATATTGCTAAATTATCCCCTGGAAAGGTTGTACAATTTTATGCTCTTATGGGCAGCATAGAGCTGACAGAAAGCACATTCTTGGACTCAGAGGTTATTACTCACAATCACATTTGGAGACCTGTGTTTCTTGCAGGTGTACAGTCTCTGGCCAGGCATCACCTGAGTCCCTCGGGCTGGATGTCATCGTGACACCGGTGTTTGTTTTTAGAGTCTTCCTTTCCTTCTAAGGCTGTCCAAGCCTGTCCTAGGGCCGGGATTCTCAGAGCAAGCCCAGCAGACCACCTGCCCTGGAGCCGTGTGGGCAGGTGCTGAGAACACAGCCTCTCTGGAGGGGGACCTGGGAGTCTGTCCTCCACACGCTCACGCCAAAGTCCAAGGGCACAGCTGCCTGGTCCACATAAAGAATTCGTCTCAAGAAACACATCTAACACATCTGGCCGACCTTCCAGTGCCCACCACTGTGCGGCAGGTCACTGTCACAACGAAGAGGTGTTGCTCACCTCAAAGTCCAGCGCCATGGCCTCAAAAGTTGGGACCGTGCAGGGGAAGCACATTTTAACATGTTTTTTTGCTGCAGGATTTCTCTGAGCCTTTATCAGCTAACGTGAGTTATGAAGAGGGGCTGCTACACAGCCCTTCCCAAACCCCACAGTGAGGGGCAAAAGCTGCAGGGGGCTTATTCCTCTGCAGCTCCAGCCCTTCTTCAAAGCTCGCCCACCGCCCGTGGCAAAGCAGTGTCCCTTCATCCTGCCGTTACAATCGATGGCACGTCATTAGTCATTTCTGGGATCCTGATTTGGAAGATTCTACAAGCACCGGTGTCACGATGACATCCAGCCGAGGGACTCAGGCGATGCCTGGCCGGAGACCGTACACCTGCAGGAAACACAGGTCTCCAAATGTGATTGTGAGTAATAAACTCTGAGTCCAAGAATGTGATTTTTGTCAGCTCTGTGCTGCCCATAAAAGCATAAAATTATACCATCTTTTTTTAAGAAATTTATTTATTTTTAAATTTATTTTTGGCTGCATTGGGTCTTCGTTGCTGCACGTGGGCTTCCTCTAGTTGTGGTGAGCAAGAGCTTCTCTTATTGCGGAGCACGGGCTCTAGGCACACAGGCTTCAGTAGTTGTAGCACGGGCACTAGAGTGCAGGCTCAGTAGTTGTGGCGCACGGGCTTCAGTGCTCCGCGGCATGTGGGATCTTCCTGAACCAGGGCTCGAACCCATGTCCCCCACGTTGGCAGGTGGATTCTTAACCACTGGCGCCACCAGGGAAGCCCAAAATTATACCATCTTTGAGAGAAAGTTCAACAGACCGACTTCATTTTCAGGCACAAAACAGCAAGAAAGGGTCAAAGTTGAAGGGTGTAACTTACCTGTGAGGATGCTATATAGCTATTTCTACGGTCTCTCTTCCTTGAAGTTAGGAGCCTTAATTTTATCCTACAGAAACATCTATAGGCACCAGTCCCGGATCACAAAGCAGTGACAGGTATTGCACTGGACTGAAGGAGAAATTGGTTTCTGACCCTGGTTATGCCACTAACTATTGTGACTTTAAATCCACTCCTCACTTTTCTCCGTTAAAGTTTCCTCAGTTGTAAAATAGTGCTGTTAATCTAGATTCCTCTGGGGCCTTTTTCTGCTTTGAAGATGCTATTGGTCTCGGGAAATGAAAGACATGAGCCTATGCATTTTTCTCTAGTCCTGCTGGTGGAGAACCCTCCTTGGGCAGGAGCCCAATCCCACCGTGGGCCTGGCGTGTCACGTGTGCTCAGTATGTTGACCAGAGCTAATGGTACTGTGTTGGATACTGGAAATATACTAAGAGAATAGATGTCAGGTGTTCTCATCACAAAAAAATGACTGTAGTGATCTTTTCACTATGTATATGTGCAACGAAAGTCATCATGCATACAATTTTATTAATAAAATTTTATTCATCTTGTTTTCATTAATGTAATTTTATTAATAAAATTTTTAAAAGAGAAAAAGAGGTCTTGGGAAGGTTAGATGCTTTCTTGAGAAAGAGAAATGTGCTTTGCTCTACCGTAGATCTCATGGGTTCCTGATTTCTGCGTGGTACCAGTTATTCAGTTATTATATGAATAACTGAAGTAAAATCCTTTATTATTTTTTTCTTGGAAAAGCTGAATCTGGTGCAGAAATGGTCTATGGCTTTGAAGTATGTCTTTGGTTTACCGTTTGGTCCAGCAAAGCTGAGCTCTGAGATTTCCACACTAGGAAACATTGTCCAGCTCACTGCGTCAGCAATTATGACTACGTGTCCCCGCCCTCGCTCCCTGGCATGCCCTCCCCCAGAGTAAAGTGCCCCCCTCCCCTCAGCGTCCCTGTTTCACCTCTCCAGGCTCAGCCCGACCTCCTCCCACTGTGCTGGATGCTTCCGTGTATGGGGGTGTCTTCCCACAAGCCCCGCTGCTCCTTCATCTCTGTTGAGTTTCCAGCACACGTGACTCCAGACCTTTGTTGGGTAAACGAGTGAATCAACACGCACATTGCAGGTTCTGTTCAGCACAGGCTAATGATCTTAGAGAGGACACAGCTCAATATTTCCTTTGGAAAATATGCAGATTGGTTCCTTCAGCATGCAATTAACCTCCCTTGAGTGAGCCTTCCTGTCCTCCAGAAGCTGGGAAGCCAAACCTACCAGAGGTCCTTCCCTCCAGAGGCAGCCACACAGCTCCTGGGGACAAGTGTGAGCAGCCAGGCCCTTGGGAACTGGCTCTGTGGCCGCATGCTGACCCTCCTGGGACTACAGAAGCGGTTCTTCATCCATCCCCCAGCATAAGGGCCAGGGCGGCGGTGGTGGCAGCGGTGTGGTTCCTGCTTCTCCCGGGCACACGGCTCACAGATCTATGGCTTCCAAGTTCATGGCCACACTTCTGGAAACGAGCTAGGCGAATGAATCCTCTGAAGCAGGACCCACCAGAGTGGATTCTGGTGTCCGCGTGTAGGAGCCCTGATCCGTCTCCGCAGCCCTGGCTCTCCCCATCTTCCAGCTCCTTCTCTTCATTGTACACGGGATTTCTGGCACCTCAACTTTACTTAGTATCAGCTCTCACCAAGTCCGGGTTGGAGCCAACAACTGAGAAATCGACTAATCCCATTCCCAGGGGATCAAGTGAGCACAATGAATCCAGAATCCCTGATAAGTTCCCAGTTTTCATAATTAAACTTTATCTGAATGTATGTCCTCCTCTCCTAGGTCCAGCATCTTCAAATCAGTACCCTTATATGTTCTTCAAGTGTTCTTTCTGTTATCAACTAATAAATCTCGCAGCTCTTTTAGAGGGTACACCTCCTGGGTTTTATGCTATAATTAGCTTCTTGGGTCATGAAGAGAGCCTGACTCTAATTATAGATCTAAAGAAAATGGGGGGTGCTAGAGACAGGGCAAGAGGAATGACATCCTTATCAATACAACAATATCTGATGATGTCAGTCAATGTTCTGAGGTGGCAGCTGCTCCGGCAGAGGTAGAAGGCGTTGCTTCCTCTGGAAAGAGATGCTCAGTGGGTTGGTGGTTTGAGAGGAGCCCTGGATTCATTAAAATCCTCCCAAACATCCCTGTTTCAATTTTTAGTCCTCCTTCCCCAATCAATGCCCTACTTTTCATTTAAGAGATCTGCAGAGGCATGAGATTAACATACTATTTATGCTGTGATTCAAAAACCCAAGGAATCAGACTCTGCATTGAATTTCCAGCTACAAGAGATTCATTTAAGGCAGTCATAGAATCGTCTAATTCCTTGATCATGTCTTAAGCTGAGAGTTTGTAGCATTGAACTTGTTTTATTTTTAGGTTCCTCATCATAATTAGAAGCCACCAACCTGCTCAACAGCGCTTGAATTCCTCATGTCCGTCCTCATGGTCTAGAAATGCAGCATCTTGCTGTGCCCGAGACTTACTTGGCTTCCAAAGGCTGGTTGTTCTCAGGGTGGGTGGCTAACTTCAGTAGCCGCTTCGTCGCCGTGTGCTGTGGCTGCCTACACCCCGCCCTACAAGGCCAAGCCACCCGTTCACAACGGCCCAGGTCTGTCACCTGCAAACCCTCTGGTAACAGTTATTTGGAGTCGGGGTTCGTAGCTGCAGACAGAATACGCTCCGGCTGGTTCCAGCATAAAGGGATTGGTTGTGTATTGGCTGCTCAGAGTGCACTGGTTCCTCACAGAATTTATGGGGGGGTCAGAGAGCCAGGCAGGAATGGTTTACAGTGAGGAAAAGGCAGCCAGGAGAGACGTCTGACCACCAGGGGACGAATCCAGGGGAAACCCCAGCGCCTCCCACCCATCACGATTCGGGCCAAGGACCAGAGCCTTCCCGCATTTGTCCCCAAAGAGCCGAAGGCCCCCCAGACGCCCTGACTCTGCCCAGGCCACGGACACCTCGACGTTCTGCTCGGCTCAACCAGGGGCCCTGCAAGCGCTCACTCTGAGGCACCGGAACACCAGTGTTTTGTTTTCTTTCATCTGTGGGGCAAGAAGCTGCCCCAGGGGAGGTGCGGGCGCTGCTGAGAGCCGTTCCACAGTTGCAGCCACGCTTTCCAGCACGTTCTTCTGTTTATGTTTGTCTGTGTGCGGTTCTGTTGGTTTCAAGAAAAACACCGGGCCTCCTGCCAGGCCCGCGGTACCCCAGGGGGCATTTGTGGGAGACAGAAATGCTACACGCGCCTCACCACGCATCCATCAAGGAGCTGCATCTGGAAGCCGTATCTACGACTGGCGAAACTTTCCCCCACGTGAATTCTGTCCTCATGACTCAATTTCCCCACCTGCCTTTCTTCCGTGCTTTTGAATTATAAGATACAAAAGATGTATTAGACACTTGAAGAGGTTTGGTGTGTAAATAAGCAGAATGAGGCTCTGCATTCACTCTCCTTAAGACAAGAACACCTCCAGACGACAACTTCCACTTTCCTTTGCGGAGCACCTACGCGACGTGTGTTTTCCATGTACTTTAGATGAGCCTTGCTTATGGGGCATACTTCTAAAAGGAAACTGCAACTGAGTTGTAATCATTAGAAACTGCTTTATCTATTAGAGCACACAATGATTTATTTAATTAACGATGATTTTAAAGTTTAAGTTAGTTACGTAAGGTGTGTGAGGTAAACTTTTGGGGGTGTTCAAGTTTGGGGTTACCTCCTGACTGAAAGCCTGGAGACACAGAGCAAAAACATTGTAGAGAATCTGGATTAGAGAATAATCCAATTGTATATTGGAGTCTTCTGTCCTGTGGTCGCTCAGGACTTGCTGGTAGTTTCTGAGCCCCCTGAGCAGCGTGAGGGGCTCTGAGGTCTGTAGTAGGACCTGTGGAAAAGGCTTTCCTGGCCACGCTCTCCAAGCAGCGGAGGGCTTGCTCTAGATGCTGGAATTATAATTGCAGTTGAGAGTGTGACCCACACGGGGAGGGAGCGCCTTCCCTTCGGCCAGGCAGCGAGCATCTATTAAGCACCTACTGTGTGCCTGCAGGGGGCTTGGGTAAGCAGTGAAGGGGGAGATGATGTCCTGGAACCTTGGCTGTGGGGACGAGGGAGCCGGTGTGCTGACTGCAAACAGGTGTGTCTTCTCTGTATGTTGATGTCCTCGCGTCACGGCTCAGAGCATCAGGTGGGGAACAGAGGTTTTGGTGGGGGTGGGGACTGGTCCAGAGCTGGGCAGAGGCAGTGACCAAAGATGCCCTTTTTCTTCTGCGAGAAGCCCCGCTGTGCCCCTGAATTCTCTGTTTTGCATCATTCGCTGTCCTGACCAGGACTTCCCTGGTGGTCCAGTGGGTAAGACTCGGCGCTTCCAAAGCAGGGGGCCCAGGTTCGATCCCTGGTCGGGGAACTAGATCCCGCATGCATGCCACAACTAAGAAGTCTGCATGCTGCAACTAAAAGATCCCACGTGCCGCAACTAGGACCCAGCACAGCCTAAATAAATAGATAAATAAATATTTTTTAAAAAATTCATTGTCCTGATCCTCAGGGCTTAGGGTGAGTGTGGGCCCCTGGCTTGGGCCTTAGGTCTCCAGACGCCCCAGCAGCCGACCTCGTTCACGCTCAGGGCGGGAGAGCCCGGGTGTCGCCTTGTTAGACGGGCAGTGACCGTGACTCTTCTGGGCTCCCGTCCCGGCCCCGCGCCCTTGAGAAACGCCGTGCCATGTGGCAATGTGCCCTCGGGTGTTCAGGGCACCTCCATAGGCTGAATCACGTGGCAGAGTCCTCCTCGGCACCCCCACGCACGTTTCCCTCCGAACCCGTCACAGCACCCGTGCGCTCTGCACTCTGTCTTCCTTGCACGGCTCTCGGCGCCCCAGCATGCTGCGGGCGGAGTCCCTCTCCTCCGTTCGGCTTGTCGGCTTGTCACGTGGTTGTGCCGTCATTTCCAACTGAGCCAGAGTTGGGTCTGCTCAACAGGCTACCCTGCCCCCGCAGAGGCAAAGCGAAGAAAGACTTTCACGAGCCACTGAAGTTATTTCTGAAAATTAAAAGTTGAAGTGGACAATACAACGCTTCTCTCTAGCTCGATGAGTTATCCAAGGGAGAGAGTCATCATTTGTCTGCAAAAAAAAAAAAAAAGAAGAGAGAAGAATTTGTATCTGGAATCGTCAGAGTTCATTTATCGTTCACAAAAGTGAATTTGTCTGTGGTGTAGTATGAGATCTTTCTCTCCTCGGTCAATTTAAAGTATTTTCAAAAATCTTCCAATTTCTGATATGTTACACTGAGAACAATAGCTCTTTTAAAATCAACACGATTGCAGTAATAATTTTTGCAAGATTACACATATTCTTTTTTTTTTTTTTTAATTAGCGAGGCTATGACGCAGTGTTTGGTGGTGAGTGTAATGCTTCTGTGTGGGGTAGGGACACCACCTCCTTGATGCTGGACGGAGGGGCCTGACCTGACTGGTGGCAGTGCCCGCTAAGGGACAGGGAAGCAGGGACAAAAGTTTCTGGAGGGGAAATGCCCGGGGCCGTGGGATTTGGGGGAAAGATGAGCTCTGGTTTATACACACGTTGCATTTGAGATTCCTGAGAGCATGCAGGGGAAGATTTCTGAAGACAATGGGACGTCTGAGCTAAAACTTACGAGTGAGTGAGATCTGGGCTGCAGCGCACTGATTTTTATTATTACATATATTTAGGGTAATTGGGCTTCTTGGTGAACTCTGCTTCCTTTGATTTCTTCTCCACAGAAAAGAAAAGATGTTATGCTGAGGACTTGTCAGACTCTTGGTTATGATTGACATTGGCA
This sequence comes from Aethalodelphis obliquidens, assembly GCF_003676395.1. Lineage (NCBI taxonomy): Eukaryota > Metazoa > Chordata > Mammalia > Artiodactyla > Delphinidae > Aethalodelphis > Aethalodelphis obliquidens. The sequence goes on along the minus strand of NW_020837955.1, from coordinate 44,161,099 downwards.
TTTTAAAAAAAGTACTGTATTTTATGGGAACTGTCAGTTTTTGACTCAAAAAGAGACTTTTTATGCTTCGTGGCACGTTCTGTGTCATTTGTGTCGGCTCCAGGACCACGTTTATCCCGGGCTTATTAGTTCCAAGTGCGCGATTCACTGTTTGCATTTTGAATGCAGGGTCTGCAAGTTTTCAGGTTTTCTACTTTTATTCCCGGCTGGGAATTCCTCACGAGACAGACACTAACAAACTGCCAGGAAGCAGCTTTCCTTACGAGTTTCCAGCTAGTTCTGAGATGTATGTAATTAATGGAAGTAAACCAGCACAATCTTCCCACCCTCAAGCTGGCCTCTAGTGAGCTCTGGGGCTCTTAAGGAGGGGTACACAGCCACAGGGTAGGAGTCCCTGGCTGCTTGCCGTGTGCCGCACCTGCCTTTGTCTGTCTGTCTGCCTCTCTGTCATCCACCTGTGATTACAGGTGCGCAGAGAAGGTGATGCTGTTCTCCAGTACACCATAGCTAGTGCCCCATCCCACACCTGGCCCACTGGCTGTGACGGGGCCTTCATAGGACTCAGGTTCCTGATCTCCGGGGCTGCCCAGGTAGAATTCACTCTCATTTCCTGGAACCACCGGGAAAGCCACGTGCACTCATTGACTGAGGCAACTCAAAAAAAAGGGCTGAAAGGTTGCCTGTCTCTCAGGAAACAGGGTAACGAGGTGAGGCTTGCCCTTTCTGTCCTGCTACATGTGTACACGGAATGGGAAATAGGTACACCCTTCCACCGGAATCTCTGAAGCATTGCACCCTCCAGTACCTTGGACAAGCCTGCCGCTGAGGGCGCGTCTTCTCCCCTCTCCCAACTAATCAAGCTTCCCTCCATCTGCCTTTTTTTTTTTTTTTTGCGGTACGGGGGCCTCTCACCGCTGTGGCCTCTCCCGTTGCAGAGCACAGGCTCCGGACACGCAGGTTCAGCGGCCATGGCTCACGGGCCCAGCCGATCCGCGGCATGTGGGATCTTCCCAGACCGAGGCACGAACCCGCGTCCCCTGCATCGGCAGGTGGACTCTCAACCACTGCGCCACCAAGGAAGCCCTCCTGCCTTTTCCAGCAGCTTATTGTGAAGGCGTTGACCAGCTGAGGCTGAGTGGCAGTTGGATCACTGCCTTTGTCCACAGCGAACTGCAGAGCAGACATTTCTGGAGAGTTGGCATATGGAGGGCTTTTGATGAAATTTCTCCTTTTCTCCTTCTCCCATACTCCAAAAACATCACATTTGCAATATTCTTCAGCCTTCAGCATTATTTCATGGACTCCCTTCAATAGTTCTGAGTTTCCCTCTGCTTATTATAGAAAATGACACGATACATTTTTTTAAAAGTAGTGAAACTTCTGAAACCATTTATGTACTAGTTTTAAGAGCACACAGCTTGGAAGCCGAGCGATGCCTCAGTGTTTAGAGCTAGGTTTTCGCTGTGTCCCTTAGCACCCACCGGCCACCTTAACTGGCATCTTCACATCGAGGCAGGATTCAAGTATCTTTAATGCTGCAAAATGTTAACTAGTTTTGCCATCTGCTTTTGCTATATGTACTTGTCTCTGTATGTGAGATGTAAAAGACATTCCTTAATGTGAAATCATCTGATTCAAGATGACCCAGTCCCTGACCTATGCGTTTTGTGTGATACATTCTCCAGTTACACAAGTGGAAACGTTTAGTCTGCATTTATCTCAGTGAGCAGCAGATGGCCAAGCCGACCCCAGGACCGCTGATCGTCCATTGATAGTTCTTTGTTCTTAGATCGATTTATTTTGCCTTGAAGTGCATCTTGTTTACTTAAGTGTCCCCTTCTGGGACTTCAAGATTCCTTAAAGACGGTTCCTTAAAGACGGCGCCTGTATATAAGGTCTCCTCTTCCTTACCCAGCCGAGAGCTTTGCTTCAAGTGTGCATTTAAATTGAATGCTGCTTTAGGGGTGAGTGGCTATAACTAAGAACTGTCCCAAAGCAACTTACAGAAAACAGGGATATCTTACCCTCTCAACTGCTAGGAAAAAAGCACCATTCATTTGTTTAACTTACTTAAGATAGCCTGTTACGCCCTCTCCTAGGTACCTATGTTGCAACGTGTCATATGTTTCTACCTCTTTGCAAACATGACTCATTTGATTTAGTTAGCTTACAATTTGGTTGTGCATCATTTAAAATTTTTTTGTTGTTGAGGATAAGTGAAAGTTTAACAATTAATCATTGAAGGCTTGCTTCTAAGGAGGTCAGTTAAGGTGTCTGCAGTTTCCCGAGATCCCCATGGTCCCGGCCAGAAGTAAACCTTGCCTTGGATTCGCCAGAGGAAAGTACGTCCTTAGACAAGTCTGAATGAGCAAGAACGTTTTGGTTCCAGGCACCAAGTGCACATTCAGATCTTTGCTGAATAAATGAGTGAATGTATTTGTTGGCATTTTCTATCTTATTATGACTGCGACTTGGCATTTTTTAACACAAGCACTTTGCCCAAACATCAGCCAATTTCTCACAGCAGCCCTGGAGTGTTCAGCGACGTGGGAGTAGTCTTGTGCAATTCCCATTTCCCAGAAGAGAAAGCTGTTATTGTTTTAAATGTTCCGCTCCTGCAGAAATGCCCTCCCGTGTCCGTGTGCCCTCCCTTCCTGTGTGGCTTCCAGGAGGAGCAAAGTCCTTCCAGCTTTGTTCTCTAGCATCAGCTCAATTTGCTTACCACAGTCCTGACGATGGACAGAGACTTTCCCCCTGGCAAGGTGTCAGCACCTGCCTTCCTCGGTCTTGAGGCGGAATGATGGCGGCCCTGGCTGTGAGCCGTCCACACAGGTGAACGGGGATGTCTGAGCGGGCTCCTTGGTCCATACAGAAAGGACTTCCCTAAATCCCCGCCCACTTTGCTGAAAATCACCCAAACTCTCCTTTGGGTCCAGGCATCCCAGACCCTTGAGAGGATGACCCAGGTCCTGGACATTTAGGGTCACTCTGTGGGCAGCCTGGGTCCAGGTTTCTTTATGAATTTTCATATGTGCCTTTTATTGCCTTTTATTTTTCTCTTGTTCTCTATAAATAATCCAATTTCAGGTCTTTGGCAGAAGAAACATGTTTTACAAGCATGTTTTTGCTTTACTTTAAGCATGAGATATTTCTTATGTCAGATAATAAGTGTTGTGTGAAACAAAGAAATAACTAAAAATCAAGGTCATGGGATGGGAGGGCTGGGGGTAACAGCAGGGCAGTTTTACGTAGGGTGGTGAGGGAGGTCTTACTGATTAAGGGACATTTTAGCAGAGACGCGACTAAAATGTAGGTGTGGCCATGCCGATACCTGTGGGGGAGGGGTTCCAGGTGGAGAGAAGAGCAGGTGCAAAGTCCCAGAGGTGGGTGTGTGCTTGGTGGGTGGGAGGCATGGGGGGGGGGGGCGGAGCTCGTGTGACCGAATGGAAGGGAAAGACTGGGTAAAGCTGATGCCTAATGTTTACTGATCGAGCCTCCCCTCTCACCACCCTGTGCCAGGACCTGTCCTGGGCGTGTTTTGTGTGTAAACCCGTTTATTCGCACAAGGACCTTATGAAGCAGGTGGTACTATGTTTACCTCCTCTTCCAGGTGGGGAAACCTAGGCACAGTAATGGCGGAGGGTCGCACAGTGAGTGAGAAGCAGAGCCAGGGCTGGACGCGGGCGGCCTGGCCCCACGGTCTTCTCCTAAACGCTGGGCCTTGCGCCGGGCACGTTGCTGTTAGATCTGCAGGATCCCTGGGAGTCCCTGCCACCCGGCCCCCACTGCTCATGGACACAGGCCCTGAGCCTGCCCGCTGTCCCTACCTGGACACCAAACTCAGCAGGAGCCAGAAGCTGTGTGCACCTGGGGCTGCCTGGACCCCTTCTCTGGAGGAGCTGTCAGCCTCCCGAAGTCCCACCTCTTATCCTTTCTGTAACATTTACTGGACGGATCTATGCCGGGATGTTCACAGTCTTGCAAAACAGAGCTGGCGGGATGAAGTGGGGCAGCCCCGGGGCAGGTTTGCACAGAGAGGAGGGCGGGACGTGAGGCGGCTGCCGCCAGTGATGCAAAGAGCACCCACCCTGGGCTCTGGGCACCCACTCAGACCCCTTGGTTCATTGGCATTTGCTAGCAACCCAGGGGCAGGCCGGGTGCTACAGCAGCTCCCTGGAATAGGTATGAAAGGGCTGGCTGACCCTCTGAGAGGCCATGGGATGAGTCACAAGGCAAATCACTGGAGACGGTGGAAACAGACCCTCCTCTTGATGCCTTCCTGGAGCCCCAGGTCCCTCCAGGCAACTGGCTCCAGCCCAGGTGGGGGAAACGGGGGTCCCTGAACCTCTCCTGCTCTCTCTCTCTCCATCTGTGGCCACACTGCCCCCTAGGATTTCCTGCTGGGTGAACCCAGGATGATGTAGCCAAACCTCCCCAGGAAACGATGCTAGTTCTAAAGGTACGATGCAAAGGATGCCTATCTGCCCGGGTGAGGCCAGTGACAGGAGCAGCTCCAGCCAGGCGGGCCTGCGTCTGTGTTGCAGCCTCTGCATTTTGGACCCAGATAGTAGGTTATATGTAAAAGAACCAGCTGGGAAGCCAGGAGTAGAGGTGAACAAGGCCACTGGCATCGCATTTAGAAAGAAAAACAAAGTTTGACAGAATTTAACTAATTTCGTTACCATAAATGAACGCATCACTGTGTGTGTGTACACCCAACTGGTATCCTCCCCTACGTTAATATGCTTTTTATTAGATTATTTAAAACACAACAGTGTTTGTCGTTAGCTTCTCTATGAATCACTTGGATAATGTTTGTGGTTACCGAGCTAAAATTCAACCTTAGAGCATGTTGTGATACATTTTTGCAATAAAAATATCAAGTTCATTTAAACAATTACTTTTTAAAACACTGTCTCTCTCCCAGTGGGATTTCACTGATCAGGTTATGAAAGGCAATCGCTGTCCTGATTGTCCCAATCAATTCTACATGTGAGGCAGATAGAATGATCACAGCACTGACTCACTGGCCAGCCTGAAACCGGACTGGTGGAGATTCCAGCCCGCTGCGTGCACAGGCTGCAGCGGGCAGCGACGGGCAGAGTGAAGAACACCTAAGGCTGTGCGCGAGGGGTTTAAATTTATTCGTGCCATTCTCCAAAATGACCCTTTGGAGTATTTCTGAATTGTCACGATAGTATAACAGCGCAGCCTTTTCCCGGGAAATCCAGTTCTGACCTGCCGTGTTTCCTCCCCCGTTACGTGATGAGGGAACAGGTCTGGGGAGTTGCACTTTTATCACCGGGGCGTGGATTTGAGGCATGCATTGTCTTTATCTACCCGGTTCTTTCAGCCGTAGGCCACCTTGTAATGGGGGGTTCTCCCTCTCTGGTCCTCATGCTAGTAAGACGTGGCCTGGAGGGTGACCGCCACCCCAGGGTCCTCTGGGATGGCCCTGTCGGGTGCCCTTGCCCTCAGGGAAATGCACAAGCACAAGCACCTGATGAGAGGGCGGGAGGAAGCCCATGGGGCTTTCCTGCTGGGTGGGGGAGGAAGGACTCACACGAGTTCAGACAAGGAGGGACCCAAGGCAACACGGCACTGCTGGAAGCGCTCTGCTTGGTGCCCTTAGAACACCAGAAGATTATTCTCAGGGTTCTGGAGGCGGAGAGCCTGAAATCAAGGAGGCTTATTCCACAAGACACGTGGAGCCCTGTTCCCCCAGCGCTGGAGGAAGAAGAGGACCAGCAGGCTTTGAGGGATGAGGTCACAGTGACCTGGAAGGAGGACATCACCCGACAGGCAGAGCCGGGGCAGGCAGCAGAGATGCGTGAGGGTGGTCATGGGGCCACCCTACAAGGGTGGGGGCAGGAATGCTGTCCGGAGCTCATAGTCACAGCCCAGAGGAGAGGGGAAGGAACGTGAGGCGGGCTGCCACCAGTGATGCAAAAAGCACCCACCCTGGGCTCTGGGCACCCACTCAGGTGCGGGGCAGTGGGGCAGCAGGAACCACATGCTCTGGGATGGGGCTGGCATGGGGTCCGAGGGATGCAGGACACCCAGGCATGGCCACTGGGGTAACAGTGGGACCACATACGAGTGGGTCCTGGTGGGGCTGCAGGCCAGATGGGCACAGAGGAAATGCATGGGTCCACTTGGGCATTTTGAGTTTGAGATGCAGGTTGCTTTAAGACAAGAGACCTTATAAGCAAGTGGGTGACCCTGTCAGGAAGCAGTCCAGGTCGAGGGGATGGAGGTAGAGGATGAAAAGCAGACCGCCAGGCTGGTCAGTCCGCCTCCCCCGGGGGCTTGGAGGAGGAGCAGGGGTCCCAGTGAGGGGGGCAGGGCTGGAGCGGGAGGCCTGTGGGCTCGGAGGGGACAGGCCTCCTGTCCTGGGGCGTCTGAGAGCCTGCGTCCAGCAGGATGGGGCTGGACTGTGGTCCTCGGAGGGCGGTGGGTGTGGAGAGGACCAGAACAGACTCAGAGCTGTTCCTACGGACGCTTGGTGGGCAGGGCAGCTGCGCCCCAAAGTGCTGCTCTCCTGGGAGTGGAAGCCCAAGAATAGCCCCAGACCCACTCATCACCGACGTGGTGGCTGGAGCGCTGGCGTTTAGGCGGGGAGAGGTCGGGGGCACGGGGGCCCCTAGGGCGCATTTGGAGTGGATCCCGCTGCTCTGGCTCCGCAGGCTCGCCCTGATGGGGGCCTCAGGGAGCCGCTCTTCAGGGCTGCCTCCAGCTGGAAGGTTCAGTGGTTTGAACTTGTCTCTGTTTGGTCCACACGGTGCACAGTGCTTGTGGCTCCTTCTGCTGGAATCAGATATTTTTCTTAAAGAAGTTTATACTCTGACATTTCACAGAAAAGGGCCCCGTGAATTTTCCACTTTCCCGTCTTGAAGCTCGTCCATTTACTCTGCAGCGTGGTAAAGGGTAAGACCGAATTCTGGGCGACGGACACACTTCTCTCCACGTTATGTAAAATTGTCACCCGGGCTGCAGTGATGGGCAGGATGGCCGGGCCGAGCAGAATGCGGTGAATTGTGGACTATTTATTCTGCACTTTCAGACTCTGCCGCTGGTTGTGTTTTGGTAATAGAGGAGCGTTTCCCTGCCTCAGAGAAAGGCCATCAACTTAACGGCTGTCTTTAAATGATTCCCTGGCTCCAGTGACCATGACAAAATAGCTAACAGGAAAAGTGTGGGGGCCCAGGGAGCCAGGCGGCGGCGGTGCGGCTCCAAAGCCGACGGCAGCATCCTCCTGGGATTTCGTGGCGATTCGATGGGGGCAGCCCGGCCCTGGTCCTCAGCTCACCCCAGCTCCGAGGACACCCATCCCCACACGCCCAGCTCTTGGTCCCTCTGTGACCCCTGTCCCTTAGCTGTGGTTCCCTGACTTAGGACCCCTAAGTCCTCTGTCTGGCTTAGGCCCGAGACACCTGCCTCGAGGAAAGCCTTCGGGCTGTGTGTTCCTGGGGCTGGAAGGAGGGACCGTCTGGGAAGAGGAGTCTTGGAGGCTGAGGGTGCCTGAGGCAGCGTTCGGGCTGCAGCTCTGTCACAGCAGCACAGGGAAGCCCGTTGCTTAGGGGTGCAGGCAAGATGGAACGCTTTTCTATTAAATAAACATCCACAGAAATGTCCCACAGACATCTGTCGCGGCCGGTAACTTTCCAGGAGAGGGAGGCAGTGGGGGCAGGTCAGGGCCAGCGTAGCACAAAGCTAAGAGCCCCCATGTGGAGAGACCAGGCTTGGGTGGGGAAGGACCCTCTCCGCCTGCTCTCCACCCGAGTTGCCAATCCCCCATTTTGTTTCAGGGTATCAGTAGGTCCCAGGTGAGACCCTTGCTTTTTCCCAACCTCGCAGGCCCCTGGGGGTGACATGTGACCTTGTTCTGGGGGCAAGACAGAGGCAGGGACAGCGGGGGCTTGGATTCTCCTCCTTGATGGAGGAAGGCTTCAGGTGGACACTGCCCCCGCCCCTGCCTCCTGCTGCCCTTGGCCCCATCTCTTTTGTTAGTATTGAAGGCATTTTGATTCAAAACAGTATTCCTATATTTCATTGATTCGGAGACGTTTCCCCTCCACTTTTGGAGTTCTTTGAAAGTGAGAAGTGTTGACCGTCAATGGCATCTTACAATGGCTCCAGGCCAGGAGGCTGTCATGGGCCTCTGACAAGCCAGCCCCAAACCTTACAAAATGGTGTCAGAAGCTTGGAGTCGAATCTCTGAGGCAGAGACGCTTTTGCTTCTTTCATCCCCACGGATGGGATGGTTGTGGGAAGCGGGTGAGACGGTGGTGAGTCAGCATCATTTCTTTTTCTTTTTTTTTTTTGCGGTACGCGGGCCTCTCACCGTTGTGGCCTCTCCCGTTGCGGAGCACAGGCTCCGGACGCGCAGGCTCAGCGGCCATGGCTCACGGGCCCAGCCGCTCCGCGGCATGTGGGATCCTCCCAGACCGGGGCACGAACCCGTGTCCCCTGCCTCGGCAGGCGGACTCTCAACCACTGCGCCACGAGGGAAGCCCTAGGATGATTATATCTTGATGAATTAATCCTTTCGTCATTTAGGAAATGCCCTCTGTACCCCTGGGAACACTGCCTAGAAGTCAACCTCCTTCTTGTTGAAACACCACGATGGGTTCCTGCATTCAGTGTTCTACCGCTCTCTCTGCCTTGATAGTCAATCGACTGCCAGGTTAGCAGTATGTAGCCGGATTCTGTAGGTTTACAAAAAAAATACATTCTGACCATGTCAGCCTTTTATTTGGAGCATTTAAGCCACTTGCTCTTACTGTAACTGTTGACATGGTAGGTTTTGAGTCTACCGTCTAGCTTTAAGTCTAGTTTCTCTCATTTATCCTATCTGCATTTTGATTCTTCCTTTATGCCTTCCCTTGGATTATTCGACGATTTTCATAATATTCCATTGTATGTATTCTCCTGATTCTACAGCAAATCTTCCTTTTAACTTTTTGCTATTGCTCTGAGGGTTTAATATGCTCCATGACTTGTGATCGACGGTGAAGTAAGGTTATGACACTTCACGTAGAGCATAAGAACCCCACAACACGACGCTCCTGATATTTCTGTTTCTTCTTATCCTTCATTATTGTGGGCATGTATTTTACTTCAACCAATTATAAACCTACTAGTCATTTTGCTAATTTGTAAACAATTCTTTATCTTGAACATAATTAAGAAAAGAGAAAAGTGTTTGAACCACGGATTTATATTTTGATGCTCTTCCTTCCTAACTACTGACACCAGATTCCATCTGCTGTTATTTCCTTTAAGGCTCAGGGCTTCCTTCTGTATCTTGTCCTTATGTTTCTAGTCTGTTGGCTACAAAGTCTCTCCACTTTCATTTATTGGAAGATGTCTTCATCCCACTTTTTTTCGCTGAACGTAGAATTCTAACTTGGCAGGATTTATTTTCAGCGCTTTCAGTGTGGCTTTGTTGTCCTGGCTTTATTTAGGAGGAGAAGTCAGCAGTAATTCTTCCCATTGTTCCCTTGCAAATAGTGTGTACTTTTCACTTGACTTTTAGATTTTTTTCTTTATCTACATTTTCATCAGTTTGGCCATGATGTGTCTAGTTGTGGTTTTCTTTGGATTTTTCATATTTGGCATTTATCGTGCTCCTTGATTCTCTTTCTCCCTGCCCCATTCTCCCTCTTTTCGTATTCTGAGAATTTATTTATTTATTTTGATTGGAATACAGTTTATTCTGAGAATTTAATTACACATAATGTAGACCACTTGATATTCCTCACTTGTTGTTGATTCTATGTTCGCTTTTTCTCAACAATCTTTTTTTTTCATAAACTTTTACTTTTGGAAGAGTTTTAGATTTGTAGAATTATTGCAAAAGCAGTAAAGAAAGTCCCATTTTACTCCACTTACTGTTTCTCCTATTACTAATATCTTGCAGTAGCATCGTACATTTGACAACATCAATGAACAAATATTGATACGTTAACTGAAGTCCATATTTTGTTCATATTTCTGCAGTTTTCCCCTAATGTCTTTTCTCTGTCCCAGGAGTCTACCCAGGATCCCATCCAGGACACCACATTACATGTGGTCTTATGTCTCCTTAGGCTCCTCTTGGCTGCAACAGTTTCTCAGACTTTCCTTGTTTTTGATGACCTTGATGGTTTTGAGGAGTGCTGATCAGGCATTCTACAGAGTTCCCTCAGTTGAGAAGTGCTTGTCTAATGATTGGACGGGGGTCATGTGTCATTGGGAGGAAGACTGCAAGGGTAAAGTGCCCTTCTCATCACATCGTACCAGGGGTCCATGCTCTCAATAAGACTTATCATGGTTCGTGTTACCCTTCATCATCTGTCTTGAGATAGTATTTGTCTGTCACAGTTTATACTAGTTGTTTTAGAGCCCTTGTCTGCCAGTTCTAGTAGTAGGATGATCCAAGAATCTGCTTCTATTTACCGTGTCTCACTTGAGTATGGGTAATATTTTTTGCTTCCTTGCATATCCTGTGATTTTTTTATTTGATTCTCGACATGGCTTATAAAAGTCGTGTGGAGTCTCAAGTATAACTTGACTTTGTTTCATTCATTTCCCAGATGGTGTTAGGCTGATCTTTTCAGATTTCCCAGAATCTAGTTGAGTCACCAGCTCAAGTAGATAGAGTTCATTGTGGTTACCCAGTTGCCATGCGCTATTTGGACCTTGTCAGTATGTGATCTGGAGGGAGTTGGATGCAGTTTCAGATATTTTTGGCTCAGCTCTGGATTCAGCTCCAGAAGAACCATGGAATCCAACCACTTCAAGAAACAAAAAGCTCAGAAACGTTCTGACAAGCCTCTCCTCCACTGCTGTTTGTGGCAAAAGTTAAGGAGACGTGACTATAGGAGAATCAGTGAGCTGCGTGCTCTGCCCTTGCCCTTGGAGTTCTTTCTTGCAGACTCCAATCCGTCCACCCACCCACATGATATCCCCTCACCTCTGCAAAGTTTCTCCACCGTGACACCATCCCAAGGTATGGAAGTGGCCACAGTTCTATTACTTCCTACAGAGAGTTCCAAAATCTCAGGTCATAAGTTTCCTCGCATCTGCTCCTCTTTGTTACCGCCGTGGAAAAATAAGTTTTATTTTGTCTTATTTAAACATTTTGTTACTTAGTAGTGAAAGACTTTAAGGTTATATATCTGCCTCTGATTGCAGAACTACTTTACACTAGGAGGATACATATTCTGGTGTCTTAGTATCACTTACTTATCAATTAATGGGTATCAAGAGAAAAATATTGGGTTTGGCTAAAAAGATCATTCGGTTTTTCCATGAGATGTGGTTCTAGTAACGCTTAGTTGACTTTAACTTCATTCAAAACAATTTTGTTAGATTGCATTGTGACAACTGTCATATCACCGTGTGTTAAAAAACACTTATTAAAATTGGTGAATTTTTGTGTGGCCATTTAAAAATTGAAGATGGAAGAGAAAAAGCAACATTTCGGCATATTATGCTTTATTATTTCAAGAAAGGTAAAAATATAATTGAAATGCAAAAAATGATTTGTGCAGCATATAGAGAAGCTGCTGTGACTGATCAAACACGTCAAAAGTGGTCGTGAAGCTCGTGCTGGAGATTTCTCGCTGGATGATGCTCCGTGGTCGGTAGACCAGTTGAAATCGATAACGATCAAACGGAGACATTAATTGAGAACAATCAACATTATACAACGCGGGAGATAGCTGACATCCTCAAAATATCCAAATCAAGTGTTGAAACTCAATCATTTGCACCAACTTGGTTATGTTATCACTTTGATGTTTGGGTTCCACCTAAGTTAAGTGACAAAAACCTTCTTGACCATATTTCCACATGCTATTCTCTACTTAAATGTAATGAGAAAACATTCTGTTTTTAAAACAAATTGTGATGGGTGATGAGAAGTGGATGCTGTACAATAATGTGGAACAGAAGAGATCGTGGGGCAAGCAAACTGAACCACCACCAACCACACCAAAGGTCGGTCTTCATCCAAAGAAGGTGATGCTGTGTATACGGTAGGATTGGAAGGGCGTCCTCTATTATGATCACCTTCTGGAAAACCAAATGCTGAATTCCAACAAGTACTGCTCTCAGCTAGACCAACTGAAATCAGCACTCGACGAAAAGTGTCTGGAATTAGTCAACGGAAAACGCATAATCTTCCATGAGGATAATGCAAGACCGCATGTTTCTTTGATGACCAGGCAAAAACTATTACAGCTTGGCTGGGAGGTTCTGATTCATCAGCCGTATTCACCAGACATTGCATCTTCAGATTTCCATTTATTTAGGTCTTCACAAAATTCTCTTAATGGAAAAAATTTCAATTCCCTGGAAGACTGTAAAACACACCTGGAACAGTTCTTTGCTCAAAAAGATAAAAAGTTTGGGAAGATGGAATTATGAAGTTGCTTGAAAAATGGCAGAAGGTAGTGGAACACAAGGGTGAATACGTTGCTCTATAAAGTTCTTGGTGAAATGAAAAATGTGTCTTTTATTTTTATTTAAAAACTGAAGGAACTTTTCGGCCAACCCATACTTAAGAATGAGGTAATCCAAAGCTTTTTTCAACTAAACAAAGTTTATTTCAAAGATGACCTGTATCAATCAAAACACCCCAAGTTGCAATAAATGAATGAATGAACAAAAATCTTTCTAACAAATTGAATGTAATTTGTACATTTAAAATGCACAATTTAATTTAGATATAGTATATTACTGCATCATGGATTCTGCTTCCAAATTTTCCAAATACTATTTTTGTAAGATGGACTTTAATGGAATGCTGAAAATAATTTGTTAATGTCTCTCAGTGTTTGCTCTTAAAAAGCTGGTTTTCTAAAATACAGCAGTCTGGTAGATCAGTTAATATCATGGGAAAAGTAGGTGGTGGCAGCGTGTGGGGGTCTGGTATCTTATTCTGAACTTGAATAAGGTTTTAAGTAAGGGTACCTCAGGGACAGGAATCCCAGGTAGTTTGGCATTTTCAGAGAAAAGAAGAGATGGGAAATATTGTTCACATATATTTTAAGAATTTGAAATGTACAGCTAATTATGTTTTTCATGGAATTAAAAACTTTTTTTCTTAATTATTTGCTTAAAGGTGTTAGGCACATATTCAGACCATGGTGGTTAAGAGCCGGCTGATGGGGTAGCGTTGTCCTGACAAATGTAGTTTTACATCACATGTGTTATTACTTGTGTTTGAGATGTTTGTCTATTTTGAGGAGTCATAAGTCCCAGTCCCAGGAATGGATCAATGGTGCACAAGTGGTTGATTGACGAGGACCCTGTGCATGTGAGCATCACGGGCAGGTGATCCCGATGAGGACCCTGTGCGCGTGCAGGACACGGGCAGGTGATCTTCCTTCAAGTTGACTTGCCCGCAGCAGCGGAGGCCAGCGTGCACTCTTGACAGGTGCTGGGGTGCACGGCATGTCCAGGGGACGCCTCTGAGGTGCACACAGAACCCAGGACCTCCTGAGTCCATCAGTGCCGGCCAGGGTTTTATGGGCTTTAATGTGGAGGATCAGATATCCCAATGTTGTTTGAAGGCCTAGCTGGGGAAATGTTCCATCCTCAGTACTCTTTCTGGGCATGTGAGGATTTTATCCACCCATTGGAAAGACATGGTGATGTATCTTGAGGCTGATTTAAAAATTATGTGCAAACCCTGCCATAGATCACAAAGAAAAATAATGGGACCTAATGTCAACAGGGGGTTTTCCAGGAATCCATCTGTCACTGTTTTCCAAAATGAACCATTTCACCTTCCAGGGATAACCCACTGAGAAACTGCTCCAACATCTTTATATTGTGCTTCACCAAAATACCCAGCATCGCTGACAGAAGCACCCAACATTTACTGCCATACAAGTGTGTTGGTAAATGTGAGGAGAAAAGTTTTTTGCTTATTTTAAAACTATATGCTTATTTTGAATTTTTAAAGAATTATAACAGATCTTTAAAAAGTTACCTAGAATAGATGAGTTGTGCCTAGTGTGTGGTTTTTCAAGGCTGAGACAGAAACATTGGTCTGAGAAATACAGCTGCCCCACATTTCAGCAATCTGGTTCTTATTTCACAGTAGTAGTTGTGGTGACAGACGCTAACAGTCATTGGGCTCAGGTCTCAATCACAGGATTTAAAATTTTTAATCAACACCAGATCTTCATTCATAGGCCCCTTTGCAGACACCAGGGAGTGTTAATGTAGTAGGTGATTTTTTTCCAGAAATTTTAGATTAGGCAACCTCAGGGGTTACCATTACCACTCAGTAACATAAAACCATTTTGTATTTAAATACAATCCTGTACTTTATAAACCAATGTTTGTTCAATAAATACAAATTTTTCATCAAGGTTATTTTAGCCCTTTTCAAAATGAAATAAACAACAGTATAAACAACAGAGAAAACTTAATTTAATTTACTATACTTGGATTAAAAAAAATCTCTAGTAGTTTCATTCTCAAAAAAACCCCCACAATTTATTGACTCTGGACAAAATAGGCTACCGCCTAGAAATTAATCACATTGTAATAATTATTAACAAGAAAGGGATATTCATGCATATCATAGAATGGAATTTTAGACAAGATATGACAGTAAAATGATGACATTTATCTTCTCACATATGCGAACTTGTACATCCAAATGAGTTATGATTTCTAAGTATCTCACATTGGGAACCACTCTTCTGCTCTATTTCTACCAGTTCAACTTTGTTAGATTCCACGTGTAAGTGAAATCATTCAGCACTTGTCCTTCTGTGTCTGGCTTATTTCACTTCACATAATATCCTCCAACTTCATCCATGTCGTCACATAATGCAGGGTTTCCTTCTTGTTTTTTTTTTTGACGCTGAGAATTGCTCAATCATTTACATGTAATAACTGATAGATTCCTTTCTTAAGGCAAGACTTTTCTTATATAACTCATGCCTGCTATTTTTTTTTTTTTAGGTAAGAAGTGGATTTATTTATTTATTTTTAATTAATTAAATTTTGGGCTGTTTTGCGTCTTCGTTGCTGCGTGCGGGCTTTCTTTAGCTGCGGCGTGCGGGCTTTCTTTATCGATTTGATAAATGCTCTTCGTTGCGGTGCGCGGGCTTCTTATTGTGGTGGCTTCTCTTGTCGTGGTACATGGGCTCTAGGTGCACGGGCTTCAGTAGTTGCAGCACGCGGGTTTAGTAGTTGTGGCTCGCGGGCCTTAGAGCAAGCAGGCTTCATTAGTTTTGGTGCGTGCACTCAGTAGTTGTGGTGCGTGAGCTCTAGGTCATGCGGGCTTCAGTAGTTGTGGCTCGCGGGCCTTAGAGCAAGCAGGCTTCATTAGTTTTGGTGCATGCACTCAGTAGTTGTGGTGCGTGAGCTCTAGGTCACGCGGGCTTCAGTAGTTGTGGCTCGCGGGCTCTAGAGCACAGGCTCAGTAGTTGTGACGCACAGGCTTAGTTGCTCTGCAGCATGTGGGATCTTCCAAGACGAGGGAAGATCCCATGTCCCCTGCATTGGCAGGCGGATTCTTAACCACTGTGCCACCAGGGAAGTCGCTTCCTTCTTTCTTAAAGGCTGAATAATATTCCACTCTGTGTGTGTATATATGTGTATAGAGCACATTTTCTTTATCCATTCACTGTAGAAGGGCATTTGGATTATTTTCATAGCTTGGCTATTGGGCATAAAGCTGCAGTCAATGTGGGACTGCATATCTGAGACGCTGCTCTCGGTTCTTTTGTGTGTATACCCAGAAGTAGAATTGCTGGGTCATATGGTACACTTCTACTTTTAATTTTTGGATGAACCTCATACTGTTTCCATAGCATCTGCACCGTTTTACATTCCTACCCACAGTGCATAAAGCTTCCAATTTCTCTACATCCTCACCAACACTTGTTATCTTTTCTTCTTCTTCTTTTTTTTTTTTGGATGATAGCCATCCTAACATGTATGAGGTGATATCTCATTATAGTTTTAATTTGCAGTTCCCAGATGATTAGTGATGTTGAGCACCTTTCCGTATACTTGTTGGCCATCTGTATTCCTTTGGACAAATGTCTATTGGAGGTCTATTTTTTATTTGGGTTATTTGTATTTTCTCCATTAAATAATAAGAGTTCTTCAAATAATTTGGATATTAACTCCTCACCACATATCTTGCTTGCAACTATTTCCTCCCATTCTGTAGATTGTCTTTTCATTTTGTGGTTTGTTTCCTTTGTTGTGTGGAAGCTTTTCAGTTTGGTGTAGTCACACTTGTCTTTTTTTGCTTTTGTTGCCTGTGCTTTTGGTGTCATAACTGTGAAATCATTGCTGAGATCAATGTCAAGAAGCTTTTCTCCTGTATTTTCTTCTAAGGGTCTTACCGTTTCAGGCCTTAGGTTTAAGTCTTTAATCCATTTTGAGTTGATTTTTGTGTCTGATGCAAGGTAAGGCTCTAATTACATTCTTCTGCATGTGGCTATCTGATTTTCTCAGCATCATTTGTTGGAGAGACCAGAACAGTATGGTACTAGCATGAACACAGACATACAAACCAATGGAACAGGATAGAGAGCCCAGAAATAAACCCACGCATATAGCTAACTGATTTTGATAAGTCACCCAAGGATATGCAGCAAGGAAATGATAGTCTTTTACTTTACTTTAGGAAGTAAATCTCTATGCTCATTATAGATGCTTCTCAAAATGCAGGTTTTTACTGGTGTACTTAGAGACATAAAATAAATGACTGTTACCTGGAGATTCATGGTAGCACTTTGTCTCTGTATGGTCCATCTTTCACCTGTAAACCTATCATTATATACATAGTCAAAGATTTCAGTAGGCATTTATTATACCTATAAACTTTTAGAACAAACAGGCAAGTAGAAGTAGGAGGAAAAGAAAACTTATTCTCCAGGGCACACATTGATCACTAGCTTTTTACCACCATCAGGTACTTGTTGGACATCCTTTGTCATTGCTAAAGGTGCTTGTTCCTACATGTGACATATTCAGAGATTCATCACCTGTCAGTAAACCCCATGATCCCCAGGCCGGCATTCAAGGCCCATTACAGCATGCCCCCAATCCCAGCATCTACCTGGTAGATTTGTGTGAAGATTAAGCTAGATAATCCACAGAAAGACTTGAGCCCAGTGCCCGGTATAGAAGGGGTGCCATGAAAGTGACCTTTACAGGCATTGTTTTCAACATATGTTTATTCTCTCTGAACTTTGAGTGGAGCGTCGAGCTGCCCGAGTGCTTCTCAGGCAGGGGCTCAGCCGACCAAACGCATTTTGATCGGAGTCACTAGTGGATTGGAATAAACTTCGGATCCACAGACTTCACTGATCTAGAACCCTTACGTCTGCATAACCAGTTAGCTGCTAGGGCGGACAGCACCCTTTTCTTCCCCAGTCCCATCTGGAGAAAAAGCTTGTGTATATTTGAATGCAATTTAGTGCAACTTCGTGGGTTACAGCTGCTTCCTTGGAGAAAAACAGCATAAGAAACGGTCAGATTCTGGGAGAAAGAAGCGCTGTCACCCGAGGAGGCACAGGCTTCTGGATGACTTGAGGTGTCTGCATTGATAATCTGGTGGGGCAGAAAGAGATGGGAGAAACAAAACACACATGAGTTTTCTATCGAGTCCACTCAGTGCCCATGGAGGGTCCCTGGGGTGGAGGTTTTGCAGTTAAGATTGTCATTCCTTAGATGCCAAGCAATGCTCGATTTGATAAATGCTGTACCAACCTAGAACACATGGGCTGAGTCAGAGCTGGGCTTCTGTCTCCCCATCATCCCTAGCTCTGTCCCTCAGGATCAGTTAATAAGAAAATGTCCTGCACGTGTCCCCATATGCAGCCGCTGTCACAACGGGTGATGCGGGAAGTCTGTTGCACTGAGCCCTGGTCTCTCAGCCTGGGGAGGAGAGAGAACAAAGCACTGTAGCGTTTCTAGAGACGGAGAGCAGAAGACCAACCACATTTGATGCCCAAATCCACAGCAATCCAGAATCTCAGCCCTTTCTTAGTCGGTGAAAATACAAAAATGAATTCTGTAAGCACTTAATCTCAGGAGTTATTAGTGCTGCGGTCACCCGGAATTCGTTTTATGTAGCGTGTGTGATGGCGAGAGCTTTCTGCACAGGACTCGAGTCAAATCCATCTTTTAAGTCTCCGACTCCGGAGCGCGGCCTGCTCACAGACACCCTGTGCTTTGCTACCAGACACTCTGTTCCTGCAGAGCCCGAGCCTCTTCGTCAGCACAGGGTTTGTCTGGGCGCTGCACGTCCTCTCACTGTGGCTCTTTCTCTCCCACTGGCAGTTTCTGCTGGGATTTTTTTGTTTTTGTTTTTGTTTTTGCTGCAAAAGAAAGCTTTGATCATAAAAAGAAAATGGGCTGAGAAATTAGATGAAAATAAACATCAGCTCTGTCAGGGAACATGGGCCAGGCCTGCCCTGGGGACTGAGTTTGTAGATCCTGCCCAATTTCTTTCCTGTAAGAAGTCAGTTTGTCTGCCTAGGATGCTCTGTGAGCCGTGTTCATGGATCCTCATGGCTCTGGGCACTGCTCAGAGTACAGGGGGTGATGCCAAGGGCCCTGGCAGGACCACAGTGTTCCAGAGGCAGCAAGACCCACCCTGCATTGGCTCCTGAAGCCTTCATCTTGGGTGGAGGTGAAGGGCTTCTGGGCCATCAAACTCTAAAACCCCTGGAGGAAGGAGCTGAGTCATGGACGAGCCGGGCTCGAACAGTGACAGTGAGTCAGTTCCCCTGCCGGCTGTGGAGCTGGATCTGGTCCAGACACGGAGCAGACGGCCTGAAATCAAGGCTTTCTGCTATCTGTGCCTTTCCTCTTCCTCTGCGGGGGACCCCACTCTCTCATCCTCAGCCCTCATCCGAAGATGCTCTGTGGAGCATGGGTCCCGGCAGCCACCTGCCCTTCTTCCAGTAAAGAAAGATTTCCCTTCTGCCTCATAGAATTAATGTGAGAAGCATTCCAGCTAATTCCCCTTAGAACCCTAAAAACTGAAGAGCTTGTGACCTCAAAACTAAGTGGTGCTGAGAGACATTTCAGGGAGTCTGTTCTCATTTGCATTTTGCCCACTTACATATTTTTATCGGGATGAGTCTGGGAAGGTCTGAGAATAACGTTCCTGGCCTTGAACTACTTGTGACACAGGGAGACTTCAAAGGGGCGCCGTGCGTTCAGCCGGTGGCCGACCGTCTAGGCAGTGACAAGTAAGAGAGCGTGCGGTAGGGACACGGGCTCCCGCAGGAGGACGGCCCACTGACGTTCGCATCATACAAGTTGCCACTCTTGGCTGCATGTAATTCTCAGTGCAGGGAACCTGGGGGTGGGGCAGGCCCGGCACATGCCATCCGCAGGTCGTCCTCAGGCAGCGTCCTGTGCCCTGGGGCTTTGTCCCCACCCTGCACCTCCCAGTTCTCCGGGAACTGCTGACCACAGAGAACCTTCTTAAAGAGCAAGTCATTAATTTGAGGAGCTCTGCCCTTCTTCTTCACCCCAACAGAAGAAGGTCCTGCCTCATGCTGAGAGTCTCACTTTCTTCAGTAACGAGGTCACTCATACCCGGGCAGCTGGACTCAGGGCTTTGCAATGTTTGGATTCTGGGCCTAGCGGCACAGCTGACTGCAGTGTCAGCAGGTTTTACGGCACAGACGTCCCTCTGCGGTGCCTGACCATCAGCTGGCTCATTCATTTGTTCATTGAGGAGGAAGCCATTGGCCTCTCAGGTGATAAGAATCCCGGATCTGACCCAGTAACGCACTGCAGGTGCTTGGCTATCCACACCTTCAACACAGAAGTTCTTCCAGTTTCTTGGGAAGGCCTCTTCCCTTTGGACTGAGGGCTGAGGACCTCCAGCGCCAATGGGAAGGTGACCAGATGACCTCCGTGGGCACACTCAGCTCAGAGAGTCTTTGAGTCTCTGATGGAAACAGAAGCCATCCAGTCTCTGATGGCTCTGTGAGGCCCCAGATTAGGGGTTAAGCAGCTCAGCCACAGGTGCTCAGCATCTCGGGGTGGTTCTAGGGACTCCTTCTGAGCAGCATCTTCTATGGCCATGCAGGAGTCAAATCTATTTTAGAGCCAAAATAATAGAAATATTTACATGGAAATTTACGTGCTTCTTAGTTAACTTAGGAAAATTTTGAAAACATTTCCGTATTATGTTGGTTACTGTAGAAAAGGTCAAAAAAGAAAAACTGGGAATTTTATATTATTTGCTCTCATTTAAAACTATAATATGAGAAACTTCTTTGCTGAGTTAGATAATTGTTTTGCTTTTTTTTTTTTTAAGATGTTGGGGGTAGGAGTTTATTAATTAATTAATTTATTTTTGCTGTGTTGGGTCTTTGTTTCTGTGCGAGGGCTTTCTCTAGTTGTGGCAATCAGGGGCCACTCTTCATCGCAGTGCGCGGGCCTCTCACTGTTGTGACCTCTCCCGTTGCGGAGCAGAGGCTCCAGACGCGCAGGCTCAGTAGTTGTGGCTCACGGGCCTAGTTGCTCCGCGGCATGTGGGATCCTCCAAGACCAGGGCTCGAACCCGTGTCCCCTGCATTAGCAGGCAGATTCTCAACCACTGTGCCACCAGGGAAGCCCAGATAATTGTTTTGAATACTGGAAGAATATTTCTTCCATGTTTGTTCTATTCAAGAATGTAACAGCAACAGCAACAGATAAAACATCTTTTTGTTTAATCTGTATTATTAACATTTTCTCCCTCAGTCTCTTGTCTAGGAAATCAACAATAAATAAAGCTCTGATTTGTAGCACTTGCCAATTTCTGTGGCGTAAATACTCCCACCATGACTGATTTCTGATTTCAAGCTACCAAACTGACATCAGTGAACACAGTTGAAAAGAGGTACAAGGGGATACCCACTATCAGATGCCTGAGGTACATGAAACCTCAAGGGCATAGTTAATAGTAAAATGTGGAAAATAACTGGAAAGTGATAGTTTTTGAATATTTATTATCTTTGTTTTAATATGGTTTATTAATAGTGAGTTATATACTTTAGTTTATAATAATGGTTGTAGTTTATAATAATGGTTGTTTGACAAAGGGATTGTTATATTTGACAAATGGATTTCAAAATTCCTGCAGACTTAATAGTCTTGCAAGCTGGTCCAAGCTGGCTTCAGCTTGTGAAGGTTTCCTTGTTTTTATCCTAGGCTGAAGGCGTGCTGGTTTCATGCTCTTCTCATGGTGGACACAGAAGGTCAAGAGAGACACACTGTTTCTTATAGGCCTTTGTTCAGAACTGGCACAATCTCACATTCTTCCAATTTCCATTGGCCAAAGTGAATCACCTGACCAGGCCTGAAGTCCACGGGGCAGGGAGGTACAGTTCACCCAGAGTTGAGCCATGGTAAGAAGTCAAGGGAAGGGGAGCTTCAAACGAATACCCTCACATTTTGAATGACCCTTTAGCTGGGTATAAAATTCTAGGTTGACATTACTTTTGCCGCCACAGCATTTTGAAATTATCATTCCATTGTCTTCTAACATCTACTACTGCTGATGAGAAATGCATTCTCAATCTAATGATTTTTCAGGTAATTTCCCTTTCTTTTAGTGGTTTTAAAGCTATTTTCTTTATTCCTGATCTGCATTTCCACTATGATTAGTTCAAATATGGGTTTATTTTTTCCTGCTCAATACTTGAAGGATACGTGTTTTTCATCAAATCTAGAAACTTTTCAGCTATTAGTATTTTATATATTGTTGCCACATCATTCCTTCTGGAATTCCTTTTAATTTAAGAGTTGAACCTTAATTATATATCTTTCTTTGCTGGATTTCATTTGAATTCCAAAGTTCTGTCATATTTCATTTTTAATTACATCTAGTGTAGAATTGATTAATCTATTGAAATTACAATTTAATTGACTATATTATTCATTTCCAAGATTTATTATTGGTTCATTTTTATACCCATTTGTTATTGTTGTCTTTCTTTCTTCTTTACATTTTTATTAAATAATTTTGTTTAATATTTAATGAACATTGTTTGTCTTCATTTATCTTTTTGAGTACCCTAAATATAATTATTTAAAAGTGCTTTTAGTCTTTTTATAGAAGGATTTTTCATCTAGAATAAATCATTGTGGCAATATTGATTTTGGGGTCTATATTTCTAAGCCTTAATATTTCTAATATGTTCTGGGTGTTCTGGGTTTTGATTTGGGAGAGAATCTTTTAGTTTGTTTGGTTTTGTAGTTTTAAATACTATTTTTCTCTCCTTCTGGATTTACCCCCCTAGCTATGTTGTGGTTACGTCTGGATCCTCAATCAGGAGCCAAGTCTTTAAGGGGTGGTTCAGGGTCTCAGTCATGAGAAGATATTGAAGCTACAAAAGGTCTAATCACTGTGCTGGGGAGAAGTTTTACTTAGGTCCTGGTTATAGGGGCTCTACGTCTTCCCGTCTCTTTTTTGATACCTTTGCTGGCCCTTCACTGTGGCCTCAGGCAGCATTCAGGAATGTTATCATGTTCAGGCTTATCGTATAAGTGGGGAGACCCCATTCCACACCTCAGCTTTAACATTTAGCCTGGTTCTGATCGCCACATCCCACATGGGGCATTTTTAGTCCTCTTTAGCCTGTACAAGCCAAAGTCCTGGCAGCCGCTGCCCCATGGCTGCAGCCAGGAGACCCAGGCTTTCAGCCCTCCTCACTGCTCCACATTTCTGCTGTTTCTGGTTCACAGAAGATTTATCTTGCTTCTGAGCCTTGAACTGTCTTTCTATTTTCTTATTTTTATGCTTCATCTATAATTTCTCTGTTTTTGGAGCAAAATGGATACATCAAAACATGAACTTATGATGCCAGTCTGGCAAAAATTAAGGTCATTTGATCTTTATGCTAACCAGACTGGATGGTTCCTCTGCCTAGAGATTTATCTTTTTCGAGATGTGAGAACAAAGCTAAACCACATGAAACCAGCTTGTATGTATTTAAGTCAAAGCTGAATATCTCACAATACACTAGGGAAGATGGTGCCAAGTTACGCTTTGAAGAGATGGGACAGGGCTGCTATTTGTTTAACCACAAAGAACTTCAGGGGATTAAGGAAACAGATACAACATTAAGCTCTATGTCTACAGTCATTTGAAAAGAGAACAGGTGAGATCTGTAAAGTTTAAAAATAGGTACAGGCACAAGCTTACTGTTATAAACTAAATAAGCTGTGGGGATGTAACGTACAGCATGGTGGCTATAGTTAGTAATGCTGTGTTGCATACTTGAAAGTTGCTCAAAGAGTAGGTCTTAAAAGCTCTCATCACAAGGAAAACACATCTGTAACTATGTGTGGTGACAGATGTTAACTATACTTCCCGTGGTGATCATTTTGCAACATATACAAATAGCTACTCATTATGTTGTACACTTAATATAATGTTATATATTATAACGTTATGTTATATAACAATATAATGTTATATATCAATTATACCTCAATAAATATTATCCCTGTGCTAGCTTACTTTATACATCTTCATAAGTAAAGGAACAATACTTGGCCCACAGAATTGCAGAATCTTCTATTTTGCAAGAGCTAGTAATGAGGGTTTTACTAGATTCTTGAATTGTCCTATCAAATCATGGCCTTGAATTTCCCTTCTGATAATTTTATCTCCCAAGGAGCAGAAGATATGGAGAGAATACCTCACAGGACAAGAGGGAATTGATAGTTGAAAGATGTGACCTAAGAATTTGGAGAGGCCTTCCTCTTAGTGTGAACTTGTGATAACCGGTGAAGGGAATCCAAGCTCGTCAGCTAGGGCACTAATAAAGGAGACTTCAAACACATTCAGAGGAAGGATGGGAAGGCTTGATTCTATGGCCTGAGACTCTGGAAGGGAAGAAAGCTCAAGAGGGTTGTACAGTCACGATAAAAGGCAATTTGATTGTGTCATCGTGGATTAATCTAATGAGAAAAAATGTAACTAAAAAGTCAGAATCTCTCCACTGAGGTCAGCTTTGAAGGGGACACAGAATGTGGAGAGAATGTTCTGACCCTTAGAAAAGTCTCTGTGTGGGTGTTATGAGGCTCTGAGATTCTGTGAATACATCAGGGGATGAGTGACTTGACAAACTGAGGCTTGAGAAAGTGTTGAAGAGGAACATCTCATTCCAGACATTCCAGACTAGAGGATGTCTCAGGGATGCTCAGGGCTCCTGTTTGGGCCACTGATGAGATTCCTATCTTCACTCAAGGGAATGGTTTTCAGACACAAAAGGGCACCTCGTCCTTTTTGAACATGGTACAGATTGCTTGGAAAATGAGAGGTGGTTTTCCAGGGGCCCAGATGACAACCCAGGAGAACTGGCCAATGAACTCCCTGAACTGGGGCTGGTGACATTAGGAGGATGGTGAAGATCAAGCCCAGTTCCAGGCAGCTGAGAAAACAGCAAGCCACCTCAGCTCTCCCAAAGGCGCAGGAGACAGAGACAGCTCGCCACATCCCCGTGAGCTTGATGCCCGTCATGGGCGAGACTGAAGGAGATATTATTAAAGAGCTGCTTTGGGCACAGGTAGGAAAAGGGACAGCCATCACAGGAACACACCTGAGTTCACCGAGAATACATTTTGCCCCCAAAAGTCATTCCTTGCTCTGGCAGGTTTACCAGATGGACAGGCAGGGAAAGCTGTGACATCACCTTCAGAGAGAGACTGGCGCTGACATAGGCAACCACCTCCTGGTCATATTTCTGGCTTGGGCATCAAGCAGGATCACTATTGGACATGACAGCTCTAGAAACTGATGCTGTCTATGCCAAGATTTTTCTTTGTCTGCCCAAACCTCTTTAATTCTTCCAAATGCTTCTACACCTGGAATATTCATTCCTGATCATCGCAGTTTAGGAGGTCATGCTCCTCTTAAGGTGCAGTGCTCAGGACTGAATGCTGAGAAGAGACATTTATTTAGAAAGGTGTACTTCTCTTGCTCTATTTCTGCAGATGAAGCCTAGAGCTCAAGGAGCCAGCAACAGCCACATCACACGGATTCACATGGCTCTTGCATTCAACCAGAGTTCCAACTGTTTGTTTGTTCTTGGGACACCTTATTTTAACCTGCAAATAACTGTAGAAACGTTACTTGACTAGTTCTCTCAGGTTACCACCCTTGACCTGAGAGCAGCCAACTTAAGGAAAGAGTAAGAGACTGAGTCTGAGCCAGACTGAAGTCTCCTCACGTGTGACCTGGACTCTCATCTGGACAGCATAGACGTGACCTTTCTCTGGAGGTCAACATGGGAGCCACGCTTCCCTAGCAATTTGCAAGACACAGGGCATGCTCTGTGAGATGGGCTCGGGTTATAGAAAAGGTCCACTGTGTTCAGAAGAGAAAGGTTTGCCATAGATTATCTATGAAGGGCTTCAACACACCAGACAACTGAAGAAAGTGTCAACTGACAAGTTTATTGTGAGCTCTTCTGTGTGTTTGAAGCTGCCTGTGTCCTCTGCTCAGCCAGGAACACAGGCCCATTTTCTGAATTGTCTGTGTGTGGTGGACTCAGAGGCTCCTGAGACACGAAGAAAAGAGTTTCAGAAGCAATCCCTTACCTGCTCCACGGCCCAATAGAAAGCTTCCCAAGGTCATTGTCAAGAAAATGCTGAGTAGAGAATGTGTGGGGGCCATGTGTTGCTGGGCCTGTAGACCCTTTCCTCACACCCCACTGCGGGACAGACTAAGATGAAGACAATCTCCAGGAAGTTTGGTGCAGCAAGAAGAAACTCAGCCGTGGAATGGTCGCTGTGCATGGCCGCAGGGCTGAGCGTCAGGCCACACAGAGAGTCCGGGCTGTGCAAACGGCAAAGCACACCTCTAGTACGATGGCGGTCAAATTAATGTTAGGTTGGTGTAGGCACCGAAAATGGCCTAACGCCCTCTTGTTTGGAGAATGTGCCTGAGACATGGTTGCAGCCCTGTGCCTCGTCCTGGAGCCTTTCTTTGTCTCTCCTGGCAACTGAGGTGGTGCCTTAATTGAGAATCTCCCAGAAGCAGCCTGAGATGAAGATTCCAGTGCAAGTCGTTTATTTGTGAGGAGCAAGAAACACTGCAAGGGGATGAGGGAGTGAGACAGGTGAGGGAAGGCTCCTGATGGTGCAGTATCAGGCCAGCCGTCACCCAGGGTAAATGAAGATTAATCCTATGGGAAAGTTCTGGAAAACCATGTAAAACCCTTGCACTGTTACCCCCTGGAGTGTGCAAGGAGCTGGGTAATTTCACCCTGATTCCCGCAAGTCCCTCAGATCCCAGGGGGTGGTAATACCCAGCATTTTTGACCTGTTACATGGGTGACTTCGGTCCAGAGGATATGGGTAGGGGACCAATATCATCCCATCTGCTACAGGGGGGCTGGTGACCCCAGGTTTGTCCTGGGTCTCCTCAGCCTCTGAGCAGGTACAGGGACTGGCTGGGTGGCTTCTCCGCCTGTGTCCTGGGAGGTTCCCCTTTGGGCCTGGGGCTTCTCCCCAGGTGAGACTATTAGGTCACCAGCTCCAGTGAACCAGGCAGGAAGAGAGTTCTCTCTAGTCACCACACTGGCAGATTCACCGATATCCCCACCTTAGAGCGCTCATTCGCCCCAAAGTCCCCCTAGAACCTACCATGTGTGCCAGGCTGGACATAGTGACCACAGTCAAGGTTCTGCTGTCAGCAGGCTTGCAATGCACAGGAGAGTAAAGTCTCAGATAGCCATGCTCCAAGTAGAAGACTGTAATTCACTTCTCGCAGTGATGCTGAGGGAAGCCTAAGAGTCTGGCAGAAACAGTAAACGGCTTCAGTCATCTTCATTCATCCCTTCACTGGGCCCCCATCATACGGCACAGGCAGAGGACGCAGAGATGGGAAACAGACGCAGGTCCTGTTAAAAGTGCTGAGGAGGAAAGCTTGCAGGGCAGATGTGTTTTGGAAGGTTCACTAGACTGCAGAGTGGAGAATATATTTAATATATTTGGGGAGGTGGGAGTGGTGGAGGGAGAGCAGGGGAGGCTTCACAGAGGACGTGGTCCTGAGGCAGGTCTAAGAAGATTGAACTCTGCGGCATATTTCATGTTAGAGGACGATACAGCCTCTTATAGCAGAGTTGCTATTAAAAAGCTTATTAAGGGCTTCCCTGGTGGCGTAGTGGTTGAGAGTCCGCCTGTCGATGCAGGGGACACAGGTTCGTGCCCCGGTCCAGGAAGATCCCACGTGCCATGGAGCGGCTGGGCCCATGAGCCATGGCCGCTGAGCCTGCGCGTCCGGAGCCTGTGCTCCGCGACGGGAGAGGCCACAGCAGTGAGAGGCCCACGTACCACACACACACAAAAAAAGCTTATTAATTATCCCATAATGTTGATGGCAGAGGAAGCACATAACAGTTTTCTCGCCAACATCATTTCTAGAAACACCACCCATGACTCCTACGAGCACCCAAGTTGAAAATGTGGGAGTTATTTTTCATTCCTCCCACCCTCCCCATCCCCCCTGTGCCCAATCAAAGTCCTGCAAATCCTACTCCTAAATGTCTGTCAAACCTGCCCGTCTCTCATTCCTTGCTGCTCCTGCCCTGGTCCAGACAACTACCACCTCTCACCTGGATTATCCCTACCTCTCCTCTCTGGTGTCCTTGTCCAACTCTCAGACCTTTGTTTTCTTCCTGAACATTCTACCAGTTTACTCCTTCACGCGATTCAAGCTTCCAGGGCCAAAGCAGTAAGGAACACACATACCCAGACACACACCATCCCTCTGCCCGGCTTTAATAAGAGCTCATTCCAAGAACCTGGCCCGCTCTGGGATACACAGTTTACACACACATGCACACACAAATTAACACACACAGATGCACTAAGTGTGTTGAAATTCCAAGAATCATACTCACCTTGTCAGACTTTACAAGGTGAAATTTCAAACTACATCTCCTTCCTTAAGGCCAATGCTTAAAGGCTCACACGAATAGACTTTTATGTAAGATTTGGTTCCTACTTCTAGCAGAATTATGAGGCCATTAATTGGCTTATAGGGTATAATTTCTGTATTTTCAAGTCTGACTGGGACTGATGGGTGGATATCTACCTTAAATGAAAGATAATTAAAGAGATAATTGAACTGTTTTAAGATCTTACCCTGAATTTGAACTCAGTCATTTTTTTAGTTCAAAATGTAGGCAGACTCAATAGGGGATGCAAATTTCCTTGCACTCCTCTCTGAATTTCTATTTCAGGCAATTACCTTAGTTCCTGTTGGTAATCTATTTCCTTTTAGCAACAGATTAGTAATCAAAAGTTGAGGGCTTTCAATTTGCAGTTGCTTTGGAAAGTTAGGAGCACACAGTTTGTGAGATGCAGCCACTCTTGGAAATCATCATGATATCACTGTTGCTGAAAGAGTTATAAGTACGTTTAGGATTTAAGAAGGGAAGGGAAAGTAAAAGAAGGGAAGGGAAGGGAAGGGAAAGGGAAGGGAAGCCATTTCAGCCTGTGAAATTAGATATCTCATAAATTCACAAGTCATGATAAATAGAACAGAAAGAAAGGAAATCCAGCAACCTGAATTTTCCTCCATTTTTTGCTTTTATTCCAAGAGGGCTGAAACATCACCGAGAACATCGTATCTTGAAGGGGGCTTTGTTGTGTGTTCATGGGTACATATGATGGCACTTGTGCCTGTGGGAACCTTCATACTTCCATACACTGATATGTGCGTGAAAACAGGAGGAGACTGCAGGAGGCTGGCAAAGTAGGTATAGAGAAGCTGAAGAGAAACTGTGCCCTGACCCGTCATGTGCAGGAAGGGCTGCCCAGGGGTCCCCATACACCACCTGTTCCCCGGCTCATCAGGTGCGGGGAGGGCTGCCCAGGGAACCCCACACATCACCTGTGTCCTGACCCACCAGGTGAAGGAAGGGCTGTTCAGGGGACCCCATATACCACCTGTGCCCTGACCCAGCGGGTATGGGAAGGGCTGCGCAGGGAATGCCATACAACCCCCAGGCTTCACTTGTGCCTGGATTAGACATATTCCTCTTCACCAGGGAGGAGGATTTAAAGAAGTGCTAAGGGCACCTTGGAAGCAATTCCTACCTTGGTCCAGGCTCCACTGGAAACCAGCTGTCTGTGCAAGGATAAATGTCTTGCCTTGGGGAATATGGGCGCTCAATGCTCTGTGCCTTTAAAATTAAGCTCAGACAACCCAGCACTTAAATGGCCATGGGCTTCTTCCATCCACCAGCTTGACAGTTAATAGTTTCTGTTATGTTTATGAACCTTTGGTTGCTCTGAACTTTTAGGAGAAAGGTTAGCTCTGTTTTCGAACCAGATTTAAGATTGGTTTCGCGAAAGCAAATGACAGCCATCAGATACTGTATGAAACTCTCCAAATATGAGCTGGAGCTGATGCATCTAATCTAATTTCCAGACAATGCTCAGATCTTGAGCAGGGCCACAGGCCAACTTTAGGATGGGATTATGCTGACTGCTGGCCTATTCCATCCCTGGATCACCCAGGATTTGCAGTGTGCCCACCCTGCCCCACTCTGTAATGGTGAGGCATCAGGCAGGGCTCTCCCCCTGTAGACCTCAGAGATGCCAGCTGGAGAGACAGACCTCGACCATCTAAACACATACATCAGTGTTTAATTGCAAACCGTGGTCTGTGCTAAGAAGGCAAAAGTGGTAAAAGGAAAAATGGGGGAGGGACACAACTCAACGTGAAGGGTCAGGGAGAGGCTCCCTGGAGAAATCCCAGTGCAGCTGAAAACTGCAGAATTACCAGGCATTAGCCAAGTTTCACATGGGTTGGGGGTGGGGGGAGCATGAGAGACAGAGGGAAATGTACAAAGACACTGAAAATGGGAGGAGCTGGGTGGATGGGCAGGCAGGGATGGGGGCTGCGGAGGGTCTAGTCTTTGCTGCCATTGCACGTCCTCAGGCCGCTCTCATTAGCCGGCTGGGCAGCCCACTGCTTCCATTCTTGCCATCTGCCTTCTCCTGTATTCCCAGAGATCAGAGCCACATGTCACTTTGTTAGGGGGGCACTTGTGGAGAACAGGGGTGAGGACTAAGGGGAATGAGGCAGAGACGGAGGGAGAACCTGGGTGGGATGTTAAGCTGACTGCTGCTAGGGGAAGCTGACCCTTGATCCTCCAGCCCGCCGTCCAAGTTGCCATGGAAACTGCATTTAGAATCATCTCTGGGGCAGGGAGGAGGCAGTGCTGGGAGGTACCCACTGGCCATGTCTGTGCCCTGTGCTGTGTTAATTGCCCCACACTTCCGGGTCCTGCGTAGATGGATGCCAGGTGGTCCTGTGACTTTCATATCCAACCATGACAGGGCGACTCTGCAGAGTCGGGAAGTGCAGAGTGCTCCCACGTGAGAATGGGACTCTGGAAGCTGCCTGCTTAGTGAGGGATGGAACAGAGGACAGAAGAGCCCAGGGGTTTTGAAGAGGAGCTTGAGGGGATCTGATGGCCTCTCAGCAATGCAGGCTCCATAAAGCCAGCAGAAGGAGAGTTATAACCACGTAAGGCATTCTGTGTCATCCTCCTATTGGTCTTACGATGACTCTAAGCCACTGACATGGCCTAGATGGCTCTCCTATGCCCCCTTCCTTGTCCATGAGGCTCCAGCAGGTCAGCAGCCTTTCTGCTTCTGGAACTCACATGACTCTTTCTGCTCTGGCCTTTGTACTTGCACTTCCGCTGCTCCCACTCTTGTCTCAAGTGGCTCCATCTCGTCCAGCAGGTTGAGGTATAAACACCCCCTCCTCAGAGGGCCTCTCTGTGGCCCTGCTGGATCACCTTACTTCCCTTGTCATCTGATTTCTGCTCCACCCAGAGATTCCAGTGCCCAGGTCAGGGCTGGCCCAGCATTCTGCCCCAGGAGCCAGCGCCCAGTTAGTGCATATTTTCAGTTAGAGAAATGCACTTTAAGAATCCTTTTGCTTGCCTTCATACAAGAATGTTTTATTGACGCTTGGCTAAGTCTGTAAATCATCTTGATGACCAGCCATTTCAGTCTGTGAAATTGGATATCTCATAAATTCACAAGTCATGATAAATAGAACAGAAAGAATCGGCAGGGGGCACCTGGGCCACTGATCTGGAGACCATGACAGACACATTTCCAGTTCCTCAGGATTCCTGGGCTATGATTCCATCAGAAAATCCAAAGGCCTCACCCCTCTCCCCCATTACACCACAGGGCAGAGACAATGATTTTCTGCAAATAGAGATTTCTGGTTCCTGTAAAGAAGCTTCAGTTCATACAAAAGTGGGAGAAGCCCTTCTCTGAACTTGTCGATTTGAACGCCCAAGTTTTGAGAGCATCCAAAAAACCCCTATCATATTACATCATCTTTGGGGACCACAGAAACATTCTGAAGAGATGCCAAAGTGTGGTCCCCAAGAAAGGAGGCCCAGATGGCTCGTGTCATCTGGACACTGAGAGTCTGAGACACAGAAGCTGATGAGCAGTTGGGTCTGAGCCTCAACGTCTAGCAGGGGCATGTGAAGCACTTTCCAAAGCCCCTGTTTTAGGATAATTGAGGGCACTGACATCGCCTGAATGAGGCTTTAGGGAGCAGAGCATCTTTCGGCGTGTTGCTGAGGATCTGCACGTGCCCTCTGGCCCCGAGCTGCCCGCAGAGCTGCAGAGAACATCACCTCTGGCTGCATCTCCATCTCCTCCGGGCCCGAGGCAGCTGTCCATGGTGCTGAAACGCTCCCTCCGCAGTCCCGCTGCCCACCCACCCCCCCCACCCCCCGCCCCGCGAGGGTCCCTCTGCCCAGGACTGCACACCATGGGCCTTTTCCAGAACATCTGTTGTGTCTCTGCAGCTTCGATCATCTTCCCCAAGTGAAGCCTTGCTTCTGGGCCCAGGCCTACGGCTGGACTTAGCTTGGAACAGGCACGGCTGCCGAGAATCTGGGCTCTGGGCTCCTCGCTTTCCGGTTGTTCACCGCTGCTGAGTTGCTCCCCCTCTCTGACCCTCCGTCTCCTCCTCCATGTGATGGGCATCGTGAAAGCAAGGCAGCCCAGGGTCCTTGGAGGACCGCAGGAGATAACGAACACACGGCGCACTGCCCAGCCTTGGGGCACGCACCCGGCACATCTGGGACTAAACCCGTAATTGTTTTGGACAAAGCACCAACTCCACATGAGTCCAGTCTCAGCTACGCAGTCACTTGCTTTGTGACCCTGGACAGTTGCTGTGGCCTCGGTTATCTCTGGTAAAGGAGGATTTCGAATGGAACTTAACTCACAGGTTATGGTGAGAATTACATGAAGGAAACGGCACCATGTGTGGGACGGCTCTGTCTCTGCTGCCTCTCGTTACTAATTCTTTCGTGACCCCTCCCCGGACACGCTCCCATTCCCCAGAGCTCTTCAGAACTTATTGCCAAGGGAACCAAATGAACCTTTTATAAAGACCTATTTAGATCACCGATATAATCTTGAATATTATTCAAACTAATAATGGTCTGGACAGGAGAACACGTCCTGGTATTATTAATCTAGCAGACCACAGCCTGCTTAGCGATGGGCTTGATAACAACTGGAAAAAACCCCACCAGGGAGCATTTCTCCAGAGGTATACTAAAACAAGCAGTCCTTTGGGTGCAAATAGTGAATTTCTGTGGAGAAAATGAGGCTCTTTTCTCCACATTGCTTTTAGCCAGAAATCTTCTTTCTCTCAGTTGATACTATCCCAGAAATTACCAGAGGTTTGGGGGACATGCACCTAAGATCTATTCATACAAGCTCTATGTTCCAGAATTTCTTTTGAGTCCAGTTTTATGCTTATATTGTGTCTAGGACTATCACATTCTCTATGGAGGATAGAAATGAGGAACCATCTTGGTTAATGGGTCTGAAATTTCAAATATATTAATTTTGAATTAGTGCTACGAGTAAACAGCCAATTACTGTCCCCGGAAATATTTATTACATAAATCTCTGCAAGTCCAGGTTGGATCCGATAATAGTCCTAGTACTTGTGCCACCCTCCTAGTTAATCAATACATGTCCTCATTCTAAATGGCAAGTAGGTAAACAAAGTCTTCAAATACAGTTTTAAGCATCACGAAGCCTGAGGGTATTTGCTGTTTTTCTCAGTAACCATGTTATTTTCCCCCTGTTGCCATGTTTCTATTTTCTAAATCAGTAAAAACTTATTGAATATGACTTGGGGGTTTGCAGAAAACTAATTGAAATAATGCTTTATGTAATGACAACATTCTGGAAAAGCAGTAATGATAAAAAAAAAAAACATGGACAAAGGACTACGTCTCACAACATCTCTGTGCATCCGTCTTCTATTTTTAAATCGTTAATCAAAGTCGCCGACTTACTGCTTATGGGGAGATAGAAAAGAGTCTTTATACCCCCAAAGCTTCTAAAATTATTCACTGTGCTTACAACTTCGCTTCTGAAGGGAGATTATCCCTTCTAATTGGAAATCTTCTATTATTTGTGTCTGAAATGTTGGAAAGGACAAGTTGGGGCTGAACCACTATTAGTTGCCCGCTTCTAGGGACGTAATGAAAGACCAGGCTGCACGGTGGCTACTCATCGCTGGGCATATGAAGCCAGTCATTTTCATTAATAGTGCTCCCATCCTGCAGCACGAATGGCCCTGATCCCATTTGTATTTTATTAAGTGTTTCATAGTTTCCGCCTCTCGCTTACTTAAAGCAACATTGTTGTTTCTTCAGAGATAGTACCCGGATCGTTGGGTCATGATGTTTCAACAGCACCCGGAGCCCAGGCCCAGGCAGGCACCCAGCCACATCGCCAGGGTGTGTTTGATGTTGGAAGTGGAGCCTGGCTGGGCTTCACCAAACGCAATGACTGGAGCGCGGTGTCCTTCCAGGAGCGGAGACCGGGCTTCCAAGTTGCCCATTGTAGAGATGAGTTTGCTTTGGCAAGGTGTCCTGTGGTTATGCGTACCATCACAAAAGCCCCCAAGGAGGCTTTGTCGCAAGGAACTTGAGGATACCTTTGGATCCCAAATCTAATTTATTGTTAGCATGACCACCTAACAGAAGACTCAGAATCTTGAAGCAATAGATGAGATTCAGAGAAAACATCGGGACCCAAAGGAACTGGAGACAGGCTTCTAGGAAACACGGAAATGAGTCTGGAGTAACGGGTCAGCTCAGAGGATTGGGGAATCCACCTGCCCTGGAGGCCGAGACTCAAGTACCCACTCTTCACCTCTTCCAGCCTCAGTCCTCTCATCTATAAATTGGGGTAACATGAGCACAACCCACATGGGCCGTTGTGATAAATACAAGAAGCTGTTTGTGAGGGCTCAGCACAGCCCCTGGCAGACACTCAATTCATCCTGGCTGTTGTTATTATGTAATTTCCAAATGTTCATAAAAAGTACTGTCATTCTTTCTCTTTTTCCTTTTTTTAAATTAGATAAAATCTGTATAGCAACAATATCGTACACAAGGCAGGTCTCAGAAGTGGCTGCTCTCCCCCTGTTCTCTTCCCCTGAAAATTAGTCATGAATTTCCACCATGGGGCTGGGAATTAAAGGGAATTCACCCAGTATGTCCAGGTGAAATCTCCTGGGTCACATGGGACACGAGTCCATGGCTTGTGGGTCGAGAGGCACAGGCATGGTCCCCACTGGCACTCTCATGTGCCCAGGCCTGTCTTCAGGCCTGGAACCCCTTCCTTCCCCGGTGTCCTGAGTCCCAAAACCCCATGGGCGCATCAGCTGAGGGTCAGCCCCACACGGAGGGCCTTTCACCTGCAGATACAAGCTGGGCCGCGCAGACCAGCATGGGAAGCCCATGCACTAGGGACGGGTGGCCCAGCCGTCCCCAGAAATGAAGTTGGGGCTGGCTTCCTGCCATGGGGTCCCTGCACAGCAAGCAGAGGTCAGCTGATGAGATGCCCTGCTGTCTCTTTCATAAAGCTGCCCTCACCGACCGCACCTGGTACGCAGCTCACAGTGCAGGTTAGTATTTAACACAGGAAAAATGATGCTTCCCCGGTGACGCGGCATTTCCCGTGAATCAGACAGGAAGAAGGACTCCCAACAAACTCAGCTCTAAATTTAATATTCAAATGTAGCAACTGTAGAGACATATTTTGGTATAATTATCCCATTGTTTCCCCATACCGCAATTACCTTATTTTAAAGAATTACACACACATAAACACACATATTTTTCTTTTGTAAAAACTTTACTTACATAATTTTCATGCCATACAAAGGATTTAAATGTACAATGACAAATATGTGTAAACACCACCATCGTTAATTTTAGATCATTTTCTTTACTCTAAAAAGAAACCCACACTCCTTGGTCATCACCCCCAATTCCTCTATCACCCCTCTCCCCCAGCCTAGGCAGCCACTCATCTACTTTCTGTCTCTATAGCATTTCCCTCTTCTGGACGTTTCATATCAAAGGGATCCTACAATATGTGGTCTTTTGTGGGTTTCTTTCACTTAGCATCACATCTTCAAGGTCCACCCGCACTGTAGCAGTGTCAAGTCTTCCTTCCTTCTTTGCCTGAATAATATCCCGTTGTATGGAGAGACCACGTTTTGTCTATTTATTCATAGTTGATGAGCACTGGGGCTGTTGCTACCTTTCGGCTGTTATAAATCATGCAGCTGTGGACATTCTCTCTGTTGGATTCCTCACTGTGGCTCTCCAGCTGCGATGTTCCCCTCTCCTTCCTGCCCTGTGGTACGGGAGGCTGATCTGAATGCAGCAAGTCAGTGGCTTCTTGTTGGGAGATCCAAGGGAAGGAGAAGCCGTCAGGGTATTTATCTCTCTGGTCCCCTCCCGAGGGGTCCTGTTTGCTGGCTTCTCTATACGACACCCTCCCCGTCTCTCCCTCACTCTGCCCAAGTAAACTCACACAGAAGGTACTATCTTACTGCTTTCTTATTTCTACCTCTTCTTGACCCTCTGATCAGGAGACAGCTGCTCTCATTCTCTATCTCAGTGGGTGCTGGGAAATATACACTGCAAATATGGTGGTGTCTTCCGGGCGTCGTCCACTGCATCTCTCTCTTATGGACGCTTCTAGGGGAGTAGAATCATCGCAATGAAGTGTTTCCTTTGTTTAGCTACAATCTCCCTAAAATGTACTCGGTATGTTTGTCCCTGGATTAAATTCCCACTTAATCATACACCCTCCTTTTATCTGGAGTTGTACATTTTTAATTGGTTGCCTGTATCTCAACAAAATGCCATGACCTTAGAAAGAACATAAAGCTCCCAGTTGCCCTGTAATTGAACTTCAGTCACTACCCCTCATGTTCCATTACCTTCTCTGTTGAGCCTACATATCCCCCAATTGTTAGAATCATTTAAAACCCATTTTACCCAT
Organism: Aethalodelphis obliquidens; assembly: GCF_003676395.1. Taxonomy (NCBI): domain Eukaryota; kingdom Metazoa; phylum Chordata; class Mammalia; order Artiodactyla; family Delphinidae; genus Aethalodelphis; species Aethalodelphis obliquidens. Next base: position 44,124,724 of record NW_020837955.1, on the reverse strand, counting down.
TGACTTGTCCCCAAAATGGGCCTCCGAATGCCAGGTTTCACAACAGTTAAATAGGGTGTATTTTCTCCATGTGGTCATATGGACATCATGAAAATCAAATGTTATACACTAAGGATTTCTTGTCTGTGAACAAACAGATCCAAGTTTAACCTCATTTTTATGGACGTTTCTTCATAATACCTGTTACACGGGCCAAAGACCCGCACAAGAAAAGTCCTGCTTCCGAGGCGGAGGAAACAGAGCAGACATGTTCAGACCTAGTGAGCCTGTGTAGGTACCACGTGGTCCAAGCTCAACCTCAGAGCCATATCGTGGCTGAAGAATGCAGAACAATGACTAAGAAGTAACTTCAGAATAACGGAAGCTTTTCTTGTATTTCTGAACTGCTGAAGGGGATCTCCATTCTGCCTCACGCACTCCTGTGTGAGTCATCCTGTTTTCACCCATTTAAATCACACCTACTCTAAAGCTTTCCTTTTTACGTAAAGTCAGTGATGTATGTATTCTTCCTCTCTCTCCCTCTGCCTATTCTAGCTCTCAACTTGACCAGTTCCAGCATCTGAGACAGTGTCTTTCTCTTAGAAGATCCTACAGGAACAGTAAGGATCCTATTGCCAGTGCCAGGGTGGCCAGAGTGTCCCTTCCCACCAATCCTGGTGCTCAGCTTCTAAAGAGGGAGACGGCGGCCCCTCACACTAAGGGGTCATGAGCTGCCGGGTTCTTGGTTGTCTCCAGTGTTCTTTCCCGCAAGGGCGGTGCCCGAAATCAACAGCAAACAATGTTGGTTTGATTACTGCAGAAGGAGAGCCTGGCTCTTATCCCCAGATCCTGGCTGCCTGCACTGGCACACTCTCACCCAGAGCCGCTCCCCGACCTGGACAGCGCTCCAGCCACCGGTGCTCTGAGCACGTCACGTCCGTGAGCTCTTAGGTTTAAGGGGGTGGCTCGTTGCCAGCAGGCAGAGAAGCACATCCGTCAGTGAGCAACTGGCCCTGGGCCGCTTAGGGCTGCTCTGTTCCCCTTAAAGGATGTAAGTCAAACACAAAACCCAGCTCATTATTATGTGAAATTTGAGAAATATGCAAATGAGCACTCCCTAAACAAGGAAAATGACAGCATCTCTCTCATCAGCCCAATTGAAGGGAAATAACGGACTCCCCGAAGCGCTGACATTTCCACGGTGGTATTTCAGCCGCGTGGTGGGCTGAGGGCTGTGAGCGCAGACACCATCCTGCAGCCTGGAACTCGAGAGGAAAAAGCAGAACATTCTTTGGAGCTCAGGAAAGGAGGTCGTGTGGTGGTTTGAGGAGCTTTTAAGGCATTACACTGTTTATTAAGGATTAGGAAACAAAATAATTTCCCCCACGTCACGTGGCTTTTGAGACCCCGTCTCCTTCATTCCCACATCCTCCTTTCCTACACGGCACGCAGGAAAGCACATTTTCCGTTAGATTGGAGCACACGTTTTTGCCTAAATTTGAGTAAAGTTCCTCCTTTCAGACCCAGATCTGTGTGTGGGGAGCGTATAGTCCATGTCAAATGGATCCTCCCGGCTCAGTTTTCGAATAGTCTCACGACTGACAGCTGCACACTTAGCAGAATGTGGCCGTTAGGCTGGTGCGCGGAGCAGCGCACTTTCTAGCGCTTTGGTCTGTCTGTCTGGGAAGGCGGTCGGCGTTGGGAAGCTCATGGCTCCATCCAGGTACTGGATTAGCTTCCGGAACGACTGCGTTGGCCTCCAGAGAGGGCCATGAATCAGGGAGGCGTGAAACATACACTTAAAAAAGTAAACAAAGTCCTGAAAGCCACAGTGTTTAAGTTTCTAATTAAAAAAAGTTTTTTTTGAGAGCAAAAGTCACTATCATAACCCTTCAACAAGAGGGACACATTTCCATCCATTCTGATAGCATCGGCCTCTCACCAGGAAAAGGTCCTCCAGAGGTTAGATGAGACCGTCCTTTGTATTCCTTTTTCTGACTCAGTTTGGCTCCTAATTTAACTTTGAGAACATTTAAAAACAAAGCAAACCTCCCAGCAACCCCTGCATCCTTTGCAGTGCTAGGTCCTGGTCCGGAGCAGGCGGTAGAGGGAGGGGTGCACTCGGAGGGGCCATGCCTCAGCCTCGTGCTGGGGGCCGAGGAGGGAGTGCAGACGTTCACTCTCCTCGGGTCAAAGCCCCGGGACGCTCGTGCAATCAGTGTGGTCTTAGCATCTGTCCGTCCTGAATCAAGGTGCTGGAAGGCTTCATGTGGACACAGTCACTGTGTCGGGACCGTCAGGGAGGAGAACGTTCTAGGAGCTGAGACCGAGGCTCCCCAAATCATGAGAGCTCAGGAGAGAAGTCCAGACCCGCCCCCAAGACCTGAGAGTCCAAATTTCCTCTCCCTTTTCCCTTCCTTCCACCCTATCTTCCTTCCTATCTGGAGGGCTTTATTTATTTATTTTTTTAACATCTTTATTGGACTATAATTGCTTTACAATGGTGTGTTAGTTTCTGCTTTATAACAGAGTGAATCAGTTATACATATACATATATCCCCATATCTCCTCCCTGTTGCGTCTCCCTCCCTCCCACCCTCCCTATCCCACCCCTCTAGGTGGTCACAAAGCACTGAGCTCATCTCCCTGTGCTATGCGGCTGCTTCCCACTAGCTATCTATTTTACATTTGGTAGTGTATATATGTGTCCATGCCTCTCTCACTTCGTCCCAGCTTACCCTTCCCCCTCCCTGTGTCCTCAAGTCCATTCTCTACATCTGAGTCTTTATTCCTGTCCTGCCACTAGTTTCTTCAGAACCATTTTCTACCCATTCTTTACAGTGGTGACCACATTCTGAGAACCGTGGAGCACCCTAATTAGAGGGCAGAGGAGAAGCTTCAAGAAAAGCAAGGGGCAGGTTTGCGGCTCCTGGCCTCATGCTCCCGGTGCCAGAGCTTGGGTGGGCCTGGGTTTGGTCACACAGCCACAGGGAGGCACGCTTCCCTCCCGGGGGTCACTCGGCAGCCTGAGGCTCCTCTCTGGAGACGTTCGAGGCTGCAGAGGGCGTGCAGAGGCATCACCCCACTCCACCCCACAGTGGACTCCCCACCACTTACCAGCTGGCAGAGGACCCGTCCCAGGGTGGCCGGCCAAGGATGGGACGCTTTGCTGAGTCCGGGAGCCCGTGTTCCCTCGTGAAGGGGTCGTTTTGCAGGGACACATCCAGCTCCTGCAAACTGCTTGTAGCAGAGGCGGGGGAAGCAGGGAGGGAAAACAGAAAGTTCACCCGCAGGAAGGACACAGGGTAAGGGCTTCATTCCTCACCTTTTGTGACCGTTCTCCTGTAGGTGGCAGAGAACAAGTTAGAAACGCAAACATGTGAAGTACAATCAATCGTATAGATTCCCCACTTACGGGGCTCTGGACCCAGACAGCGGCTCCGGGACCTCTGGGAACGTGAAGGAGTGTGGACGGGGCTTGCTGAGCAGACACAAGCCCACAGCTAGAGAGGGGTTTGAACTTATAAGCAAGGACAACATTTATTCTAAGGCATGCTATTTATTGTAATTAGTGTCACTTCACTGTCATTTAACTATTGGCAAAACAGATCTCTTTGCTGAATGTTCAAAAGTAATATTACTGACAGTTTCCAACAGTCACAGACAGACACTAAAAAGTAAGAGATTATGTTTATTAAGAAGAGTCATTTTTAATCACCTTATTAATCATGGACCCATCATTCCCTTCCTGGCGATTACCATGGCGTTAGTGGTTAACGGAGAGTGGCGGCCTTTCGCCGGTTACGGGTGGGCTGTGTTAATTTTGTGTAGTTTCCAGGTTATAATTGCACTTGAAAGACACCCTCTTTTTTCCTCAGTGCTGAAAGCATTTATCTGATCGGATGAGCAGACTGGGTGACAAGCAGCGTTTAGAAGTCTGACGCCGTGATTTACTTGGGTCGCAGTGCAGTTAATAGCGGATGAGCCGGGCGCTGCCGGCCTGAGGGAGGCTCTGCGGGACCCACTCACTTTGCAGCAGACACTGGCTATTCCCGACAGTCTCTGCGATTCAGCGTCTTGGATCAGCCCCACTTGCTGGGCGAGAATCACGTGGGGTTGTAAAAGGCTCAGCGGATGCAAAAAACCATATTAAAGACAAAAGCCCCCCTCACCACACACACACACACACACACACACGATAAGGACCACACCACCATTATTCTGGACGTCAAACTGCTGTAATCACGTGCCCTTCCCTGGGCACCCAGGCACCGCCTGGTCTCCAGGGGAAGCTTTTGTCCCCTACAACCTGTCCAATAGACAGGTTGAATGGTGGACTTAAGAATGGCCTGTCATTAAGAGGAGGTTGTGTCATTCAGTGGAAAAGCCCAGAACCTGGTTCCAGACAGACCCAGATTCAAAGCCCAGCCTGGCCGGTCACCAGCCACGTGCCCTTGGACAGCTACCTGCCCCTCCAACACTCACCTGTCACAGTGGGCGACGCGCAGAGGTTGCAGCCATCTCACTCGCTCCCTTCATCCTTCCACGCGGGATTCACTGGCTTGCCTCCCCACACCCCATGGGATCAGCAGGTCATCTTCCCTTTCTCTGAGTGGAACCCCAGGCACAGGGGGCTGAGTGGTGTGGGTGAGGCCATGCAGCCTCGCTGTCTGTTCCAAGTGCCGCAGAGACTCACTGATGGTCTGAGTTGAGCACCAAGAACAAGGGTCCCGTGGTGGGGTGTGATGCACTGAGGACCATCACCAGTGCGGACGCGGCCATCGCACCATCAGATCAGCGTCAGTTATCCATCAAAGCACCCGCGAGGGCGGCAGAAAGGGCCGGGGCTACGAGGGGCCGTTTGGGATGCGCGTTCCAGGAGGGGGGCATGCGGCTGCTCTGGGATACTGAGTGAACGCTGCTCCCCAACTTACAGCCCCACCTGAGGTCATGGAATTTCATTTATCTCGTCGTTTAGACAGTGTGTTGCGAGGTTTTTCTTATGGATGAAAACTTCCCAAAGTTGTGCTGGGCACTGAGAGAACATCCAGTGGCTCTCAGGAAAAGTGCCAGGCCTGCAGAGAGGACGGTGGGGTCTGGCTGGCCCGACGGACCCCAGGACGTGTATCTCGGGGAGACGAGGTCCTTCTCTGCAACCCCTTGTTCCCTGGGATCCAGGGGCTCATCCACTCTGGAAAGCACCGTGGCTGCCAGTGAAAGGTGACTCTGAGCCCAGTTCCACGTGGACGGAGGAAACAGGCGTAAAGTCAGGGAGGGTGGCTGGAGGCCCCCATCGTGCCCACCCGGGTCCCCAGTGAACCTGGCTGGAGGGGGATGATTAAATATTGAAAAGAATCAGAATTCACATGTTACCTCGGTGTGTCCTGTGGTTCTGGGTGCAGGGGGTGATGGGAGGGAGGGAGAGAGGAGGGGAAGCTTCCTCAGCCCTCCCCCCGCCAGGGCTCGGCAGCTACAAGAGTCCACGTGTCTCTCCCTCTGCCCTGCGCGCAGCCTAAGAGGGGCGTTGTCAGTGAGGCATTGGAGGCCCAGAGAGGCTGAGCATTGTGCCCAAAGTCACACAGCAGGTGGGGCTGCGGTCACAGTCCAGGCAGGCTCCTCTGCAGGGTGCCTCATGCGCCCCCGCTTCAATGGGCCATTGCACGTAGTTCAGTGGCTCATGGGAGAAAAACACGGCATAGGGAGGCTGTGAGCTCACCGGGACGAGTCATGTTCCTGTGGAAATAATAATAAAACCATGTGTTTCAAAGGGAAGTAGAATCCACGGGCCAGAAATGAGGTAAGAGCACAGTGGATTCTCTCACGTGAGGTCAGCTCTCACTTGCTCCCGGGCTCTGCCAGCCCAGCCCCAGAAGTGCTGTGTGAACTGTCTCCATGCCATGTGACTGGATCAGACGCTCCGGGCAAGGGAAATCTGGGCCTTCGCTGAGACGTCTCCAAGATTCCATGTGAAGGGCTGCCATCAGGAAGGGTAATCGACGTGTTGGAGGACTGTTCATATTCCAGGTTTCTGGCAGACTTGCTCTGGTGTGGTTTCAATGTCACTCCGCATATCCTTTAAGACAATTAATCAGGGCCTTAATAACTCGTTCCCCACACTGCACGCTGAGGTGATTATCTGTTTAACTTCTCCAGCTGGCCGGTACAGATGCTGCTGCTGGGGTCCGGACGCAGAGGCATTCTGCACGGAGTGCAGGAAGTAGCGCAGTTAAGCAAGAACCCTGGCAGGACAGCTTCGTGATGCCACACTTTGCACCAACGCTGAGAAAGCCGGACATGTCACGTGAGCGCCCAAGCACTTCCTGATGCTTCCCCGCACACAGGACGGCCCCAGGCGGGTGGGCAAGGGAGGAAGAGAGAATTCCGGTGCTGAGTTTTGATGCCCATGGAGATCAAGCGCCTCCACCCTTCATCCTTCCAGAAGTTGGAGAGGATCCCAGGGAGGACCCCCAGGAAGGATCCCAGGAAGGACCCCAGGGAGGACCCCCAGGAAGGACCCCCAGGAAGGACCCCAGGAAGGACCCCCAGGGAGGACCCCAGGAAGGACCCCGAGGAAGGACCCCCAGGGAGGACCCCAGGAAGGACCCCCAGGAAGGACCCCAGGAAGGACCCCCAGGAAGGACCCCCAGGGAGGACCCCAGGAAGGACCCCCAGGGAGGACCCCCAGGAAGGACCCCAGGAAGGATCCCCAGAGGAGTCCCACCTTCCCTCGCCCTCTGACACTGAGAAGGGGCTCTGAGAAGTCTGTCCTGGCTCAGGCTTCCACCATGGAAGACGGAGTCTCCAAGGACTGGCCTTCACCCTGCTGTGGCCTCTTGAACACAGGCTCCCTTCGTGACCCACCCGTGTTTGGGTGCAGTTGTCATTTCAGAGTTTCTCAGATGTTCCCTTTTATTTCCTGCTGCAGAAAGTTCAGTACTTTGGATCCAGCTGTCCTCTCTCAAAGAGTGCCTTTAAACCAGAGCTGACTGTGTGCTAGGGGAGGGGGTGTATGGTGTACATGGCTGGTGGGATCCAGAAGGGCCCTTGGAGGTCGCTGATGACCCCGTGCAGCCCACACGGCCAGTGAGCTCTGTCTGCCCCGCTCATCACGTGTAGCCCTGCTGACCGTTCCTTGAACCTGGGGAACCATCAGGATGCCTTTGGTTCTTCGTGTCCTTCTGTTGGAGACAAGGAGATGTGGAGACAGGCTGGTGCACATTCAGGACACTGGACACTGTGACCCTCCTCACTGCCGTCGCTCAGCTGTCCCCAGCCTGTCCCTCCCCAAGCCCAGGTCCTGCTCCCTGCATTCCAGGTAAGAGCCAGGAGAGGGGAGACCAGTGGCCCCCCGCCAGCAGCCTCAGAGTGTCAGGCTCACCCAGGGTACGAGGTGCAACCTCCTGAGTGGACTGGCTGAGCCACATGGCCCTGGGCTCCACCACGCCTAAGCCCTTACCCCGGGGCACCTCTTGGAATGGACGGTCACTCTGTATTTGGGACAGGACTATTGAAGCCACTGGGGCAGATGGACAGGCACTCTTCTGCTGATGCCTCCAGTGGGAAGGAGTTTTCCTGCCTCAGTGTTCTGTCCAGAGACGAGCCCCTCTCTCCTTGGCCTCTGACACAGCCTTCCTGTGGTCTCAGCCTCATTTCCACGCTGCATCCTTTGTCTGACCACCTGCACGGGGTCACTGTCCATGTGTGACCTGATTGCCACGTGTCAGCATGGCCACTGGGCTGGACCACTGAGACCAGTGGCCATCGGACCATCAGATGTGGACCATCAGAGCGGACACCTCAGCAGCGTCGCCCATTTACTGGCTCATCACTCGGCTGGCTCTGCGTCCAGGGGGGGTGGACGATGCTGGGCTCCCCTCTCTCTCCACGTGGTCTCAGGGTCTCTCCCTCTTGGCTTCTCCGTCACCTCGACAGGTGGTCCTCCAGCAGTGTGGGTCAGCATGGGGGGGCTTCCTGAGGGCCTCTCCCCTGGTCTTCAAGAGAGCAAGGTGGAGGTGGCTAGGCCTTCTCATGGCTCTGGCTTGGACCTGGCACAGTTCTCTTCCTTGGCAGTCTGCTGGAGGCAGCCCAGGCCCGCCGGAGGGGCTTGACAAAGGTGTGGACCCTAGGACACCATTCCCAAGAGCGATAGTTCAAAGGCTGCTCTCTGCGCCTGGGACAGACTATGAAATCAGACTTACCTTTCAAGAACCACACTTCCTCCCTGAATAAGGTCTTTGCTGGGCCCCCAGTCAGATGTGCCCTCTAGTTCCGGAGTCCCCTGGCTCCCCGGGGAGCACGCTTCTGGGCATCAGCCCGGCTGGTGTGCGCCCCTTGGTTCTGAGCATCAGGCAGGCCGGGGCTTGCACCTCACCCCACCCCGTCACATCACCTCCAAGTTCAGCACCGTTAGGCAAACGGTGACTCTCCCTCAGCCGTGGCTACTGCAGCGGTGGATGCACAGCGCCCCAGGGGACTGGCACAGCGCCCCAGGGGACTGACTATCTCGGTGCACGGGAAGCACCGAGCGCCTGGCTGTGCTCTGGTCCCAGCCACACCTTAGCCTCCGTCACAAGTTTCCGACACAGTCTTCTGTCCACAAGTGCAGGGCTGTGCCTTATGCCAACCAATCTGGTGTCTTCAGCCCTTACCCATGTCCTGGAGTAAAGTGTATTGTCTTTGGAAAAATTTATTTTGACACTTCCCCTGTATTACGCGTGAAGAGAGTCTTCAGAGAATGTGTGTGAGCCTGAGCTACTGACGGGGAGGCGACTCCATCCTCCCTCTTAAATCCAACCTGAATCTTTGTTCTTCAAGCTCATTTCAAACATAGGCAGGCCTCTTCCTTCACGGGGACAGAAAATGTGCGTTTTGAGACACTAGATAACGCTGTGGGCCTTCATTTTTGGCCCATCTTCACGGTGCCCGCCTCCCGTCATGGCGAGATGTCTCAGCACAGGGTTTGCCACCAGCTGGGCAGCAGGGGCCAATCCAATTCTCCTTCCGTGCTAACCAGCTAGAGCTCTGACCCTGGTTCTAAGGATGAGGACACAGTAGAGCCTGGGTGGGGAGGAGATCCCGCCACAGGGGATGTGTGTGTGTGTCTGTGTGTGTGTGTCTGTGTGTGTGTCTGTGTGTGTACGAAGGGGGGCGGCGATGAACCAGAGCAAGGCTTCAGTAACGGCGCTGCTGTTTCTGCCCAAGGTCCTTTGGTGTACTCAACATTTTGAATCTGTTTGCTTATGAAATGCTGCTAAATACATGAAATCCTAACAAAGACCGAAAGAGGGAGGAAACGATCTGTGGAATTTGCTGTTTCGTGCTCTAACTTCAACCAATACCTGGTGTCGCCACCCACGGAATAAAATCCTTTGTAAAAGGTAAGATGCAATAAAGCAGTATTGCTATTATTTATTTTTAGACACAGAGATGACCACATACTCTTATAAAACTCCAAGACTTCCAAGTTTTATGTCAGTGGCAGCTCAGAGAGAAGAAGAACTTTAAATAAGCACAGCCCCCCTCCCCCTCCTCCCACTGACTCTGGGGTCTTGAGGACGGTTGGGAGCCGACCCACCCGTTCACCTGCAAACCCAGCGCTCCTGGGTCAGACGGGCCAAGGTTGCTGCATCCGTAGCTATTCTATCCCATTGCTGAATCTGAAAACTACCTTGTATCCTTTTGTTTGAACAAATATGATGTCCTCGTTGGCACTTTTGTTTTACCAACGCTAACAATTTTCGGAAATAATAGGTAGCTCGTTGAGCAAAGATTTCTGAGTTCACACCGATGGCTCTAGGATGGGCTGAAGCTGCCACGAGCTCTAGTCTGGCCCCGCCTTCCATGTGTTTCCCTGGGTGATACCCGCGACCAGCGCTGATTCAGGCAACGTGAGCTGCTGTGCAAGCAGCTCTTGAAGTCGAGTGGCTCAACGCCCCAGACATTTCTTTCACGCTCATGAAAGACGTGGGTGGTTCCCAGGAGGGGGGCAGCTCTCCTTCTCGTGGTGACCCTGGGACCTGGACTCTCCCATCCCTGCCTGTGCCCTGCTTCGGCCGTGGTGACACCTGACTGCAGCTGACAGACCGGGGAAGAGATGGGGTGACACACCATTTCTGCCCACATTCCTAGGCTGGACCAGCGGTGGTGGGGCAGGGACGGGGCTCCCCTGGGTGCAAGGGGACAGGGAAGTGCGTCCCCTGGCGGAGCCGATCCCCCCTAAGGACAGCTCTGCCTGTGGAGGAGAGAGCGTCCATTTCGGTGAAGGATGAGCTCATTTCACTGCAGCGGAGAGCGTTCTTTCTGCATTTGAAGAAATGGAGGCTCAGGGGAGGTGAGGACACACTTGCAGGCGGCAGGGCTGAGCTGGGGCGTCCACACCCCGCGGAGTCCACGGTCGGAGGCGCAGGGATGTCCAACAATGGGAAAAACAGACAGAGTTATGAAACAACTGGGTTAGACTGTTAAAGAGACAAAACACGGCTTGGAGACCGTATCGGTGAACCAGGAGACGCCATCTCACACCCTAAGAGAAGGAAACGTTTACAATCGATGATGTGAAATGTTAAAGAAGATGTGGGAGCCCTTGGGGGTGCGAAGACTTGCCCGGTTGGTCAAGACGGTTGCACTTTATACGTCTGTGTTTCTTTCCCACCACGAGGAGGGTCTACGCGTGGCTCCAGGGGGCTGTTCACTGCGGGGCTGTTTCCAACAGAAGGAAGGGGAATTCACAAAATGACCCTGCAGTGGGAGTGGTGGGTAAGGGGAATGCAGGCGATATGCAGAATACAAAGAAAAGGCAGAGTAACCGGGAACTGTGTGAGTCAGGAGAGATGAGCTCCAAAAACGCAATGTCAAGTGAAAAAGGTAAGTTAGTTTCCTCCTAAGAAAGAGCGGAGCTGATCCTTGCACTTTCCCCCCAAATCGTAATGTTAATCACACCACAGCCGTGAGTACTTTGTCTGGATATCGTGCCGGGAGCTTCTGCTCTAACCTGGTCAGGGAGGACATGGAAAAAGAGAGATGGACAAAACAGTCGAATCCATGTTGTACATCGTGGGACAGAAAGCAAATACGGTGCTGATACAGACAGGGTGGGAGAAGCCTGCTGGGGAAGTGGGTTTGCAGAGGGCTCTGGGGGGCAGGACCCGCCAGGCTCCCAGGTGGCGGTGGGGTTGCCTTGAGCAGAGACTCTGAGCTGGGAAGAGCCAGTGGGTGGCGGAGCCATGGCGCTGGGCTGGGCCACACGGGGCCTCCTAGATTATGGGGAGGAGTTTGACTCTCATTTTAAGAGACTTGAGAAGCTATTGGTCTGATTTATGTTGTAAGAAAACCCCCCGAGCTGCAGTTCAGGGAACAAAGGGCAAGCAGCTGAGTGCGGTACCTGAGCACAGGGAGAAGCTGTCTGCGGGCGCAGTTCAGGGGACAAAGGGCGAGCAGCTGAGTGCAGTACCTGAGCACAGGGAGAAGCTGTCTGCGGGCGCAGTTCAGGGGACAAAGGGCGAGCAGCTGAGTGCGGTACCTGAGCACAGGGAGAAGCTGTCTGCGGGCGCAGGCAGGGGACGCTCGGGGGTCGAGGTAGCTTTAGGGTTAGAATTCACAGGACCTTCTGACGATTGAGGCAGGAGTTCCGGGGATGCTCCCAGGGAATGCACTGTGAGCGAGATCGAGACATGTCCCTCCACCAGCATCTGTGGAGTCTCCTCCCAGGAGCAACTTCCTCTCCCAAGTGTTTTTGCAGCATCCTGAGGAGTCTGTAACTCCTCGTGCATTGAAGATGTGAGCAATGAACGGCCGCTGTTCCATAGATTTCAGGGAGCCCTGCCTCATAGCAGCATCTCCCCTCCCCTCCTCGTGGGGTGACAGCATGTAGTGCAGAAGCACCTGCAGGTCACTGAGACCCCCCAGCCACGCCCAGCAGTGCCTAACCCAAGCCCCCTGCCCGGGGCCCCATCCACATCCGTCCCGCATCCCTCCCACCAGCGCCTCCCAGAGAAGGTGGACTCGCCTCCCCAAGCCCCGACAGCCTCCAGCTCCAATCCTCCTGGGTGTTTGGTGATGAGATGAGACCACCTCCACCCTGAGGGGTGAGAGCTGGAGATGAGGGAAAGCCAGGTGTTGCAGCCCATCGTGCCAAGAGCATCAGGCATTTGAAAACCTACGTGGTCGTTGGCTGTGGTTTTTCCCTCCTGAACATATATCTTCATTAAACTTTGCATTATTAGATAATTGTAGATGTACATCAGTTGTAAGACATACTATGGAGAGAGTCCACATTTCTTTATCCAGTTTCCCCCAATGGCGACAACCTGCAAAACTAGGGCTTTATCGTGACTAGAGTATCAGCATTCACTGCTCTTATTCTAAACATGAAAAAAAAAATCCTCTTAAAATTCTTTTAAAAAAATCAGGAGTGTGCACCATTAAATACATAAAGGTATTTGAATCACAGGACAGTGAGAAACAAAAATTAGAAAAAAATAAAAGTAGAAAGTTCTAGAGAAATAGCTCTATTTCCGTCATAAGTTTAAGGCATCTTGTGTTTCCCATGGTCGGCCTAATTAATAGTTTTAATAAATAACATCTTGTGATTTAACACAATGCACATACGTTCCAGCAGAAAAACTTGACGTAAAATACAAGAGCATAAAGTTTAAATGAAATCAATGATATAATGAGCAACAGATAGGTTGAAAGATAGATACAGACACAGGCCGTATAGAACAACAAAAGGCAGCTTCAAACACTCCTGATGGAGCGTGCCCGTAATTAGTGAGCTGCTCAGCTATTCATGCAAACAATCGTCAGTTTACTGTAGTAATCTATGATTGCTAAGATAATTCCTCAGGGGGACATAGTACAGTGTAGTTGGAGGTGACACTAAGGGACTTCCTTTGAATCGCACCGTGTCCTGGTGACTTCAAAGTGAACACAGAATCATGACTCCTTAGTGTTCATCCATTGTGAGTGGGCGGGGCGTGTGGTGGAAGGATGGAACTGGTGACAAATGGAAGAAACAGACCACGGCCAGAGCAAGAAGTGATGGGGGGAGTGGGGAGAGGGGAGTGGGGTGTGAGGGCTGGTGGGCTGGAGAGGGAGAGAGAGATACAATTGTTAGAAACTGGAATAAGAACTCGAAAACTAGTGCCACCACGTCAAGACAGATAATCACAGCCCCTTGGGTACCAAGGACATATGTGTTGCTATGGGTGCAGTAACGCTTTCACAGCAAAGACGGGCAGCCACCGAGGAAAGGTAGGTGTGTCCAGGAGAGTTCCATCCGTGATCCTGGAAGTTAGAGGTGCATCTTAGAAATACGGGGTTTTCTAATGACTCTGGGTAAAAGCCGTTCTGCCCGGCATCTGTTAAACGGTGCTCTAAACGCTGCAGGGGCTGCACACCCAACGGAGACTCATGACTATTCTGAGAGAGAAGCAGAGAGAAATGTCAGTCCAGACGTTCATCTGGAAGAAAGGATATGTGTTCTAACACGAGTGAGAACCGAGTGATTCTGAACTATTTCATGGAGTTGAGTTTCATTGATGGATAACATGCATTTTTAGCTCTCTGAGGTAATAGAACTTTAGAGCTGGGAGTGAAGGTAGAAACGCCCCTCGTCAGGCTTCTTCTTTGTGCATTAGTGGAAGTGCACTTCGCGTGCCTGCGGCCACGCAGCTGGTCCAGAGCAGAGCACAGACATGAATCCAGATGTCCTGACTCGCAGCCAGAGGGACAGGAAGTGAAGTGGAAACGGGGGTCAGATACGGGGCTTCCGGTGTGGGGTCTTCACACCCTCTCCCCAGAAGGAACCGTAGCCAGACACAAAGATCAAAACAGCCATTCCTCTGCCCTGGGAGCTGACCAAACTCTCCTGACGTGCTGCACTTATTCGTGAGACACTGCTGCTCTGGGTAGGAGCACTGGTCCTCCAAGGTGGTCCTACTCCTGTACCTCCCCGCACGACTGTCTGTCTGGTAGTTCTAAGAGGTACAGGCAGGCCCGGAATTACTAACAGCTTCACGGCTGGAGGGGTACTCGATTTGGGCCAGAAGAGGCAAAAAAATCCCTGCCCATTGGCATTGTCCGAAATCAGTAACAATCTCCGTGGTGAGTGAACTGGGATGGCCAGCTGCCCCCTCGTCTGCAATGGACAGTCTTGATGGGCCCAGCCACAGACTAGCCAGAAACTCACCAGAGAGACACAGAAAAGACACGCTCAGACTTCTCCACCATCCCCAGTCTCCCTGAGAAGCCCAGAGGAGACCCACAAGGGCTCGATGGATTGGAAAGGGGGAGCAGGCTTGAAATCACATGGTTTTTGAATGCACTCCCGAACCCAGAGACAAACCCATTGGCAGAGGTGGGAGCTTCACTGGGCGACACTTTTGAGCACAGATGCTGACCAGTCACTGGTTGACCATAAGCTATGCAGACGCAGGGGCGACCTCTGGGAAGCTAGGCTGAAAAAGAAACCACCAGCAAATAACCCAGAACAAGGCAAACAAGACGTCATTGGCTGCAGCTCCGGGGAAACAGATGCCACCATCATCCTGGAAGACACTAAACAAGCAGGCAAACCAGCAGCCTCTGGAGGGAAGAGCAGAAGCTGGATTCTCTACAGTCTATGGCCTGATGGGTCCGGGATCGCTGTGATACCAAAGCCAGATAAAGACATCACAAAAACAGCAAACTGCACACCAACAACCATGAGCTGTTCTGGGAGCGTTCTTGAGAAACACTCGATATTTCAGAAGGAAAAGGAGTCCATTCCCCCTGTGGCCGATACACCCCCTCCCCTAGAACATACCCAGAGAGCAGTACACATGTGTTCACGCAGCACATCGGGGCTGCAAAGCCTCAGGTAAACACAGCAGTCATCCCCAGAGCCCAATTTAAGCTCCCCGCACACCCTTCTCCCCAGAATCATCACTGCAGGCTATCCGGGCACATGGAAACCTTTAGAAAAAGGGGAGATGCTTTTTGTTTTTAAATATGGAAAACATGCTGAAGACTCAGACTCCATCAGAGCTCAAATTCCTCACCTGGGTTCCCCTGGGGGTGCTCCTGACCACTTTTAGGATTTAAACTGAATCTTCAAACATGGCAATTATTGGCTTTCCCTTCAAAGGTAATACATTTTATAAAAGCTGCATTTACAGAATACAGATTTGGAGGAGATGGATTTTTCAAAGCCCAGGATTCGGCTAAGTCTAGACAGCAACAGTTTGACAGAGAAGCGTTCACATGTGGTTGTATGTCTGAGTTGGCTCGTTTTTCTTTCTGAAGCACATTATAGAGAAAGTCATTTGATGCGGAGGCTTGGAAACCGCCGCAGACCCGCCAGGTGCCCGTCTGTGCACGTGAAGCACCTGTCACCTCCAAGCCCCAGGTGATACACGGATGCACTCCCCCCATGGGTCCTGCCCTGTGAGATTATTAACCTCTCAGCACCTGAGGGCATTTTAATTACCTTTAGTGATGCTTTCTCGTACACTGTCTCTGAAACATCCCCACCAGATGTAGGACACACGTACTGCCGCAAAACGGATCCAGTCGTCTGAAGCGCTGGCTCCTTCCTCCAAGGAATGACACGTCACAAAAGGAACTGAGCCGCTGGCACAAGCTAATCACTTTTATGTTAAAAATATGAGGTTTTATGAGGTTGGGTTGCTCGTCCATGTTCATATTTGAGTAAGGAAAATGATCCAAGTACATTTTGTCAGAATTTTTTAAATAAAAAATTTAAATGTATAAAAAATACATGCCCTGATTTAGGAAAGTTTAATATTCAGAGATCCAAATTCACAATTAGGAAGGGTTATGTTTTGCTTTATATAAACACTCTGGTTTAATTTGAATACCTTCCAATAGAAGTAACCCTAATGGGGCAACGCAGCTGGTTAACAAATTTTAACCCGTTGACAACAATGAGGGTGGACATAACACCAGAACGTAAGAAGCCCTTGTTATGAGTTTTGGAAAGAGATGAAGAGGCAGCCACTCAGAAGTTACAAATAACGCTCGGTAATGAGGGAACTTGTCAGGCCGTGCACAGCGCTGGGAGAGCTTCGTGGGATGAAACAGGACAAAACAGTCTTCGGAGACTGTGGCCAACACAGCAGCATATTTTCTCTCCATAAAGAATGTACTGGAGCTGAGGGTCAGGGGCTTGTGGCTGCAGTGGCCCTTCCCTCCCTGGTCCCCGATCTGCACCCCAAGACTCTCCCTAATTTCTCTGTCCTGCCCAACCATCACTTGCTTCCAGGTGGGCAATTAACATGTGAAACTATCGGTTCTACAACATAATTTTCATAAACCCCATCCCCGGTTTCAGTAATCTAGCTAATTACAGGCATCTTATTGCAAAGCAAAAGCAAATTTACTGCCAAGAATTTATGTTACCGAAGTTATTTGGACCCAGTTGTGACCTGAAGTACAGTGTTTAGCTGCCTGTGCATTTCCGCCATTGCTCGCAGCAGAGGAACTTACACTGAAAGAGGATGGCCAGCCACGGGCTGCTGATCGTTTGTTAAAGATTTTAGAATAAGTAACTTGCACGTTGGCTAAAGCACGTTAAAAACCAAACAATTATGAAAATGGGATGCATATTCGTAGTCCAGAACGCCACACAGAAATGAACATAAAAGAAAAAAACCTTTTCTGTAGCCAAGAACAAGTGCAGGTATTTGAATCAGAGTAAGAAGTACTCTGGGTACCATCTGGACCACGAGAAAAGCAGCCGTATTTACTAGGGAGCTTTGGATGATCAAAGAGTCTTCAGCATATGGGAAGGAATGGTCATTGAAGGCTGTCCCTGCTGACGGCCGTCACCATGGTGGCAGAAACGTGTGATTTTGGAAGATGGCGTAGACAAATGGTAGGGGAGGTGGGGCCGGGAGGGAGACCGGGTGGCTCTTGCTAGATGCTTCTACGAAATCTGAAGAAAGACCGTTTTTACCCCAGATCCCAACAAATGCAGATTTGAACATATAATAATTCGGTTCGTACAGATTATTAACTCACGGTCTTGGTTTTCTCAAAAGTCCCACTTTGGGTTAGAGAATACGAGGGGTGTCCATCTCCTCCTTCTCAGTGACCCTTAAGAGTGAAGGCCGCTCTTTGCTCTCAGGAGACCGTTCTCAGGTTAAGACCTGAGGATGCTGTATCTGAGTAACTGAACAAGCCAGGTGGGGGCATCTCTCCCCAGGGGTGAGGTTTAGACCCCCGGTAGGGAATCTGCCTTTTTGGAGTACTTATTATAAGCCAGACACCCAGATCATATTTTAAATGTTTTAGTATCTCTAACACCCCATGATGTTGGTCATACAATCCCCACCTACAGACTCGGGGGCCGAGAAACATGGCCAAGCCTACACAGATATTCTGTGATGGTCTGGGGTTCCACTGTGACCTGGGGTGGGGGGCATTTTGAGCTTGTCGACCACCAGGCTCTAGTAAGTCTGCAGACACGTGCAGCCCAACGGTTCAGAGCAAGCTGTCTCCGGCAGCTAACATCCAGCTGGGATCGAGTTCTCCCATCTTAGTTCCTGTCCAAATATGAAATGAGTCTGGAGGGCTTGGGCACCAGATGCGCTGGGGCAGCCCCAGCTGTGAAGGGGGAAGGAATTCTAGGTGGGGATAGAACATGGCGGGGGTAAGCACGCCCAGGCAGACACGCTCAGCACGACCCCACGCAGGGGTTAACGGGGGGAGGAAGGAGAGAGTGAAGACCAGGAGGCTGTGTCGTTGCAGGTTTAGGGCGGGGCCTGGTGGGAAGCTCCAGGAGAGCCAGGACCACAGAACACAGCAGAGCTGGAGAGTCTGCTGGTCTCAGGACCTGGGAGACCGGCCAACCTGTGAGGAGGGTCCCGTGAGCATGGCCGCAATTCTTCAGCAGTCAGCAGCCGCTTCTCTGCAGGGCAAACGACTGTGCTAGCGGGGCTGACAGTAACAGCCAGCCCAAGGGCGGATGCAGGCTGGGCAGGAGCCCTGGCCGAGCCCCCTGCCCCCTGGTCCTGGGTCTGCACTGGCAGGGCTCCCAGGAAAGCAAAGTGCATGGCTAAGCGGGCTGCCCTGAGGGAACAGGCTTCCGTCGGCGACGCTGGGCGTTGCCGGGGAGCCCTCGCTGTTCTCGTCATCGGCCCAGCCCACCTCCCTCCAGCCCCTCATCGCACTCCTACTTCTCTGGGTGCCCCAGGAGCAGAATCGTCTCTATCTCTGGATGCTTCCCAGGCAACTCGACTTACTCTGGATCTAGGTGCCAATTCTGGAAATAGCTCCGTCCACAGACATGATGGGGCAATCCTTTCCCGGGCTCTTGGACCAGCACCTGTGCTCACGGGCATCCTGATCTGTTGTTTCCCTCTTCAGAGACCCTCTGTGCGCATGTGTGCACGTGTGTGTGTACAGGCGAGCGCACGTGTGAGTGGGCACCACGCACACGCCTTTGTTAGAGCTGAAGGACCGGGAGGGGCTGGCCGTCCATGGACCGCCTCACATGATGTAAGGAGTGTGATCGGCTCCCTGGGCTGACAATTATTTCTGCCTCTGGGGAGAGTCTCCAGGGCTGGAAGCAGAAGCCTGTTTCTGGCAAAATCTCCCACGTCCTGCAGTCCACTGGCCAGTCCCTGGGGGAGGGGAGCGGCTCACAGATTCACAGAAGGTGCTCCCATAGCTGAAGGCTGAACGCCCGCTTGGACTGCATGTCAGGGAGTGCAGTTTGGGGTAGAGATTAATTAGCTCATGGCATGAACTGCTGAGGACTGGCTGTCTCCAGTGTCCAGACTCCTCTGCCTGTCGCTGATTTTACAAGAGCTGGATGTGGTCCCACCAAGGTGGGGACACCTGACTTTATCATGTCCTTAAGAATCTCAAAACAAAGAAACAGCATGTCCTCTGCACAGGGAAGTTGAGTGAGGGGGGCTGGGACCCTACTTTATGGTGTATGAATCAATCATCTGGAACCCTGAAGAACAGCCATAAGACAGCAGACACCACAAGATCCCCACTTTGCCCTTATCCTCACGTCCTGGAGGCAGGAACCCCTCTAGGGACCCCGAGAAGGTGGCAGAGTGTGTGGGGTGGTCATGGCCGACCTCCCGAAGCACCTCTTCCCCAGCCAGGCTGAGGCCAAGGGTGTGTGCGATGCTGGCCTCTGCCCTGAGGTCCACTGCCATCGAATGTTTTCCTGCAGCCGGTGAAGTGGTGGGGGGCGCTGGTGGAGACGGTGGAGAGGGCAGAGGAGGCCTGGGAGAGTGGACCCCGTGGGTGTCAGAACCCTCCCGCACTCCTGGGGCAGAGAGGAGGGTGGCAGAGCCCAGTGCTCAGCTGGGCCCAAGTCTGTGAGCAAAGCTGCAGCTGCACTTGCAGGTGGACCCAGCCTGTGTCCTCCTCATGGGCACCCCTGGGTGGAGTAGTGCCCGCCGCCCTCCCCTGGGACCCTTGGTGACCACGCCTGCTGTTCCCACAGAACTTGACCTTTGGGGAGAACCACGTTGTGCTTTGCTTGACCTGGTTTTCTCCTTTCCTACTTCATTTCTAAACTTGGGCAGAAAAAACAAAGGTTGGGCGTCTGCTGGGAACTTCTGGGCAGGAGGCGCCCATCAGAACTCCCAGCTCCTGGACACAGCAGTCCCAGATCTGACCCCCGAGGATCTTGCTGTTCCTGAAATCGGGGTCTGTAGCTCCAAAGGGACAACTACGAATGCAACACAAAATATATTTTCTATGAGAGACATTTTATTTGCTAGTTTGAACGGTCACAGTGGCACCAAAGTTTACGATGACTTGTCATCTCCTAGTTTTTGTCACGGTCTGTGCATCCACACGCGTCTATACGCTGTTTTATGCATTTTCACTTTCACTATATTTTTTTAGGATAGTGTCGTACTCTGGAGGATTTATAAATGCTGACTTATGAGGCATATTTTTCCTTATAATCATATTCCATATTAAGAAATAAAATATTAAAATAATTAACTGAATTCTTCAGGCTGCATGCAGCTAACATTGTTTTCAAGGATCTCAATGCTTAGTGCCAGTGCTTAAGTATAGGTTTTTTTAAATGTACTTGGTAAGGTGTGAATGTATGTTAAAGAGTTAGGCATTGAGATCCCGCTTTGTGCGGTGATAGTAAAACCTCAGTGCTGTTTCCGCAGGACACGTTGCCTGCTCTTCTCCAAGTGACAAAACAAGCAGGACGGAATTTTGGAAAGAAAACTGAAGTTCATGTTCCAACTCAAGCAATGAATTAGATTTGCCATAAAAAGCATTTTGGACACATTAACTGAAGGGTGCAACGTGTCTCCCTGATCTTGGTATGGAGGTTACTTACATACTTCATACAAGAGTCCAGGCTGGGAAGCCTCAGAATTAGGGACGGAGGACACATCCCAGCAGACCCAGAAACAGCTTCTCCTCGGAACACAAAATTCACTAGCAAATCATAGAAGTTCAATATACATTTTATGTAATACCACATAATTATTTATAGAGTTGTAATTGTAGAAATTTATATTTTAAATTATACATTTATAATGATATATGAAATAACTATATATGTCTTATTATAAATTATATAAAAAGTGCAGTGTGGTTTCTCCCCAGTGATTGGGGATGTTTTCCTTTTTTCTCCCTGACTGAGGACAGTATTCCCGATGCTAAAATGGTACCTGACAGTTGCTCAAAAAGGTCACACTGGCTCCAACGTTTATAGTGAGTTGTCATCTCCTAGTGTGTGTTATGGTCTGTGTATCCACCCACGTCTGTACACTGTTTTATGCATTTTTCACTTTCACTTTATTTTTTTAGGAAACTATCATATTCCAGAAAATTTAGAAATGTTGAGACGAGGAATATTAGTTTCCCTTCCTCTTGTAGAACATTGAATGAACGTCTCCATCCTGAAACAGCTGTCTTGTCTATCTGTCCACACTCAACGGCCTCTGAATAAGTTGCTAGTTCCATACAAACACATCTCACCAAAAACTCCTATAATGACGTACAATGACGTCAAGTTTATTAACTCGGTGCCTGTTAATAAAAACCTTCCTAGAGATTTGGTGATACTTAGCCAACCTCAGGATGTATTTGAATCTCTATTTGGAATCCAGTTACTCCATATTCGTGATAGATTTACGACATCAAGAAGACGAAGGAATGGACATACACATTCTGCCAACAGTGTTCCAATTATCCTGACAGCCCAGCAAACCCCCGGGGTTCCGGGGATGAGCCAGTCCCCATGTCAGATGAGGAAATTGGGGTTGTGGTTTGGGGAGACACAGAGGAGGGCCCGGAACCTGTCACAGGGACGTGGCGGCCAGGCTGGGGTCTCCAGCCCAGCAGTGGCCTCGCCTGCGTGCTTGCTGCCATTCCTATGTGCTGACACCTGTTTCCCACCACTTGGGAAAAAAAATACAAAACACTGAATTCTTAGCATCGAATCAAAACCTCTTCTATTTTCCTATCATGCTATCTATCTCGATAACTTTTGGTCTCACTTACACGGCCTGAGTCCCCAAGATGTGTTTTGCCAGCTGGCGTGGCTTTACTGAGCTATACATCACGACGGTGACATTGCCGTTAACTAACCAGCAGCAGTTACAGACGGTGGCAATGCATTCTCGGAGACCCCGGCCAGGCAAATTATAGCAAATTCAGTTTTTTAAAGGTCTTTCCTCATTTGGTTTGGAAAATGACAGAATATCAACCAATGTGTTCTATAATTCCAGAGACTAATAGTGCCAAAAGGTTTTGTTTTCTCATTAAAGATGAATGGCATTGGTGGAAGGCGGAAGATGGCGGAAGAGTAAGACGCGGAGATCACCTTCCTCCCCACAGATACACCAGAAATACATCTACACGTGGAACAACTCCTACAGAACACCTACTGAAGGCTGGCAGAAGACCTCAGACCTCCCAAAAGGCAAGAAACTCCCCATGTACCTGGGTAGGGCAAAAGAAAAAACAGAGACAAAAGAATAGGGACGGCACCTGCACCAGTGGGAGGGAGCTGTGAAGGAGGAAAAGTTTCCACACTCTAGGAAGCCCCTTCGCGGGCGGAGACTGCGGGAGGCGGAGGGGGGAGCTTCGAAGCTGCGGAAGAGTGCACAGCAACGGGTGCGGAGGGCAAAGCGGGGAGATTCCCGCACAGAGGATCGGTGCCGACCGGCACTCACCAGCTCGAGAGGCTTGTCTGCTCACCCGCCGGGGCGGGCGGGGCTGCGAGCTGAGGCCGGAGCGCAGGGAGAGGACTGGGGTTGGCGGCTTGAACACAGCCTGAAGGGGTTAGTGCACCACAGCTAGCCGGGAGGGATTCCGGGGAAAACCCTGCACCTGCAGAAGAGGCAGGAGACTTTTCCTTCCCTCTTTGTTTCCTGGGGCGTGAGGAGAGGGGTTTAAGAACGCTGCTTAAAGGAACTCCAGAGACGGGCGCGAGCCGCGGCTAAAAGCGCGAACCCCAGAGACGGGCGCGAGCCGCGGCTGAAAGCGCGGAATCCAGAGACGGGCGCGAGCCGCGGCTGAAAGCGCGGACCCCAGAGGCGGGCGGGAAAAGTTAGGGCTGCTGCTGCCGCCACCGAGGGGCCTGTGTGCGAGCACGGGTCACTCTCCACACCCCTCTTCCGCGGAGCCTGTGCAGCCCGCCACTGCCGGGTTCCCGGGATCCAGGGACAACTTCCCCGGGAGAGCGCACAGCGCGCCTCAGGCTGGTGCAAAGTCACGCCGGCCTTTGCCACCGCAGGCCCGCCCCGCACTCTGTGCCCCTCCGTCCCCGCCGGCCTGAGTGCGCCAGAGCCCCCAATCAGCGGCTCTTTTAACCCCATCCTGTCTGAGCAAAAGACAGACGCCCTCCAGCGATCTACACGCAGAGGCAGGGCCAAATCCAAAGCTTAGCCCTGGGAGCTGTGAGAACAAAGAAGAGAAAGGGAAATCTCTCCCAGCAGCCTCAGAAGCAGCGGATTAAAGCTCCACAATCAACTTGATGTACCCTGCATCTGTGGAATACCTGAATAGACAACCAATCATCCCAAATTAAGGAAGTGGACTTTAGGAGCAAGATCTATGATTTTTTCCCCTTTCCTCTTTTTGTGAATGTGTATGTGTATGCTTCTGTGTGAGATCTTGTCTGTATAGTCTTGCTTCCACCATTTGTCCTAGGGTTCTATCCGTCCATGTTTTTTTTTTAATTTTTTTTTTCTTAATAATTAATTTTAAAAACCTTATTATACTTTACCTTCGTTCTTTCTTTCTTTCTTTCTGTCCTTCCTTCCCTCCTTTAGACAACGAATCATCCCAAATTGAGGAGGTGGTCTCTGACAGCAAGATTTAGGATTTTTCCCCATTTACCTCTTTTAGTGAGGGTGTATGTGTATGCTTCTGTGTAAGATTTTGTCGGTATAGCTTTGCTTCCAACATTTGTCCTAAGGTTCTTTCCGTCCCTTTTTTTTTTTTTTTCTTCTAAATAAGAATTTTTTAATTCAATAACTTTATTATACTTTATTTTATTTTTACTGTATCTTCTTTCTTTCTGTCTTTTTTCCTTCTTTCCCTCCTTCCTTCCTTCCTCCCTCCCTCCCTCCTTTCTTTCCTTCTTGCCTTCTTTCCTTCTTTGCTTCTTTCTTTCTTTCTTCCTTCCTTCCGACGCTCCTTTCCTTCTTTCTTTCCTCATACTTCTACTAATTCCCTCTACTTTTTTTCCCTTTTATCCTGAGCCTGTGGATGAAAAGCTTTTGGTGCTCCAGCCAGGAGGCAGGGCTCTGCCTCTGAGGTAGGACAGCCAACTTCAGGACACTGATCAACAAGAGACCTCCCAGCTCCACATAATATCAAACGGCGAAAATCTCCCAGAGACCTCCATCTTAACACCAGCACCCAGCTTCACTCAACGACCAGCAAGCCACAGTGCTGGAAAACCTATGCCAAACAACTAGCAAAACAGGAACACAACCCCACCCATTAGCAGAGAGGCTGCCTGAAATCATAATAAGGCCACAGACACCCCCAAACACACCACCAGACGTGAACCTGCCCACTAGAGAGACAAGATCCAGCCTCATCCACCACAACACAGGCACTAGCCCCCTCCACCAGGAAGCCTACACAACCCACTGAACCAACCTTAGCCACTGGAGACAGACATCAAAAACAGGAGGAACTACAAACCTGCAGCCTGCAAAAGGAGACCCCAAACACAGTAAGACAAGCAAAATGAGAAGACAGAAAAACACACAGCAGATAAAGGAGCAAGATAAAAATGCACCAGACCTAACAAATGAAGAGGAAATAGGCAGTCTACCTGAAAGAGAATTCAGAATAATGATAGTAAGGTTGATCCGAAATCTTGGAGATAGAATGGACAATAGATTGGACAAAATGCAAGAATCAGTTAACGAGGACCTAGAAGAACTAAAGATGAAACAAGCAACGATGAACAACACAATAAATGAAATTAAAAGTACTCTAGATGGGATCAATAGCAGAATAACTGAGGCAGAAGAACGGATAAGTGACCTGGAAGATAAAATAGTGGAAATAACTACTGCAGAGCAGAATAAAGAAAAAAGAATGAAAAGAACTGAGGACAGTCTCAGAGACCTCTGGGACAACATTAAACGCACCAACATTCGAATTATAGGGGTTCCAGAAGAAGAAGAGAAAAAGAAAGGGACTGAGAAAATATTTGAAGAGATTATAGTTGAAAACTTCCCTAATATGGGAAAGGAAATAGTTAATCAAGTCCAGGAAGCACAGAGAGTCCCATACAAGATAAATACAAGGAGAAATACGCCAAGACACATATTAATCAAACTGTCAAAAATTAAATACAAAGAAAGCATATTAAAAGCAGCAAGGGAAAAACAACAAATAACACATAAGGGAATCCCCATAAGGTTAACAGCTGATCTCTCAGCAGAAACCCTACAAGCCAGAAGGGAGTGGCAGGACATACTGAAAGTGATGAAGGAGAAAAACATGCAGCCAAGACTACTCTACCCAGCAAGGATCTCATTCAGATTTGATGGAGAAATTAAAACCTTTACAGACAAGCAAAAGCTGAGAGAGTTCAGCACCACCAAACCAGCTTTACAACAAATGCTAAAGGATCTTCTCTAGGCAAGAAACACAAGAGAAGGAAAAGACCTATAATAACGAACCCAAAACAATTTAGAAAATGGGAATAGGAACATACATATCTATAATTACCTTAAATGTAAATGGACTAAATGCTCCCACCAAAAGACACAGATTAGCTGAATGGATACAAAAACAAGACCCTTATATATGCTGTCTACAAGAGACCCACTTCAGACCTAGAGACACATACAGACTGAAAGTAAGGGGATGGAAAAAGATATTCCATGCAAATGGAAGCCAAAAGAAAGCTGGAGTAGCAATTCTCATATCAGACAAAATAGACTTTAAAATAAGGACTATTAAAAGAGACAAAGAAGGACACTACATAATGATCAAGGGATCGATCCAAGAAGAAGATATAACAATTGTAAATATTTATGCACCCAACATAGGAGCACCTCAATACATAAGGCAAATACTAACAGCCATAAAAGGGGAAATCGACAGTAACACATTCATAGTAGGGGACTTAAACACCCCACTTTCACCAATGGACAGATCATCCAAAATGAAAATAAACAAGGAAACACAAGCTTTAAATGATACATTAAACAAGATGGACTTAATTGATATTTATAGGACACTCCATCCAAAAACAACAGAATACACATTTTTCTCAAGTGCTCATGGAACATTCTCCAGGATAGATCATATCTTAGGTCACAAATCAAGCCTTGGTAAATTTAAGAAAATTGAAATTGTATCAAGTATCTTTTCTGACCACAACGCCATGAGACTAGATATCAATTACAGGAAAAGATCTGTAAAAAATACAAACACATGGAGGCTAAACAATACACTACTTAATAATGAAGAGATCACTGAAGAAATCAAAGAGGAAATCAAAAAATACCTAGAAACAAATGACAATGGAGACACAACGACCCAAAACCTATGGGATGCAGCAAAAGCAGTTCTAAGGGGGAAGTTTATAGCAATACAAGCCCACCTTAAGAAGCAGGAAACATCTCGAATAAACAACCTAACCTTGCACCTCAAGCAATTAGAGAAAGAAGAACAAAAAAACCCCAAAGCTAGCAGAAGGAAAGAAATCATAAAAATCAGATCAGAAATAAATGAAAAAGAAATGAAGGAAACAATAGCAAAGATCAATAAAACTAAAAGCTGGTTCTTTGAGAAGATAAACAAAATAGATAAACCACTAGCCAGACTCATCAAGAAAAAAAGGGAGAAGACTCAAATCAATAGAATTAGAAATGAAAAAGGAGAGGTAACAACTGACACTGCAGAGATAAAAGAGATCATGAGAGATTACTACAAGCACCTCTATGCCAATAAAATGGACAATCTGGAAGAAATGGACAAATTCTTAGAAATGCACAACCTGCCAAGACTGAATCAGGAAGAGATAGAAAATATGAACAGACCAATCACAAGCACTGAAATTGAAACTGTGATTAAAAATCTTCCAACAAAGAAAAGCCCAGGACCAGATGGCTTCACAGGCGAATTCTATCAAACATTTAGAGAAGAGCTAACACCTATCCTTCTCAAACTCTTCCAAAATATAGCAGAGGGAGGACCACTCCCTAACTCCTTCTACGAGGCCACCATCACCTTGATACCAAACCAGACAAGGATGTCACAAAGAAAGAAAACTACAGGCCAATATCACTGATGAACATAGATGCAAAAATCCTCAACAAAATACTAGCAAACAGAATCCAACAGCACATTAAAAGGATCATACACCATGATCAAGTGGGGTTTATTCCAGGAATGCAAGGATTCTTCAATATACGCAAATCTATCAATGTGATAAACCATATTAGCAAATTGAAGGAGAAAAACCATATGATCATCTCAATAGATGCAGAGAAAGCTTTTGACAAAATTCAACACCCATTTATGATAAAAACCCTGCAGAAAGTAGGCATAGAGGGAACTTTCCTCAACATAATAAAGGCCATATATGACAAGCCCACAGCAAACATCATCCTCAATGGTGAAAAACTGAAAGCATTTCCACTAAGATCAGGAACAAGACAAGGTTGCCCACTCTCACCACTATTATTCAACATTGTTTTGGAAGTTTTAGCCACAGCAATCAGAGAAGAAAAGGAAATAAAAGGAATCCAAATTGGAAAAGAAGAAGTAAAGCTGTCACTGTTTGCAGATGACATGATCCTATACATAGAGAACCCTAAAGGTGCTACCAGAAAACTACTAGAGCTAATCAATGAATTTGGTAAAGTGGCAGGATACAAAATTAATGCACAGAAATCTCTGGCATTCCTATATACTAATGATGAAAAATCTGAAAGTGAAATCAAGAAAACACTCCCATTTACCATTGCAACAAAAAGAATAAAATATCTAGGAATAAACCTACCTAAGGAGACAAAAGACCTGTATGCAGAAAATTATAAGACACTGATGAAAGAAATTAAAGATGATATAAATAGATGGAGAGATATACCATGTTCTTGGATTGGAAGAATCAACATTGTGAAAATGACTCTACTACCCAAAGCGATCTATAGATTCAATGCAATCCCTATCAAACTACCACTGGCATTTTTCACAGAACTAGAACAAAAAATTTCACAATTTGTATGGAAACACAAAAGACCCCGAATAGCCAAAGCAATCTTGAGAACGAAAGAAGGAACTGGAGGAATCAGGCTCCCTGACTTCAGACTATACTACAAAGCTACAGTCATCAAGACGGTATGGTACTGGCACAAAAACAGAAAGATAGATCAATGGAACAGGATAGAAAGCCCAGAGATAAACCCATGCACATATGGACACCTTATCTTTGATAAAGGTGGCAGTAATGTACAATGGAGAAAGGACAGCCTCTTCAATAAGTGGTGCTGGGAAAACTGGACAGGTACATGTAAAAGTATGAGATTAGATCACTCCCTAACACCATACACAAAAATAAGCTCAAAATGGATTAAAGACCTAAATGTAAGGCCAGAAACTATCAAACTCTTAGAGGAAAACATAGGCAGAACACTCTATGACATAAATCAAAGCAAGATCCTTTCTGACCCACCTCCTAGAGTAATGGAAATAAAAACAAAAATAAACAAATGGGACCTAATGAAACTTCAAAGCTTTTGCACAGCAAAGGAAACCATAAACAAGACCAAAAGACAACCCTCAGAATGGGAGAAAATATTTGCAAATGAAGCAACCGACAAAGGATTAATCTCCAAAATTTACAAGCAGCTCATGCAGCTCAATAACAAGAAAACAAACAACCCAATCCAAAAATGGGCAGAAGACCTAAATAGACATTTCTCCAAAGAAGATATACAGACTGCCAACAAACACATGAAAGAATGCTCAACATCATTAATCATTAGAGAAATGCAAATCAAAACTACAATGAGATATCATCTCACACCAGTCAGAATGGCCATCATCAAAAAATCTAGAAACAATAAATGCTGGAGAGGGTGTGGAGAAAAGGGAACCCTCTTGCACTGCTGGTGGGAATGTGAATTGGTTCAGCCACTATGGAGAACAGTATGGAGGTTCCTTAAAAAACTACAAATAGAACTACCATATGACCCAGCAATCCCACTACTGGGCATATACCCTGAGAAAACCATAATTCAAAAAGAGTCATGTACCAAAATGTTCATTGCAGCTCTATTTACAATAGCCCGGAGATGGAAACAACCTAAGTGCCCATCATCAGATGAATGGATAAAGAAGATGTGGCACATATATACAATGGAATATTACTCAGCCATAAAAAGAAACGAAATTGAGCTATTTGTAATGAGGTGGATAGACCTAGAGTCTGTCATACAGAGTGAAGTAAGTCAGAAAGAAAAAGACAAATACCGTATGCTAACACATATATATGGAATTTAAGAAAAAAATGTCATGAAGAACCTAGGGGTAAAGCAGGAATAAAGACGCAGACCTCTTAGAGAACGGACTTGAGGTTATGGGGAGGGGGAAGGGTGAGCTGTGACAGGGCGAGAGAGAGTCATGGGCATATACACACTAACAAACGCAGTAAGGTAGATAGCTAGTGGGAAGTAGCCGCATGGCACAGGGATATTGGCTCGGTGCTTTGTGACAGCCTGGAGGGGTGGGATGGGGAGGGTGGGAGGGAGGGAGACGCAACAGGGAAGACATATGGGAACATATGTTTATGTATGACTGATTCACTTTGTTATAAAGCAGAAACTAACACACCATTGTAAAGCAATTATACCCCAATAAAGATGTTAAAAAAAAAAAAAAAAAGAATAAAGATGGATAGGTACTTACTGAAGATAAGCTACAAAATTTGAGACTGAAGAATGGAATTAAAAGAGAATTGTCTCATGCAGAATAAATACTCGGGTTTGAGAATTTGAGAGGAAAAAGAAAAGGATTCAAGAAAAGATCTTATTATTAGAGCTGAGACCATATGCGATTTAGTCAAATTTCTTTTTCTGAAGGCCAGATCGCCTTGTACAGACTTGTACAGACACAAGGCTGCAACTTTCTTCTCTATTGATCTACAGAGGGGTCCACAGCCACCACTCCAGACCACCGCATTGTGCAGCACTCAAGATGCGCAGGACTCTCTCCTATGTATCCCCTGGAGTGACTCCCAAATGGTCCATCCACTGGGCCTAGCTCTACATGCTTTTAAACACCCTTTACACCTCTGAAGAGAGCTCTCCTCTCTTCCACATGAAATATCCCCTCACATCTCCTCACTGTTAACATGGCTGCTGGTTTTACAATCAGTCTTAAGATATGGTCTCCTGACTAATATTTCTTATTATAATAAAGTCAACGGTTTTATACAAAAAAAAAAAAAAAAAAAAAAAAAAAAAAAAAAAGATGAATGGCATTGACATTTAAATAGATCACTTCCAGGAGGTCCTTGGGACTTCACTCAGGTAATTATTAAAAATAATTTCCAGCACTTTGCAGCCCAGCCACGTCTGTCTAGATATGCGACTAAGGGGAGAGAGCTACGCTTGTTCATCCCTGCCCTGCTGGGGCTGCCATGGGAAGTCCATCCTGGAATCCGCCAGGAAGGGTGAGGCTGGGGCAGTGAAGGCTGTTGTTTCGTTGAAGGGTTTCTTACAGCCGACATGCCCAGTCCTGCCCCGGGGAGCAGGCTGGCCTTGCCTCCCTGCCTCGTACTGTTTCCTAGACCTTCTTTCTCAAGCTAAACTCTAGCTCTGGGGACTGACCCAACTATATCCCCCGAGCATTCATCTCCCTGGGTGTTTGAGCCTAACCCATGTTAACAGCAAATCTCACAGGTTGGAGTAATACATTGAACGATGATGCCATCATTTGTTCTCCTTCGAAATATTTATTGATTGAACAATGTATGGTAACCAGTTTTCGAAAATGAAACCTGTTTTACTTGCCGCCTCTGGAGGACTCCGGAAGTCTGCACAGATTAAAGAGCGAATCCCCGGGCTCCTCCCCATGCAGTGCTTGTCTTTCGTCACATATGAGCTATGTTGGCTTCACTGTGTCTGTTTGTCCATCTGGCTGCTGCTGTGACAGTGGAGATTATGAAACATGAAAAAGGGAACAGACATCCGAGCTGCCTGCCGGTCCCAGCCATTCCCCTCTGGGTGCCTTGTTATACAGGCTCCCCACACCCCGCCACCCCAACCGCCCCGCCCCGCAGGGCTCCCCACTCCCCAGCTTCGGTGCACCCTTCCTCAGTGTCCAGCATCTAGAGGCTCCACCCTTGGCCAGGAGCTTGGCTCCCCCGATGTCAACCAAAGACCAGGAAAACCTCAACGTTACCCCTTCCTCCCAGTGGCTGAATCCCTCTCTCTCAAGATATTATACCTCTTCTCTGTTTCAATACAAGCAGCTCTCAATTTTGTTCCTTCCATGGGGTAGCTTTTCTACTCTCACTTCTAAAAGTTCTCAGCTGAGAGATATAATTCATGTCCCTATTTCTGCTCTGCCCATGTCACTCTTGGGACCTGGCTGCCAGCCTTCACTCTGCCAGCACTGATTCCTGAATCGTAATGGCATTTGTGCCATGGTTTGGCCTCTCACTCACGTGCCCCACAAAGGATGATGGTTCTCCCTGTGCTCACCTGAGGGCCCATCTCCATTATAGCCCTCTGTGTGCTCACCTGAAGGTCCGTCTCCATTATAGCCCTCTGTGTGCTCACCTGAGGGCCTGTCTCCATTATAGCCCTCTGTGTGCTCACCTGAAGGTCCGTCTCCATTATAGCCCTCTGTGTGCTCACCTGAGGGCCCGTCTCCATTATAGCCCTCTGTGTGCTCACCTGAAGGTCCGTCTCCATTATAGCCCTCTATGTGCTCACCTGAGGGCCCGTCTCCATTATAGCCCTCTGTGTGCTCACCTGAGGGCCCCTCTCCATCACTCACTGGTGCATGTGGTAATGAGGAGTATCCTGATCGGGCCTCCACAGGGGCTTCCTAGCCTCTCTTGTCACTTCCTTGGTGGCCTCCAGCACTGGGCTAGCAAGAGGGCAACCCTGAATCAGTGCTGAAAGGACACAGGTATTCATGCCCACTTAGAGGTGAGCTTGGCCAGGCAGACTGGTGGCCCTAGTTCTTCCTTCTGCTCTAGCCCAGCACCCAGAGGCACAGAGGACCCAGTGACATCGTGTACAGCCTGACAGCCCAGGCTTGTCTCACCCTGTGTCCTTACCCCAGGGCTCCCCCCGACCTCGAGCCCTCTGGCCGTGCTGCCAGGTGGGCTCAGCCTGTGTCTCTAGGCCCCGTGCTCACCCTGGCCTCTCAGTGCACCCCTCCCAGAGCCTGCACGCCCCTTCCACTCCTCCCTGCTGGTGTCACCAAACTAAACACGTCAGAGACAGGATTTACCACCTCCCCAAAAGTCACTTCTGATTCATTCTTTCTGTGAAATAATGAGCATTTTCTCCATTCCAAAGACCTGTGGCAGGTGTCCAGGTGGTGAGGGGAGATGTGACCATGTCACGAGCAGCTGGCAGTATACAAGGGTGGGGGGTCCCCCAAAGGGGAGGAACGGGGGAGGGGGAGGGTAAGAGGGGGAGGGGAAGGGGGTGGAGGAGGACATAGTTAATGAAGGTTGCAGGAGCTGACCCCCCCAGTGCAGCCGGAGCCATGGCTGTCCCGGGAACTGAGCATATGGGCATTTGGACCCTGAGGTCTGTGCCCTGTACCCCCATGCTTCCTGGCTTCAAGGAGAAATCAAATGGTGCACGTCTGGGGTGTGCAAAGTTACAGACACGTTTATGGCAGAGGTGACTGCAATCCCAGCCCTAAAGGAGGAAGGATGAAAACTCAGCTCCTGGTCTGACAAGACACTGCCCCCACTGGCTTCGCCCCAGACAGGCCAGCTCTGCCTCGGTCCAGGGACTTTTGTTTAGAAATGCAAACAACACAGAATCCATTTCCTAAAATCTTCCAGTTTGCACTAAAAATCATGATTAAGTGTTTAATTAGTTCACGTGGGGCCGCAGGTGCGTGTCATTAGCACAACGTGAGGCTGCACTGGAACTTGTAAATGATTTTTTTTTTCTCCTGCACTGAGTCTGATCAACTGTAGCCATTATACTTTTTCCAATTTAAAGTTGAACTTCAAGTAATAAAATTGGCTACGTTTATTTTTAACATGAGGAATTAGAGCCTGACGATTGCAGAGCAGACTCAGGCTCTGATAATTAGTTATGGGAGTCACGGACTCCATGGGCAGATCCTGGGAAAAGTTCCACAGGAAAAAGGCAAAGCAGATGGAGTGTGGTAGGAAGGAACAAGGCTGCTTAGGACACACACTTGACTCAACTGTAGCTGTTTCTAATAGGTAAAGAATTCAACAGTCACTTTCCGGAAAGGAAAGCCAAAAAACGGAGGCAGAAGAAAACGTTTTATGATGTGGGGCCCCACCATCATGTGCCTTAGCATCCCTACCCTTCATCCCTAGGCTTAGCATCCCTAGCCTGCTACCTAGCCTGCACCCTACCCTTCATCCCTAGCCTGCATCCCTAGCCTTAGCATCCTTAGCCTGCATCCCTACCCTTCATCCCTAGCCTGCATCCCTAGCCTTAGCATCCTTAGCCTGCATCCCTAGCTTACAAGGAAAAGCTGATCTTGTGAACACCATCCTCTAGCAGCACTCACAGCAGACTCTGGAAAGAGGGGCCACGCCTATCCTGAGTTGCTTTCCAATCCTGGGTCCCAAAGACAGAAGCAGACCCTTTCTACCATCACTGCAGGCTGCCACTGTGTTCGGGGAGATGTGTCATAAACCTCTCTCTCTCCCTCTCTCTCTCGCACACACAGGCACGTTCACCCGTGCATGCATAAAGGAAATCAGCGAATCAGTAAATTTTAACTTGAAAATATAAACTACAGGTAAATGTTCAAGAAGGGATTTATAGTTTAAAATGTGTGATTTAACATTTTGTTTCTCATCTTTGTTTCTCATCCCCATAAGCAACAGGGGAGCCGTCCACGTGAACCTAGCCAGCTCACCAGTTGGGGCATAAACCCAGGAGTGTTTCTGCCGCTGCCCGCACCCCGCTCTCCAGCCTGGTTCCCGCCTCTGCTGCAGCCTGGGCAGCCCTGCTGACCCCGGCTCTGCAGGGCTCTGTCGGCCCCGCCCCTGGACCACGGGTGCACCTCTGTATCCCCATGACTTTGCTCTGTGCCGGGCGGACACTGAGCCCTGGTTGAGTGCTGCTTGAATGACTGCACCAAGTAAAGAATAAACTAGTCCACACAAGTGAATTTTCTAGACTTAAGCTCTTTCCTTGTAACTCAAGTTTATTCATTTAAGAATCATTGTTTCATTTTTCATGTTACAAATCTAAAAGGAAATCTTGCAGGCTCCCCTGTCTTCTCAGGAGAGTTGTCCAGTTTGCTAGGCGGCTCCACCTGCATGCCAGTGTGAGCTTGATTTCAGTAGGTACAAAATCCAGCCCAACTTCTGCTTCCATGAGATCCAGCCCCTCCCTCTGCTTCCTTCCTCCGTCACTATTCACCCGGTTACGGAAACCAGAAACACACGTCATCTCCCCCCTTCCTCTCTGCGTCAACCTCCCGTCTGTCACGTGGGGGTCCACACTGCTCTCCGCCACCAGAGGAGATTTAGCTGATTAGGCGACACTGGGCACTCAAGGAAAGAGTATTTCTGACATAAGAACCAGGTTGCAAGCACAGCAGAAGGCCGGTCCAGGGCTTATGTTCGCGCCCAGTGAGGGTGGGGAGAAAACAGCTACATAATTTGGGGGCCTGGTGCGAAATGATAACGTGGGTCCCTTGTTCAAAAATTATTAAGACTTTTAAGATGGTGGCGACAGAGCATGAGACCAGTCGAGGGCCCTTAGAGCACCGGCCTGTCCCCTGTGCGTGTCACATGCCAGGAAGCCGGCCATGCACAGAATTAGTAGCTAATCTCGTCTGAGGTTGGGGATTAGACTGAGTGACCAAGGATGCCAGGGGAAGGATCCAAGTCAGGGTCCAGCCTCGGGCCCAACCTCACCCCTCAAACAGGGGAACATTAACCACTGAACCGTCGTTATGGCTCAGAAGAGGTGAGCCTGCCTCAGGCGCCCACCTGCAGACTCGGGGCACCAGCACCTTGGGCAGCGTCACCTCCGCACCCAGACTCCTGGCGCAGGTCTCTTGCCCCTGTTGCCAGCATCGCTCATGTGGAGGTGGCAGCTGACCTGGAGGGGCTCCTC
The DNA here is from genome assembly GCF_003676395.1 of Aethalodelphis obliquidens. Classification (NCBI taxonomy): domain Eukaryota; kingdom Metazoa; phylum Chordata; class Mammalia; order Artiodactyla; family Delphinidae; genus Aethalodelphis; species Aethalodelphis obliquidens. The sequence goes on along the minus strand of NW_020837955.1, from coordinate 44,089,952 downwards.
CCAGATCCTCCTCTGGGTCTTGGGACACACGCCGCCCCCCGGCCTCCAAAGCCACTTATGCTTCTGCCCACAGAGTTCTGCAAAGCTCTGCCTTTAAGGGCTGAATTTTTAGGGTGAAGCAACACGAACATGTACGTGTAATTCACACTTAGTTTATGCCCACAGCATTCTCTGAAAGCAATTCTACAGGAAATGTCACTTTTCCATTTTGAAATTTACTACATTTTCAAGCTGACTTTTGATTAAACACATCTTGTTAGCATTTCACTCTGGTGAAGTCATAGATCAAGAGTGTTGCAACGTATTTTTAAGGTCCTAGAGAAAACACTGTTGGTGACTTCAATAGCTCAGATAGTAAGAAGGAAGAGCTTTGCCTACTTCCTGTATAACAGCATAAAATATGGGGCCGCTTGCCTGCTACCCTTATACATAAGACAGGATTCTAAAGAAAAGGAGGGTTTTGGCCATTTGGGGGTTGATGATCCCACCCGTGGGACAGAGGTGAACGTCCGGATCTTTCCCTTAGACCAAATGTTTCCCAGTTTGTAATTTCGTGCTGTTTTACGCTGTAATTTGGGGGTAACACATATAAAGAAAGGAGGCGGGTGCAAGTAGACGGCAACGGTGCCCGTGTTCACCTGCTGAAGGTTCCAGAGAGCTGCATCCCGCTGCCCTGCACCAGACACCTGAGAAGCCACCTGGACTCGGGTACTTGCTGGCCCGGAGGGCTGTGTCAACCATCAAAGAAACGTGTATTTTCAAGTTAACTAAAAAAGGGGCTGGGTCGCGAGGCCTTGCAGTTGAAAGCTTTGTACGAATACTTAGTAAAATCCAAATTTAGAGGCATTAAGTAATTGAAGTGTCCTTCATCTGGATTTGTAGTTAAAAACGCACGTAGGTGCCGAGTGTGGGAAGAAAGTTTCCCAGGGTCTGTTTCAGTCCTCACAAGGGCCCACGGGGCTGAGTGAGGGAGTGAGGGGCAGGAGATGCGCCAGGGTCTCCCAGCCAGGAGGGTTCGTGTCCTTCCCACCGAGCTGGGCTTTGCTGCGCCCCACGTCAAACCCGAGGAAGCTGCTGCGGGAAAGTATCTGGCGGCACCTGAAGGGCTGAGCCAGACCCGGAGCCTGGGCTGGGGCTGGGCGCAAGGCAGGAGGTCCAGGTGGGGCAGAGTCCAGGGCCTAGGCTGGCTGAGGACCTCAGGCTGCAAAAAGGCTTCAAAACCAGCAGACCTCAATGAGAGGGAGGAGAGTTTCCGACCTAGCTGGGAAAGGGGTTCATCTGGAAACATCCATTTCAACCACCTAAGTCACTGAGGACAAGTGAGCCCCGGGAAGCTGCCCACAGGTGGCAGTGAGTCAGGGGGCCTGGGAGGTTCACTGTGTCCCCATGTGGCCCAGCACGGGGTCACTGCCATGGGGGTGACAGGCTAGGAGCCTGCCAGGCACTCCCAGGTGTGTGCTCGGTCCTGTATTGGTTAATAAATAAGAGGTTGAGTATTTTGATGAATAACAAACAGATAGAAGAATGAATGAATGAATGACTAAAAGGCTGATTGACTCAGTGAGTGACTAGAGGCATCAATGAATGCAAAAGAGAAAGGGACAGAGAGAGCAAGGAAGTGAGAAGGAACAGAAGAAAGGGCAGAGGAGGGAAGGACAAAGGGAAACCGAGAGGGGAGAAGGCAGGAGAGAGCAGGAGGACAGACGGAGCGGGCCGGTGCGGCCTGGGGTCTGCATCGTGGGCCCTACCCCGCGACCTCCTGCTTTTCCATGGAGCCCTGCAGGAGAAACCACCCTCCTCCTTTCCTGCCAGTGGTTCCCTGCAGCAACCGAGGGTCCAAGCACGGACAGCGAGTGCAGCCGTCTCCCTTGAGCAGAGACGGCAGCCGGCCTGGCACTGCCGCCGCCGCTGCATTTCTGGCGGGTCCCTGGGGAAGAGTCCCCCCACCGTCCCCACAGACCCCTCCACTTTCCCCGCCAAGCAGGATCCAAACAAGTTCCTGGGGGCGGATTCATTAGCTAATTCATCGGCACTGCCCATTAGCAGACAGGGAGGCTCTGCTCACGGCCTTCACACGGAGGGGATGCACCACATGGGGAGCGGGGGCCCCGGCATGGCCGAGGGGCTCAGACCCACGTGGCTCTGAACCCCTCGCTTCCAGGGCGTCCCTGGCTAATGTGCCGGCTGCTTCCCCCCGAAGGACTAGGGCTGTGAGCAGCACGAGGACCAGCTGACCTGCCAGGAGGCTGCACTTTGGGAGGCAAAGGGTTGAGTCCACGTCACTCATCAGGGATGAGTCAGAGATGAGAAGGGAGAGCTTGAGCCTGAAGACTGGCTGTTCGCGTGGAGCTCTCGACGTGCCTGGAGTCTTAGCGCAGGGTCGCTGGCCAGAGCGGCCCTGGAAGGAGGCCGGGTCTCAGCCGGCCGTGGGCAGGCAGAGGGCGGCCACAGGCCACGAGGAGCCAGGCTCACCTGCCGCTGGAGCCCCAGTCCCCTTCTGCCCGTCCCACGTGGTGAGGCCCTGGGGGAAGCTGGGGCCTGCTCAGCTGGCGGTTCTAATAATTTTCTCTTTTCCTGTTTTGTACATGTGGAGGGGTGAGACAGCAGTAGGGCCAGGACGGGAGGGATCAGGGCAAACAGGAGGGAGCTGGGGCGGAGGTGGAGGATGGGACACTCCAGGTTTTCTCTGTTTCCCCGAACCCACTGGCTCTCCAAATGCCCAGTCATTCTTCCTCTGAGAAATTTTCAAATTTATATCACTGGTAGGTGTATAATACCTACAATCGTTTTCCAATGGAGAGAGCTGTAATACCACAACTTAAAAGCGATGGCAATTTTAGTGTTCTGCAAAATTCCTCTTCACAATGGAAATCATTCAAGCAGTTAGAAGTAAGCCTCAGATGACAGGCGTTTCCGGGGCCCCCATGTGATGCGAGGGTGCCGTCTGATGTATCACTCTTCCTTCCTTCTACCCCCAGGGCTGCCTCCTCTTCCTTATCCACATATTCAAAATTAGCATAATCAGTCAGATGTGGAGTGTTCAAAATTAGAAGTTGGGTAGGCATTTCAGCCAAAACTCTTTTTACTGGGTTTGCCTCAAACATTAATCAGTCTTCCATTATAAATGACTCAGATGTGGAGCAGAGCTGGATGGATTTCAAAGACATCTCTCCCTAACAAGCACGCCCCAATAGTTTCCTAAAACTAAAAAGGATCTCACATGGCAGAGGAGGAAAAAATCATTACAGTCATTAAGGGCCGTGACTTGCTTTAAAGGCTGCTAAGATTCTGGAGAGGGTTGGCATGCCCCTTGCACGCCTGGGAAGTCGGCTCCTTCTTTTATTAATGAGCCCTTTCTCATTAGCCTCCTGTACGGATCCGGGCAGGCACAAGGTGGGGTCCTCGCCCCCAGAGCAGCTGCCTCTGAGCCCTCTGCTTTGATTTTTGTTTTTTTTAAATAAAGGTTTTAGTTCATGCACTGTTGCCTTGCTAGCAGATGCATGGCTTTTTCAGGAAAAGCGGCTTCTGGAAGAAACGCATCATTACTAGCATTTTTGTTGTTGATTAAGACACAGGTGCTCAGCAGGCTCCAAAGGTGCAGAGCTTGGGTTTAGAATCAGCAACTTCTGAGCCTGAACCCCAGGTCCAAGGCTGCCAGAACGTTCGCCGGGCAAGTGTGAGACAGTCTTTGGTCCCGATGAGGAGGCTTTAAAGGAGCCCAGGCAGAACTGCAACTTCCAGGCAGGGTTGGCCACTCCCTGTGCAGCTCCAGAGACTTTCCTTCAGCAATGCACACTTGGCCAAAGTGAGCAAAGTGAGGAAAGATGGAGAGAGGACAGCCTGATGGGTGGACACCTTAGTCCTGGGACCAAGGAATTCTCATCCTTTAGGGCCTCAAAGTACATCTGACCCATTATCCATGTTATACTGCAGACGAACACACGGGAGCATGTCTGGTAGAGCAAGGGCTGCTCTGTGATGGTGGAACCGAGCAGGACCCTGGGGGGGCCTTCCTGTGACAGACACCCCCATCATGTCCTCTGCCTGCCTCTTGTTTACAGAAAAACTTCAGCCTCCTAAGCCTTCCCTGAAAGAGCAAATTTAATCAGAGAAGCGAGAAAATGCAGAAACAAAGGAAAATAGTCAAGCAAGACCAAATAATATCAGTGTAGCCATTAAACCAACTCAAGGACCCTTAGTTTCTCCTCAAGGACTATAGATACTATTCTGAGCTACGTCCTTGAGCTCTTTTGCAGATACTAAAACCCCCACCAGGCAGAAGTTAACTGCACACGCTGCCCACGAGCACACAGACCACAGACCCACTGGAAACAGAAGGTTGATGATGTTGACTCCCAATGACCTCACTACCCACCAATCAGAAGAGCATCCACGAGCTGACCATGCACTCTACAGCCTCCGTCCCTCACCCTGTCTTTAAAAACCCTTCCCTGAAATCCATTAGGGAGTTTGGGTCTTCTGAGCACTAGCTGCCTGGACTCCTTGCTTGGCACCTGCAATAATCGCTGCGCTTTCCTTCCCCACCACCCAGGGTCAGTAGATTGGCTTTACTGCGCATAGGCAAGCGGATCTAAGTTTGGTTCAGTGACAATGGTAGCTCTCACACTGCCCCCCTAAGTAAAGTGTCGTTTCCTTTAAAGAGGTAATAATCACAGTAAAACAACAGCAGCTAGCAATGTAATCCATTACATTTAGTCCAATGCCCAGTTTTAGGTGACATTTATAGTTTATCTTGTATAGGAGATGGACAAAAGACTCTTAAATATATATATAAATATATTTAAAGAGAAACCTTAGACCTGCAAAAATAGACTCCCCTGTCACCCTCTTTATAGTCATGTTCTTGAAAGAGGGAACAGTTGGCTGGTTTTCTTCTGATCTTGCTAACTGACGTGAAAAAGTAATATTCCGTGGTTGCTGGGTCTACCCCAGCCCTTCAGGCTCCAGCCCCTGTCTCATGATGCTGGAGTCTTAATGACTTCTCATATCTGTCAGGACGCTCCACCCAACCTTCAGCACCAACCCAGCAGCATTTAATAATTAATCTTCAAGCAGTGTATAGTCTAGATCCTTTAATAAGGCCAGCCACCTTCTCTTTTCTTACTAGAAAATCTGCTTTTAACAATCTCCTTGAAATCCCTTGTAATATATATGAAATTAAAAACTGAGGTCAGACAGTTTGTAACAAAACCTTGTACAATGGTGGAGAGTCTTACTTAAAATTGGATTTCAGGGACTTCCCTGGTGGTGCAGTTGTTAAGAATCTGCCTGCCAATGCAAGGGACACGGGTTCTAGCCCTGATCCAGGAAGATCCCACATGCCGCGGAGCAACGAAGCCCGTATGCCACAACTACTAAGCCTGCTCTCTAGAGCCTGTGAGCCACAACTACTGAAGCCCACACGCCTAGAAGCCTGTGCTCCGCAACAAAAGAAGCCACTACAATGAGAAGCCCGGGCACCACAACGAAGAGTAGCCCCCGCTCGCCGCAACAAGAGAAAGTCCACGCGCAGCAACGAAGACCCAACGTAGCCAAAAATAAGTAAACTAAAAAAAATTGGATTTCACAACGCTGTTGACAAGATCACTGAATCAAATTATTGTCAAAATATTTGCTCAGCAGATCCAGACCCCTCCTTCCTTAGAAATTAAAATACACATTTTTTTTCACTGTGATCAAAATTGAACAATTAAACTGTGATTTCATACTAAGTTTCCAAGCTCCTATGACTGCCTTTGATCTAAATAGACTTATTGGGTTGAATGGTCCACATTCAGTTTCCCAGGTAGGGGAGATTTTTCTTTCTATGATCATCGCATCTCAGAGTCCTTACTAGTCCCCCAGGAAACAGGTCCTGTTGTGCATATGTGCTGCCCTCCCAGAGATGATGTTTTCCATCTGTAGATTGGTCAGGAAACCTTGGCCTGGGCGCCCTCTCTTGAAGATGGCAGTACAGAGAGGGGCCCAGGGATGCTTTGAACATGTGTGCACTCACGGAGCTCTGGTTTCAGAAAATACTTCCCCTCAAAGAACCATCAACCCCACTTCCACTAGAGGTTCCTCAGCCTGGCTGTCCTGGGGGTAACACTCAGTGAGGTGGGAGGACAGGCTGTGGGACCAGGGAGAAGTTGAGCTTGGTCAGCACACAGCCCCACTCAGAGCGTTGGGTTCTCAGACACGTGCAGGGCTGGCTGTGCAGCCGGATCTCTTTGGGCCCTGGGAGAAGGATGTGAACACAGCCTGGGCAAGCTCTCGGGGTCTGCACACAGAGGCACGGCCCACGGCTAAGGAGGTGACTTTGCCCATTTTTCAAATATCGTCCCCGGCATTTGGGTTGAGACAGACTGGTGGTCCACCAGTCCCTTGGATTTTCTCATTCAAGGAGTAAATTTGTGGTAGTTCCTGTCTTTCTAAATTGAACGTATCTCACACTTCCCCGACAGCTTGTGGGATTAACCAGACCTAAATCAGCTCCTCCACCTACCAGGTGTGTGACCAGGAAGACTCAGCCTCTCTCAACCTCAGTTCCCCAGATGGAAAATGGGGTCCAGCAAGTTTCTGCTAGAACTGAGTGTCCAGCACATGGCCCAGAGCTGGCTGAGTCCTTCAAGCTGGGGGCTCTGAGTTACATAAGTGTAAGAAACTCTAAGACTTCTAGGCTAATTCTGTGCATAACGCTCTTCTCTGATCCCAGAAGAATGACATGATTTACGCCCTCAGTGATTATCTGCTGAGTGCCCACTGCACCTGGGGACCGGAGCAGGATTGGCACGCGCTCACGGCCTCCAGTCTGTGTGGGTCCCCAAGTCCCTGGTTCCAAGTCCTGGTTGACAAGCAGCCCACACTGGCCCTGCCCCCGCTCTCCTCTCTTCCGCATGCCTGACGCCGTGCTGGTCTGTCCCGACCATGTTCCCACCCGTCCGTGTGCCATCATCCCACCGATTGGTCCTCACCTGCTCAGTCTCCTTTCCTTACGGCCTCTGTCGGCGCCAAAGTGTCAGAGCTTCCTCGGAGGGTGGCGCTCCCAGCAGAGCCAGCGGGTGTCAGTGTCCTTGGAACTGGGAGCTGCCTGGGCAGGGAGCCTCCCTACTCAGCCGCGGGCTCAACGGTCCACGTTCAGGTGGTCACACTGCCCAGCCGGCAGCTTTGGGGCAGGAACCAGTGAGCTGGCTGATTCCCAATAAACATTGAACCGACCCAGCCCGTTCTGGGTCCTGAGGGTCTTATTGCTGGTGGGCAAGTTTTTCTGGAGAAACACGCTTTTAAAGTCTTGGTTTTATTTTTTAATCAGATTGGATAATTTCTGGTAATCAATAACCTTAATCAAACTGTGCGTTCCATATACAAATTCACATGCAAATGCTTAGTTTGATAAAATCGCCCATGGACAGAACCGCTTCCCTTTCCAAAGCACTTTTACATCTTTATCTTATCTCAGTGTATTTATGTAAACAATGGCGGAACTTTGGCCAATACCAGCCTCCCATTCAAATGTGTCAGGAAACCGGGGAAGCCGTCTGGCCCGGTTACCGGTCTGGGGGAGTCAGGGCTGATGTCCAGGCCACGTGGAGCACGTGCACACACGGGCCGCGCCGTTGTCATGTGCTCTGGCAGCGCCTGACCCACTTCCCACTCCCCTCTCCGTTCTGGAAGGGTGTCCCGAGAGCCCGCCTCTCCAGGCGTCTCCCCACAGCAGGGCACTCCCCTCCTCTCCTGAGAGCTCTCTAGACTCCGAGGACACGCATTCAGGCCACGGTCTGCAGCCTTCTCTGCCCTCAGCCTGCAGATCACCCTCGGCCTTGAACACTTACCATCTGGAATCCCAGCTCTCCGCGCAGCCTGTCCTGGGAGACCCGCGGCCGGGCGTCCCTGCACCTAATTGCCACCTCCCCTGGGACGCCTCCCAGACACCCGGCTTACCCTGTGCCAGCAGGGCTGCCCTGGATTCCTCCTCGCCCCATGCCCCCTAAACAGAGGCAAGAGCACCGCTGCTGACTTTCTCTGCAGATATCCCAGGCGAGCGGGTCTCCACCACGCGGTTCTCATCCCTCACCTGGATGTGATGCTCCAGCAGGCTGCAGCTCTGTGCTTCTTCCCGTCCATCCATGCTCCACACTAGAGCCAGAGCTGTTCTCTAAGTACACGAGCCAATGAGGTAACTCCACCCTTTGGCTGACCCCAGGTTTGAGCTGCAGCCAGCAGACAGGGCTGCGTGGCACTGGGGTCCAGCCTACCTTCCTAAACCCACCCCACGCCCCTGCCTCACTCCTCCCTGTACCCCTGCCACACGGGCCTTCTTTATCCTGAGAGATTCCCAAACTCTCTGTGCCTCTGGGTTGCTGGCCCTGCTCTTCCCTCTGCCTGGAAACTCTTCTGTTGGCTTGTTTCTAATTTTTATTGGAGTATAATTGACTTACAGTGTTGCATCAGGTTCAGGTATACAGTAAAGTGAATCAGATATGTACATATATATAGGCATCTCCATTCTTTGTCAGATTTACCCTCGTCTTTTAGTGGAAGGTCGTGCCCTGGTCCAGGGGTCAGCTTTCTGTCACTTCCACAGCGAGGTCTCTCCTGTCCACCCTGGTTAAAGTAAGCCCGCCCACGCTGCCTCGGGGGGCTGGCTCTGCGTCCGCTCTTAGCACCTGTTCGTCATTGCCCTTGGTCAGCAGTGGAATATTCAGTGTCCCCTGCACAGGGCTGAGGCACAGTCAGTGCCCAGTGAAACTTGGGGGGATGAATCGGTCCCTTTACGCCAGAGTGGCTTCAATCTTTCCAAGAACTTCTCAAGCAGCAGTGCTGGGTGTTCCCTCAGGAAACTGTCTTTGAGGTGAAATCATGGTCCATTTAACTCTTTCCTTTGGGTTATCTGGACTCTGTATTTGGTTAAGGACATTTTAAAAGTCAGATCTGATGAGAAAAAAGTTCTTCAACATAATTAATGCCACAGAGTTTCCAAATCTGTTTATTAGAGAGCATTAAAAAAAAAATCAATTCTAGCCATTAAAAGGAAGGGCATTTACATTTATGTACGGTTAGTCCTTCTCTAGTTTCAAGAGGTCCTTATGACACAGGCGGTGACCAGGCTGCACCAGGAAGCAGGCCGTGTCTTCAGGGTCTTCCTTCCTCATGGGGCCTGGCTTCTCCTCGCGTTGGCTGCAGGCACTCAGCCCAGTGGCCAGTGGCATCTGTGAAGACAGATTTCTTTACACTTAAGGCTCATTAGTAAGAAACAGCTGTTGGCTGAGCCAGGATCAGTGTCAGCTCTTGGGGGCGACGAGTGGGTGCTGACTCCGCCTTTCCCGTCTCTGTCAACATCTGTGGAGCGCCCAAGGTAACCTTCCCTCCACCTGCCGTCCTTGGAGAGACAGCAGAGGGGCAGTTATGAAATTCTACAGTTGTTCCTTCTCTGAAGAATGATATTGTGAGCGGCTGCAATGTTTTGTTTGTTTGTTTGTTTTTTGCGGTATGCGGGCCTCTCACTGTTGTGGCCTCTCCCATTGCGGAGCACAGGATCCGGATGCGCAGGCTCAGCGGCCATGGCTCACGGGCCCAGCCGCTCCGCGGCATGTGGGATCTTCCCAGACCGGGGCACGAACCCGCGTCCCCTGCATTGGCAGGCAGACTCTCAAGCACTGCGCCACCAGGGAAGCCCCAATGTTTTGGAGATGAAGAGGATCCTTTATAATGTGCGGATGATATAAACTAAGCACAGCCTGAAGTCTCCGTTAGCTCCAAGAAGCTGTCCAGTATGGACTGGTCACTAATGTCCATTCCCCAGTGCGTGCAAGGTTGGCGAGGACCCCCGTGGCCGCGTGCAACTGGGTTCCCCTGCAGCGCGCTCTCCTCCGTCCATTCCTCCACAAGCCCGGTGATTTCAGTGGAAACGTTAATAGCATTTCTTTTTCTATTTGTGCTGCCCTCGTATTCTATACGGTTGTTTTGATTAATCCCACTCCAAATGGCAATGATGCAAGATGCTCCATCCGTTCAGGTACCTTGTCTATTATTTTCAAAATTTAAATTAGAACTAGACACACACACATACACACATGCATATTTTTTCAGCACCAAGTCTGTACCTGACCTGGAATAGACCCCCAATAACTCTTGTCTGAAGGAATTAATTATGTCACCTGATACACTTTATTTCACTTTAGTTTTGGTATTTTGTCTCCATGTTAATAGAGCGGAAACTTGACTGTAAATGAAGTACTTGTCTTACCGTTTGTCAATGGTTGAAGTGTCAGCACCATGTTTGAACAACGTTGGCTCATAGTAGCCACTGAACAGCCACTTGAAATAAGAGATGCAGGAAGTCATAACTGTACATCTACAGACATGCGTACGTATGTGTGTATCTGGTACAATGGCTTCTTTATCAGTTGTTATCTGGCAAAGCTTTGATAATTAGTGAAACACTTATGAAGTCTTATTTGATAAGCATTTGTATATAGCATTTAATCAATAAAATTGCTTTTTCACATGAATAATATAGGCACTTTTCATTAGGAGGTGTCTAATTATATCAATTTGATATCAACTATAATACACATTTCACTATTTCTGGATTTGTTTTAACTTCACCACATAACTGAAGCAACTTTAGGTGTCATATTTTTAGATTATGTCTTAATGGCTGCAAAATACATCACTTGTATGGGTGACCGAGAAGTTATGTACTCAGTCTTCTGTTCGTGGACATGTAAGTTGTTTGAACCACATTTTTCCTACTACACCCAGTGCCACGATGACTATCATGTTACATTCTTGTGTGTGAACCTGTGATGGTGTTTTTTTGATGAATGTCAAGGAGAAAACCTGCCACATCCAAGAACATACACACCTTTAATTTTGTTAGATATTGACAAATTGACTTTTAGCTCCCAACTCTAGTGAATGGGAGTGGCTGTTTCCCCACATCCTCGCTACCTTTGGGCAGCATAGGTTTTTTTCTTCAATCTTTGCCAATCTGATAGAAAACATGGTAGCTAGTGTTGTGTTTCTTTGCATTTCTTTGATTATTAGCAAGGTGAGTGTCTCTTCATATACATATTGACAATTCACCTGCCTTTCTCTGGGATTTTTTTTTATCCTTACCCCTTTTATACTGATTTTTAATTTTATTATTTTGTAAGATCTTATATATGAAGGATATTGTTGGATTAGTATACAGCAATTAGAAACAGTAAAGTAGATATTCATAAATCAACATAGATTATAGAGTTGAATAAGTAAAACATAACCATGCTGATAGCATTACATTCTATGCAATTAAGACAGCACATGGGTGAGTTCTTCTGGAAATGGTGGGCAAGTTAGTGTAGATCAACACTACCGCTGAGAACAATTACAAGAGCTGGGAAAACTATGCTGAGGAAATGAAGAAAGGCCTGATTAAATGGAGGGATCTGTGATGTGCATGAATTGGAAAATTTACTACTGTAAAGCGGTCAGGCCCCCGAATTTATCCATAGAGGTAATGCAATGCCAATCCAAACACCAACAGGTTTTGTTTGTTTGTTTGTGGTTTTTTGCTAATTTTTAAAATAAATTAACGTGCAAATCCCAAAATTTATATGGGCCTTACATGCAAAGGCCCCCAGTCAAGGCCGTATTGAAGAAAAAGCAAAACGTGAGAGAATTTCCCTCATATTAATATTTATGTTCGATGGGATTTAAGAAAGTTTGCTGTCGAAACAAAGATAGACTGAGGTAAGAGAATGCAGTCCAGATACGAACTTGCGTGTATGTGGACACTTGATTTATGGCAAAGGTGACACCACGGGACACAGGTAAATAAATGGGGTTGGTCTACTGAGTATCCACCTGGGGAAGAAAAGGAACTTTTCTCCTATTTACGTCTAAACACAAAAAGTAATTCCAGGTGGGTAATAGTTCTAAATGTGAAAGGTAAGGTTAAAATTTTAGGGGAATTTCCATTTCAGGGTAGAATTAAGCAGTCAGCTGTAGCATCAAGACTCTTACTGAGAACAGTAAGAAAAATAATAGTTTATAGGCTCAGAGGCTGTTGTAGCCGTGAGAACCAGAGAACACTGAGACAGCAGAGGCATGTTTTCGCTTGGGCTACTTGCCAGTTCTGGACACACGGAAGCAGGCTGAGCATTGGGGCTTTGCTTAAGCAGAAAATAAACAAGGCACTGGCAGAGTCTCAGGCTGGAGACCTGGAACGCAGACCTGGGTCCTCACACCCGGCTGACACACTGACTCACAAAGACTCTGAAGAGCAGAAAGGGTCTCCAGCAGAGTCACAGTGTTGAGTGGACAGCACAGAAGTCAGGACCCACCGGGGGAAGATGCACAAGTGAGCCTGCCAGGCTCTCGGCCAGATGCCCTGGAGGTCTCTATCTTAGAAGAAGGTGAACAGGAGGTAGATGGTGCCTTGATGAAATTGCACCTTAGCCTTGATGTAGCCTAGGTCTTGCTTAGACCAGGGGCTGGTAAACTTTTTTTTTTTTTACATCTTTATTGGAGTATAATTGCTTTACAATGGTGTGTTAGTTTCTGCTGTATAACAAAGTGAATCAGCTATACATATACATATATCCCCATATCCCCTCCCTCTTGCATCTCCCTCCCACCCTCCCTATCCCACCCCTCCAGGTGGTCACAAAGCACCGAGCTGATCTCCCTGTGCTATGCGGTTGCTTCCCGCTAGCTATCTACCTTACGTTTGGTAGTGTATATACGTCCAGATAGTAAATATGTTCAGCTTTGCAGGCCCTGAGGTCTCTGTCACTGAGGGCAAACACCGCCATAGACTCGAATGTGGCTGTGCTCCAGTAAGACCATTTACAAACAGGGCAATTTGAGTTTTGTATAATTTTCACGTCATGTCTTCTTCAGACGTTTTCAAACCCATTTAGAATGTGGAAGCTGTTGTTGGCACCATGCCACGTGCAGTCAGGTGCAGGCCTGGCCAGGCTTGCCTGGGGACAGCAGGTGCCAATCCCTGGTTTAGTTTGAGGTGATCAGTCCCAACTTTATTCATCTAGCGGAGATAAGATGCACACTCTCTGGATTAGGTAACACCCTTTGGATGTTGTCTACGCAATTCTGTATACACAGTGCCTGGCACTGAATAAAAAATTATGGGGCATGTGAGGAGATACGGTCATATGATAAAAATGGAGTGAAAAAAAGACAATGGAAGGAGACTCAGCAGTGGTGCTGATGTTGGCATTAGCAGATAAGAACTTTAAAACGCCAGTGACTAATAACTGCAAAAAATAAATTAATAGGTGGACAAAATAGGTGAACAGATAGATTCACCCATCAAGTGGAAATTCGAGAGCTGAAAGATACAATATGAAAAAGTAAGGATGGGTTTAACAGAATTAGACACGACAAAAGGCAGAATATGTGAACTGGAAACTAACAGAAGATTTCCTAACTGAAGCACATGTAGATATCAAGCCTGAGGAATATAGAAATGTCACAGAAACAACGGAAACGAGTGAAAATGTCTAAAGTCTTTGTAACTGGAGTTCCAGGCAGGGCATAGACTGCTTTGTTCTTAAGAAGCTATGTTTGGAGAAATATTGAAATTTACAAAATTTGAAATTACAAATATTACAAAATTGCTGTAAAAAAATAATAGCATAGATTCAAAATGACTTGTGAATCCTGAGAGGGAATAAATAATCCAGGCTCTTTATAATAGAAATGCTGAAAACAAGGAAAATCTTAAAGGAAAGTAAGAAACACTACCTTTGAAGGAACGGCCATGAGACTGACAGCTGACGTTTCAGCAGAAACAGGGGAAGCAGGCCGAAGAGAATGGGATTAGCATCATCAAAGTGATGGGAGCAAATCCCACCAGCCCAGAATCCTGCACCCAGAAAAGCTTCCCAGAATAGTGAGTACAAAATAAAGATATTTGGTGGAAACAAAGAAAATTTATCACCAGCAGAGCTTCATGAAAAGAAATACTGAAAAAAAATTCTTCAGGCGGAAGAAAATGACCCCAATAGAAATGCAAAAATACAATGGAAACCAGGGAATGTCATGAAACCTTGACAGGTAGATGGAAAGAGTGAATACATGTGTAAATATAGATCGAGCATTGACTGCAGAACAAAATTAATATTGTCTTGTGTGATTTTCAATGTTTGAATTAAAATTTCAATTTCATTTTTAAAAATTAAAAGACTGACTACCTATAACATAAGCAGGAAGACGGTAAGTGGAGAGAACGTGGGCCAAGGTTCTGTTATTATCAAAAAAGTGAGAAAAGCAAATTTTATTAGGTTGTATTAAGTAAATGATGTGTATTTTGATTTCCCTGGCAACCACTAACAGAGCAATGAAAGGCTGTATAACTATTTAATGGAGGGAAAAATCAAACCATTAAACGTATTTGATTATCCTTGAAAAAGACAAAAATCAAAAGAAGAGACATAAAAGAGGCGGGTCCAACTGAAAAGCTGGAGTGGCACATATACTCGAGATGGTAATGGGAATGGGGATGGTAATTTCACTAAGGGTGGGATCATCAGACTGGGTAAAAGTAACAAAATTTAACTCTATGCTTTTTATAAAAGATGTTATATTTCATATAAAAGTACAGAAAGATTGAAAGCAAAAAAAAACATAAAGGGATGTATGACACAAACACTATCTGTAAATCTGTAAGCGCCCATCAACATAGCTTCAAAATATATGAAAATACTATTCAAATGGCAATAAACACATGAGAAGCCGCTTTGCTTCATTAATCATCGGGGAATTACAAATTAAATTGTGAAATACAAATTAAATTAAAATATGTAGAAACATATTCTACTACAATGGCTAAAAGGTTAAAAAAAGATACCAGGATTTGCAAAAATATGAATTAAATGTACTATCAGGAGTGTGAAAATTGGTATAATGACTTGTAAAGCTATTCGGGATTATCGACTGAAGTTGAAGATACTCATACCCTATGACCTGGTGATTCCTTTCTTAAGTCTATACCCAATGGAAATGTCGGTATATGTGCACCAAAATGCATGCATAAGAATGACCATAGCAGCATTATGCAAACCAGCCCCAAATTAGGAACAATCTAAATGACTACCAGCATTGTAATGGATCAACACGTTTTTGAATATTCATGCAATGAAATACCATGTTCTGATATCAGCCAATGAAACCACCCATACACCATGGCTGGATCTCACAGACGTAAAGGTGAGTGACAAACTGGTCACAGCAGAATATGTGCTCACAATCCCGTTCTACAGAGTTTATGGCTTTAGAACTCCTCATAGTGGTGACCTTTAGAAGGAGGGGTGGAGTTACCCCAAGGTGGCATGTGGGGCTTCTGGGCACTGGCGAGGTTCTGTGTCCTGACCTGGAAGATGTTCACGTCGATTTTACCTTGTGATAACTCACTGAGCTGGACATTTATGATCTGTGCGTTGTTTTCGATGAAATTGTTGAAAAATAAATACAGATGTAATATGACCACATTTTATAAGGGTAAGAATCAGTGAATTCATCCAAGGATCTATACTAACTATGTCAGAGTCTTTCCCCAAGGCTGGCAGGGGTGGGGGCGGTGAATAAAGGAAATAAGAAATAAGAGGAAGGGAGGAAAGGGGAGAAGGAATGAGAGATGGGCAAGCAGGCATCACACAGACATCACGACGCTGTGCCGTCACCCGAGAAGGGAGGTCACTCCCCTCTCCTCTGGGTCCTCGGGTGCGCAGCTGTTTTTGTCCCCAGCCCCATGAGTTTACACATATAGCATGTGAAAGGCACACAGCTTTGCACACATTTTTTCTTATAAACAGCTCGGTAAGCTCCCTCAATGGTCACGGTTCGCAGAGAGTGAGGCTGGGGGGTGACACATGCGGTGCTGTACAGATGCACGTGAGGCATGTTACTGACAAGGAAACTGCAATACAGGGAGGGGAGGAAACTGGCTCCACTCGAGGTGCCCGTGGGGAGGAGAAGGGGTTAGAACCTCCATGGGCAGAAGTGTGTTCAGATGAGCCGTGAGCACAGCTATTGCTTTCAGCAGTGAAACAGCCCTCAGCAGAACTCAACATCTTTTAGATGTCTCAGAAAACAGGATCTGGAAAAAATGGGATCTGACAGACCGTCCTCAGAGCATAAGTATTACTGTACACTTTTAAAGTGAACACTGGTGGGACCTATTCCTCTCTGACTGTTGCAAACACAAGCGGCTCCATGGTTCCCGTGAGTCCTAGACCAGTTAATGACATAAAAATGTGTAATATCAGCCCAGATGCCTCAGTGTCAATTACAAACACAGAGATGGCATTCACCACACCCCAGCTCTGAGTAGTGACATGTCTGAGCTTGTTGGTTGAACCCACAGGGAAGTGACGTTTTTAGCCTGTCTAAGACCCAAGTTCAAATCCCACGCCAGTCTCACACGCTCTGGCCAGTGGCCTCATTTCTGAAATGGGGCTGTTTCTAGCACCAGCACTGAAGGGGGGTCTGTAGGTTACATGAGTTCATGCATGAGGCAGAATCCAGCACA
Organism: Aethalodelphis obliquidens; assembly: GCF_003676395.1. Lineage (NCBI taxonomy): Eukaryota > Metazoa > Chordata > Mammalia > Artiodactyla > Delphinidae > Aethalodelphis > Aethalodelphis obliquidens. Next base: position 44,073,415 of record NW_020837955.1, on the reverse strand, counting down.
GAAAGGAGGCGGAGGCTCCGTGGACATCACCGTTCCAGCTGGCTTCCCCTCAGACCCTAGCCTGGGTGCCAGGGCAGGAAAGAGCTGAGAACAGTTAGGTCTTGCTTTGCTGTCCTGAAAGATGCTCACTTACTGAGAAACCCACCCTGGCTGTCTGGGGAATGACAGGCAGACGTGGTCCTTGTTTTACAGATGACGAAGGACAGACTTTCCTCCAAGGTCACACACACTAACTGCAGACAGAGAAGAAAAACCCAGCTTCTAATCTGCACTCTGCTCCATCCCCCCAAATGCACGAGCAGGAAGTCATTTCAGCAGCAGCAGCGATGTAACATTTATAAAATGGGTCTGAGTAGAAACATACATCATGTTTATAGTTTTTAAAAAGCATTCTAAGGACATTTACCCAAACGAGGTTATTAAGACAACTTTTCTCGCTGTCAGACCTATTCATCGGCTTTTCTTTCTTTTCTTCACTTTCTTGGCCGATGGGAATATTAAAAGATTTGCTTAGTAAACTAATTTTTTAGCTCCTAGAGAAAAATGCCATCTGAGAGCTCACGTTGCCTCTCCCCTGATCTTTTCAGCGTAGTGAGAACGTTCACTGTGGTCCTCTCCGTTTTTCCCTTCACAGACCATTGGTGACACGTCGTAGGGAATAATAGGTGAAGAAATGAAATTCTCTCTCCTTCCAGAGATGCACACGCACATCATTCAGCCCCTGACACTTTGATCCCTCCTTTCTCTCCAGCTCACCATGAGGACTGTGCAAGCCCAGCTGTACCTTTAGAAGAGAAAGGCCATGGGTAACCATGTTATTCATGTTTTGAAGTGCATTTCTAGAATAATCTCAGCATTACTACTTACACTCTGATAGACACTCTCCTTTCTGAATGGTTGGAGTACAGGTTTGCCGAGTGGCTTTTTACAGCTGGGCACCATAGAATCTTAGTTCTTCTGGAAAGGTGAACAGAGGAATTGGTTTGCAAATGGAAGGAACATAGTTATAGAGTATATTCGAAGGGGGAACAGGTGTCCTGTAGACCTTTGTAGTTGCCTGTCTCTGGGATTCTCCAGGGTTCTCCAGGGCTCTCCGAGGTTCTTCAGGATTCCACAGGATTCTTTAGGCCCCCCTGGGTCTCTGTGATGAGGCCCTGCTGCTTCCTGCCGGCTGGGCATCACCTGGTTCCTGCCACTCCCTCCGCTGTGCCGTCTGTCTTCTCTGTCTGCACTTCTGCTTGGACGACACACACTCCAGGGCTCCGGAGACAAAACTCCAGTTAACGCCCTTTGCTCCTTGCAAATGGCCCCAAAAGCCACATGGAACAGGATGGGCTTCAACTACCGGCTACTCTGTATCTGGAGAGTTAATGGATTTCAATCCCTTCACTTCCTGTCAACACTGACAGTACTGTTTCTTGTTCCTGGGGAGGTTCTGGGGCCCCTGTGACCATCAGCCAGAGGCTCTCTCCCCGCTTCCACTCTGCTCACCCCTGCAGGTTATTCTCCATCCTAGCCCTGGTGTGTTTCCTTCCTAACAATCCCACGGAATAAGAATCAGATCTCTGCACCAATCTCCTCAACATTCTCCTCTGAATTCTCCTCAGTCAATTCTCCTCTGAAGGGTCTGGAATCTTTCTTAGTTGCAAATTGAACATTATCACCCTGCTTAAAGCCCTTGAGGTCTCTCCATTGTCCACAGATGAAGTCCTTAGACCCCAAGGCTGTCCAGGTCCTCGATGACCTGGCTCCCTCTTACCCACGCCCTCTGTCCTGCACCAGACGCCTGCCGTGTGAGTGACCTCAGCTCTTCCTGTGCCCCACGCTAACTCTGTCTCCCACTCCCAGTCTGTACACAATTGGATAAGCTTCCCAGGGCCATGAAATGAGGTACCTGACCGCCCCAGACCTAGAGACGTTTCTCAATAGGCCTGTGTTGACGTACTGAGAGGAGGGACACAGAGAGTGGGGAACAGAGGGCCCAGCAGCAAGTCCCTGAGCCGTTAGCATCTCTCCAAATCCTGTACCCAGGAGCCAGCTGAGGATGGACTGGCGACCAGGGCCAAAGGGAAGGTGCAAGGGACTCCATGTGGTGAGGTGTGGCGGGGCAGGGCAGCTGGGCAGGGACCAGCGGCTGCGGAGGCGTCCTGGCTTAGCAGACGACGGTCGAATCAATGCTTCACTGGATGAAGGGCCACCAGGCTGAAGAGGCTCTTCTTGGCAGAATTCCCAGGGAGGGCTCTGGCTGGGCTAGGCTTTTCCAAAAATGTCTCTCCATGCAGAGTGCTGTTAGGACTTCTGTTCTCAGATCACCAGGAAATGTGGAAAAAGATGAAAGTAGGTGTGATTTCATGCCTGTCTGGTGTTTGTTCCAACATGGAGTCCCTGGGTGTGTGTCTGTGTGTCCATCTACACCTTAGTGTGGGTTATGAAAGGCGGCAGAGATCCCACAGGAGTCAGCAGAAGTCAGGCTCCCCTGCAAAGGATGTCCTGGGTCCTTGACGCTCAAGACCCATGTGCCAAAGGCGGTTTTGTTTGACCCACAAGGTAAGAACAGTCTTTATGCTTTAAATCATTGAAAATCTCTAAAGAATGATATTTGATGTGAAAATTGTATGACATGAAATGGCAGCTCCGTAGACAAGTGACACTGGGACCAGCCCCCCTGTGTGTTTCCCTGTTTTCTGTCTTTGCCTTTGCGCTGACACAGACCCTTTACCCCACAAAACTGAAAACATTTACTATCTGGTGATCGACAGAAAAGCTTTGCCGACCCCTGTGTAGGAGACAGACACGCACAGACCAACTGAACTAGAGTGTCTGAGGGCAGGACCCAGAACAGGCATTTGAATAAGTGCCCCGAGATGGTGATGTCTGTGAAATTTGTGACTGCTGATTTAGAGAACTAGACAGCAACACTCCCCCAAGACAGAGGTAGTTTGGCCTCCGCAAGCTCACAGGGGTAGAGAAAATTCTTGGTTCAACCTGCTGACCTGTAGACAGCCTGTCTGAATAGCTAGAGTATCAGCTTTCACTCTGGGAGAGCAGAGTCCCACCGCTGCCATTTCTGATGGAATCAGGTAGTGGAAGATTCCAGAAGGAGGCTACATCAGAAAAGCAGCAAATGTCCTTGCTTCCTCCTGTGGGTGGTCTACCAGCTTGACAGCTGCCTGGCCCTGGACCTAAAGGCAGGGTGGACCCTCTCAAAGCTCCACGCCGTTGGCTGGGGCAACTCGCGATGTACCCGGTACTCACGCCCTTTTAAATTTTGAGGTCAGCTTCCTCCTCGATATTGGACACACTTTTCCCTCCTGCTGGGCATGTGTTGAGGTTTCCTTGTAAAAGTATTAATTTTTATAAAATTCAATTATAGATTCTGCCTTTCCTGATCTGAATGAGATTTCTGTGTCCGTCCTACCTCAGAACCTACCCAAAGTAGCCGTGCCTTACTTCAGGGCATTTTACAGAAATTATATTTCTCTGCAAAGTTAACACTTGAAGCAACGTGACTATCTTACGAACAATGAAGAGAAAACTTGGCCCTTTTCTTGGTGTGCTTGGAAAGGCTGGGGTCGGGCGCCGGGGGAAGCTCTCTTGGTGCAGCTAGACCGGGGAGCTGAACGTGAGGGTGTTTTCTCATATACTCAGGGATACTCTGCTGGACGCCAGCTCCCCTGTGACAGGCACGCAGCTTTCCCTTACAACGCGCTGTCGGAACGCCACCTTTGCATCATCACGTCGAGTCCAGGGCTGCGTTAGTTGTTAACTGAGACGCACGTTACGATCTAGGTTACAACCGTCGTCCTCGGCAGCGCTCGGCAGTGTGGTGGTTTCAACCATCACGTCCCCCAGGACGGTGCATCGCTGGGTCTCGGTTCTGAGGAGGCAGCCGCTCCTGCCACACCAGATACGTGGGGTAAACGTGCCGGTTCTCGCTGGGGGGCTCTCTGGGTGCAGCTGGTATTGGATCCCTGGGGCAGCCTCAACCAAGTACCATGACTGGGGGCTTCAAACAACAGAAATGTATCGTCTCACAGGCTGGAGGCCAGAAGCTCAAAGTCGAGGTGTCGGCGGGGTTGGTTCCCACTAGAATCTCGGGGGAGAATCTGAGGGTGTGATGCCCCCCTCCCGGCACCCGGGGACTGCTGGCATCCCCTGGTGTCCCTGGGTATGTCCCCTCCTCACATGTGACCTTATCCCCTGCGTGTCTGTGTCTCTCCTCTTCTTATAAGGACCCCGGTCATTGGAGGCAGGGCCACTCTAATCAAGTGTGACCTCATTTGAACTTAATTATCTCTGCAAGACTATTTGCAAATAAGGTCACATTCCCAGGCACCTGGGTTAGGACTTCAGTCTGTCCTTTTAGGGACACAATTCAACCCTCAGGTCACTATCTTACACTATCTACGTGGAGGATCTCCTCTCCATTTGTGACCACCGGACAGAGATGGTGTGAATAAAGCTCTATTAGTTGTACGTCTCTCCTCCCTGCAGGTTTGGTGAGAGGACAGATTTTCCTAGTGATGGTATTGAATGTCACCGACAGTCTCTTGATCGCCTTTGACACTCACTCAGCTGAGTGGGGAGGACCCGACAGGGATGAGGACCCCCTGGGGAGGGTCACCGCCCTCTGGGCTTCAGGCGCTGGCTCACCACCAAATTGCTCTGCACCCTGTGTGGGCAGGCCTGGCGCTAGAACGGGGAATTTCGAGACTCCTTCCCACCACAGCTGGTAGTCCCAAGAGACGTTCCTCCGACTTTCCTTCTCCTGCTGACTGTCGGTCCTGAGTTTTCTCTCCAGACGTGGTCGTAAACAAGGAATGTAATAAGCCTGATTCCCACTTGGGAAAACTGGCTGCATCTTTATTTTGTAATTGCCCTGAAGTTTTGGGTCTGATTCAAATATCTACATGATGGGGACAATCTTAGCAAGTAACAGAGAAACATCCTCTCTTAAAGCTACTGCTCTAAGCTTGAATCAACTTTGCAAAGAATCAATCCGTGGACCCACAGGACATAAAAGGCCAAGGATGTCCGTCTCCAGAAGGGAGTCCTGGAGCCCTGCAGTCAATCCTGGTGGGCTATCCTGGGGGCTCTGGGAGCCCCTCAGTGTCTGCCCCTTCACAGGCTGTGCCCTGACGTCCCTAGAAGAATGTCACCCTCAGGTGGGGCCTCTTTCCGACTTCAGGCACCTGGTCTTCAGCAGCGGGTCACCAGCTGAGGCTTCCATGACTGTTTGGGTAATTAGTGCAGCAATTCTGCGTGTTACTGAGTGAAATATGTTTAAAGTGTTCCATCGCTGTGGCTTAATTTTAAATAAGGCTGGGCAGCTCCTCCCACAAATGCGTCTCTCCTTGATGTGTTTGTCTCCTGTATGTAGGTGTTTCCATAATGACTCTACCTGATTTAATGCTTACCATTAAAATGAGATGTAAAAAGTATGAACAGTCCAGCTCCTCACCAGGCAGTCATCCCCTTAGGCGAGGGAAGGGTAATGGGTTTACAGAGATAGATCATGTGGCCCGAATCCCTACCTAGAGGCAGGAGTTAGACGAGGTTACATCTGGAGATTCCTAAGGGGATGTCTATTTTCTGTAGCTGTAATGCTGCTTTGGTCTGAATGCTTACAAAGTTTAGGGTGAATTTGGTAACAACAACTGTGCATTTGAGAAAACACGGAGATGAAGTGAGCATGTACCTTAAAAGGAGGCACCCAAAGAGCATTGCATCCAGGTAATGCCTGTCACTTTTAGTTTCTTTGAACCTGTTGTGTCTTTTGAATCCCACAGCTGCCCCACAGGCTCACTCCTGTCTGTCCTTATTCCTCAGAAGGAAGATCCAGGGGCAAAGGGTCTATAAACCTGCCCTGCAGGTGATGGGACCACTCACTGCCGCACTTGATGCTGGTACCTTGGTCCTGGACTTCTCAGACCTGGGACCCTGAAGCCCCATCTCCTCGCCGCCTCCTCAAAGCTTAGCCCGCTCAGCCCTGCTCAGCCCTGCTCAGCCCTACTCATCCCGTGCTCCCAGTGTGCTCACGGGAGAGCACGGCCCTGCCTTCAGTGGACACACAAGTACATCATCTCCATCGTCCGTCCGCCAACACATTCTTCCTGCCCCTATGGAGCCCCCTTGGCTGCCTGGGCATCGCCTCCCTGCGCTTGGAGATAATACCTGCCTGTTAGCCCCACCAGGTGTTTATTTGCTGGGATGTCCCAACAGGGGCAAGGAGCATGGCATCCTGGAAGGTGTCCCCCTCACAATGCCTCTCCTAGGGCTGACCTTAAAATGCCAGTCGGGATGCTGCCATCCCTATGCTGCCATAGGTGGTGGGACTCAGAGGACGCCTCCAGATAACCGGCCCGGAAGGTGCCAATCGGGCCTCATCTCCAGGCGGGGGCCCACCCAGCGCTTTCACCCCCACCCCGTGTCTGCTCTGTTCCCGAGGTGCGTGCACAGCCATGGCCTCATTCGGGAAGGTCTCTGCACCTCCCGGGGCCCTCCTGCCGCCTGTGCCTGACCCCCCGGAGCTCCCAGGAGGTGCGGGCAGTGTAGTGAGTGCTCAGGTCAATGTACCTTTGAGTCCTGCGTCTGGCCTGGGTTTGAGCCTTTCCATCCATCATACGTTAGCTGTGCGTTCTCGTCCAGTCACTGGATTTCTGGACTCAGTCCCCTCATGTTTAAACGAGAGAAATGACACCTCATCACAGTGATGGTTGATGAGGCGATACAAGAAGAGGGGCTGGCTCTCTCCCCAGCTGCTTCACCCCAGCCCCTTTGTTCCATTGCAGAGTGGACATCCCTCAGGGCAAAAGCCCCTTTGCCACTACGCTGATTCACGTCATTCCAGGTGGTTAAATTCTGCCAAATTCCCTGGAATCCTGAATTAGCAAGCACTGACCCATGGTCCCTGGGGAGCAACAGGGTTAGGCTCCCGCCAGCCTCTGATTGCACATTCTCACCACCTAGCAGTACGCACACTTGTGTGTGTGCTTGTTCCAAGATGCTTCACTTAACACACAGCATCAGTTCATCCTCTCTGGACCCGCGGCCGACAGTGCCGGCTCCTGCCTGGCGATCTGGCCCCGGGCTTCCGCACAAGGCACGTCCCAGCCTTCTCGGGCACAGGACACCAGACGCCGCTTCCACGCTGCCCTTGGGGGCTGCTGAAACAGAAAAATCACCAACAAACCCCACAAACATTTGGACTAAACAGACCGTGAGACAGGCCTTTGTTTTTAGTCTGAGAGCTGAAACCAGGAGGCAGAGTGTCGCCTGCTTTGACCTTCGTGAGCCCAAAGGACTAATCAAAGCATTCACCCCCCACGCATCCCCAAGAGACTGTGAAAGCGCTGGGGTATTGTTTGGGGTTACAAATAAATCACGGTGAGTAGGTGAATCCGCACAGCAGGATTCGCTGAAACAAGGATCGACTCTCTGTTCTGTGCTCCAAACACCATGACTCTCGTAAGCGTCCACCGAAGACGCCGCCGCCAAACCCACCCTGCTTCCAGGTCCTGCCCGCGGTCCGCCGGCTTCTCCCATGGGCCCTCAGCACGACGAGGATGTGCTTCCTGGAGGCCTGGCCTGGGGAGAGGGCGAGCTGTGGCGGGAGCGTGGGGTCCAGGTGGGAGGGACGTGCTTTCCCCACTGTCCTCTTACGGCATGCAGACTGGGGCTCACCTGCTCCTTACCTGCTCTGCCCCTGCCCCCAGCCTGCACAGAGCGGACGGTGCCCCTCGTTCCACAAGGAAGGGAAGGTTAAGTGTGACGGTGCAGGTACACGTGCACAACAGGACCTGCACGGAGGGTGCTCCCTACGTGCGATGCAGGTTCCCATTTCCCTTGTTGTAAAGGCACGTCCTCTTGGCCCTGCCTGTTTAGCTCCCCTGCATCCCTCCGTGACCTCTTTCCTCCATCCAGCTCTGCTTGGGGCACGCCAGCTACTCTGAGTCCTGGAGACCCCCATCCCACCGCGTGGGTCAGTCCACAGAGGGGCTGGGGACTTGTCACGTGCCTGCGTCTCCCCACCCATAATCCAAGGGTCTCCCCCCGACCACCCCAAGCCCCCTCCTCTGTATCCTGCCAGCATCGCACCCAGAACTCTCATGTGGGGAGATTTAACTGTTCTCTGCTCCTTAAAGAAATGACATTTGTATCTGTTTAGATGCTTCTTACAAATAAGGCTTCTGATGTATAAAACGTTTTCATGTTATCTATCGCTGTTTCCAGGAAGAAAATCTGAATTTAGATCTGAGACATCTATACTGTTTAGTACTTACAGCCCCACACATTAGTGGGAAATTCCGAGGTAATCATCTCCATTTATCTGCCCCACTTCTGCATCCCGGGGAACGGAACCTGTATTTCTGGGTGAATTACCATCTGATGCGGTGGTGAGTGAGTTCCACCTTCTTTATGGCATCTGACCAGTTACATGGGTTGGATAACAGGGTGTGGTACAGATGTCCCCCACAAAAGGCCCTCTGTGACGCAGACAATTTCCCCGTGACTGACAGCGAGGCCCAGCTGGAGCTGAGACAGAGCACCCTGTAACCTGGTGCCAAATGGCTGCATCCACAGCCAGAGGTGGTTCCTGGATGACGATGTGACGACTCCAAGTGCCTCGCTGAGGGACCAAGCCTCCCTGTGCGGGGGACCCTCCCCAGACCTGTCGCTGGAGAGACGCCAGGCTCAGGCTCGGGGCTTTGGAGCCTCTCCAGTGGGGCCGGGGCCTCCCTGGAGGACACTGGATGCCTGGCTGTGCTGTTTAGGTGACTGCGGCTTCCCTCAGGTCCAGCTTTTGGAGGTCAGAGTCAGCCCGGCAGCCTGGCGTGGGTGGGCATGGCGGTCCGTCTTCCCCTGTGCCCGGCTCGGCCAGGCCAGAGCTGCCCAGACAAAACCTCAGGTCAGGAAGGCCAGGGGGCAGGGGCTCGGCTGTCTCACTTTCCTGGCCTCTGCCTGCGTCCCCGGCCCCAGGGCACAGCGGGGAAGGACCCTCTTCCCTTCCGCTCATCCCCGAAGGCTGAACTCTCCTTGCATTCCTTTCCCTCCAGGCTGTCCTGGGAGCTCACTTTTCCGTGATGCTGCTTTGGTTCCTGGAGTGGAATCTGGGGGTGAAGTTCACGGCGTGGCTTCCTTCCTCCCTCCTCGGGTCGTCGGCAGGAGCAGGTAGGAGCTGCTCCCTGGAGCGGAGCTGTGAGTCAGTAGGCAGACCCTGCTCTGTGGGACCCGAAAGAATCAGAACTGGCAGCGTTCTACCTTCTATGGTGACTGCGGCGCCGTAACGGCCCTAGAGCCAGAAAAGGTCCGCTTAGGAGGACGATTTCGCTTTAAATGAGCAACTTTCCACCCTCAGACTCATAAGCTGCTCTCCAGATAGTTGGGGTTTTCTGTCCCGAGTCTGGGGACCCATTTGGTTTCCTCTGTGCATCAAACCCTGCACAACTTTTGATCTAAAAATGGAAAATGCCAGAAGATGTTCAGGGTCAATCTCGCAGGTAATCCCCGGTCAAGTGGTTTCAGGGCTATGGACCAGGCTGTGGAGGAGAGCCATCCGTCCTGACCCGGTGAAGCTTCTGGAAAGAATCACAGGGCAGCCGACGCCCGCCTACAGCCTGCTCTGGACCGGGGGATGGTCAAGTCTCCCCGTTTGTCTGATTAAGGACTTCTTAAAATTCATCTTTGATGAGAAAGAAGCCCATCATTCAAAGTGGCAGATGGGACGTGACCACAGTGCCAATTGCTTCTGCATGTTCCCTTGTTCTTCTCTTTAGGGAACTACCAGACCCTTGCTTTGAAGATGGGACGGAGTCTCACGGTCTGGCAGGAGGGGCCCAGGAGTCACTTTCGCCCCTAAGGTCCTTGCTGCAGTGAAGTTGCCGTCCGCTTCTCGAGGTTGGGACCGAGCTGGGTGTGTGCTGTTCCTAGGGCCTCCCACACTGGGGTTCCTGCAGGACACGAGGCCAGCCCGGCAACGTCCTCAAGACTGGAAGGCCACCCAGCTCTTCCACACTCACATTGGAGCTGGCTTGAGCAATCCTGGCCTCTCCAGGTTTCAGTGAAACAGAGCAGGACCTATGGGTCTTCTCCCCCATGTCCTCCGCCTGCTTTTTGTCTGTAGAAAAACTTTAGCCGAGGAATAAGCTTAATCAGAGAAGTGAGAAAACGCAGAAGCAAACAACAACAGTCAAATAGGACAAAATAATAATAGTTTAGTCAGTAAGCAAAGTCAAGGACCTTCCGTTCCTCCTCAAGGGCTATAGGTAATATTCTGAGCCATATGCTGTGAGCTGTCTTATAGATACTGAAACCCCTGCCGGGTGGAAGAAGTTAACTCCATGATGACCAGGCTGGAGCCATGACATAAGCTGCCACGATTCCGAGACTTGGCCTCAAGGAAATGGGAACAAACGACCCTGGAACTGAAGAGTCACTGTACCTAAAACAATCAAGATGATGCTGGTCAGACCACCAACGACCAATTTCAAGATGACTGTCAGAGGTGACTGGGCTGTTTCTGCATGTAGCCCCCTCCCTCTGCCTAAAAAACTCTTGCCCACTGACTGCCAGTGGTGGGAGTTGGCCTTTGGACAGGAGTCTGTCCTCCCTGCCCCCGAGGCTGCCAGCCTCGGAAATAAAACAAACTTTCCTTTCCACCAGCCTTGCCTGTCGAGTACTGGCTTTCGAGCGGCGAGCACCCGTACCCAACTTTCAGTAACGTTAGCATGTTAGGCTCAGATGGGCTCGTTAAAAACGTCCTCTTGTGTGTGTGGGTATCATGCCACCCCCCTCCCCGCATCCAGTCAAAACATTGCCTGGAACGTGCCCGGAAGGGACAATCTTACAAAATGCTCAGGACTTTTCTGGTCGACTTCTTCCTCCATCCATCAAAATACCCATCTCTACTTTCATGCCTTTGGAAACCCACTGGGATAACTTAGCTGCACAGGAGCTAAACGAAGCAAGCTGCTGAAGACCCCCTCCCCAAATGTGACAGAACATCATCCAGTTGCAAATAACTTCAGTTTTAATGTGACTAATGTTGAACTCTCTCTTCTGGCAGTCAGTGACATGTTTACCAAGACCTGATCTAAAATAATGTCATTGTTTCATCAACAGAAAGGTTGCCAGCACTCCTGTTTATGACAACAAAATAATCAGCAGCTCTTGTCACACCTGTGCATGTTAATTAGATTAAAAATGACTACTCCACCTCGTTGGCACCATTTAGAATTGGGAATGAGCCCATCATCTTGCAAATCTGCCCATTTTCAGCAGAAGAGTTGGATACGGATTTAGGGGAAATTTAACTGGCTGGGATCAATATTAAGAAGACTCAAGATGCAGGAATCGTCTGGGCTGGACCGTCCCCAGACTCGTAAGAGAGCAGCAAGCACCACACTTGGTCCTGGGAGCTTTGAAGGGTTTTCACAGGAGGACAGGAGCGTGGTGGAGAAATGTCAGGACACGGCGTCTGAATCCACACTGCTTTGCAGGGCGAGTAAATGACCGAGTATGTGACAGAAAATGATAGGAAATGACATGGTGTAAGAGGATAGGGCTCAGGGCACAGGGAAATGCTGAGGAGTGAGCTGCCGCGGAGGCTATAGGGTCACGAGCTCGCCGGCTGCTTCGCACAGTCACGGCCCCGTCCCCACAATCCAGGTCCTTTCCCGGGGTCTCAGCCTACACTTACCCCGAGCCTCCCTGGTGCCTTTTGACGCTGTCCCATTGCCATATCATGCTAGCTTTGCTACAAGAAGATAGCTTCCTTAGTTTTTTAAGCCCTATTTTTAGGAAAAATCAATCATTTATTACCTCTTCCTAGTAACACAGAGTAAAGCATTTAAATCATCACTGGGCCATCTTTCAAGGACCACATGGATATGCTGCTGATGCGGGTTGAATACAAATGTCCCCAGGGTATTAGTCAGGGCTCTCCTGAGAAACAGAACCGACAGGATGTATACACATAAAGAGACCTGTTATAAGGAACTGGCGCAGGGAATTATGGAGGCCAGCAAGTCCCAACGTCTGCAGGACAAGTTGATGAGCTGGAGACCCAGGGGAGCCGAGGTTTCAGTTTGAACCTGGAGGCAGGAGAAAACCAAGGTCCCAGTCTGAAAGGAGTCAAGCAGGAAGAATTCTCTTCCTCAGAGGAGGGTCAGATTTTTTGTTCTATTCAGGCCGTCAACTGATTGGATGAGGCCCACCCCCACTGGGGAGGAGAATCTGCTTTACTCTATCTACTGATTCAAATGTTCATCTCCTGCACAAACACCTAGAATAATGTTTGACCAAACACAGGGCACCCTATGGCCCAGCCAAGTGGACACATAAAATTAACCACCACAGGCTCCGTGAGTACCGAGACTTGCTCCCGTCACGCATTACCTGGGTTTGTCACCTGAGCTGCTGGAACCCTTTGTGCTTTACGTGGTGGGTTTCACGTCAGTCTCGTCCTCACCTTCAGGTGCGTGATGATTAGCTTGCTGTCCCCCACCTCCCTTAGCACCCACGGGTTCTCCTCTGCACTGCCCTGTGCGTGCGTCCACTCCGCCTTTGGCAGCTGGCTTGGGGGACTTGTCCCACCTTTGCCCTGTTCTCAGCCTGGTGGCTGCTCTCAAGGGCAGAGTCCAGGTCTGATGCAGCTCAGCTCTCAGGATGGGGTCTGAAATGGAGACAAAGCCCGACCCGACCAATAACCATTGCTACCCACCCCCCAGCACACACCAAGAATTTCCTCTTAGCTCCAGGGCGCAGGGTACCCTCTGCATTTGAATGGCTCCCGGTGCCGGGAGGACCCATGAGCCATAACTCAGTGCGCCCCGAGGGCTGGGAGGAGTGGGTGCTTCTTGGGAATCATTTCGTCCTCCTTACCCTTCGGCTTGCTGTCCTCATTGCTTCTGCATCTCATCAACCCGAGGACCCCTGTCTGATGCTAGGTTCACACACTCTGCTGCTTGGCTTTCCCACGGCAGGTGGTCCCCTCCCCAGAAAACACCTGTGCTCAGTGCCTGGATCACTGTCTGGTCTTGGTAGACCCTTTCCCCACGGAAACCTCATCTTTCTTGAGAGAGTTTTCAGACCGTTGTCTGCATTGGCTGAATTCTCAGTCCGCAGGCAATGCAGCTTTTTATGCAGATGGCCCTCCAATGCAGCCTGAGAAACGGAAGAAAACTTCACTCTGTAACAGAGTTAATGTTTGCATTGGGAATTGGAGTTTTTCTTTCAGCTACACTTCATCAATTTACCATCAATTTAGGCCTTGAAATTAGGGAAGTAGGGTTTGGAGGCCAGATCTGGATGGCATGCTTCTTGCCTCTCTGGTCCCATTTCACCTGCAAGCCTGTTGTACTGAAAGATTAATAATTAAGCAAACAAATCCTCTGTGATGACTTTTTAATCATTTGTTTGCATTCTTCTTGCAAATGCAACAGACAGTGCAGTGGTGCGTGTGCTGGGCATCCAAGAAGGAACAGAAAAGTCAGCTTACCAGAGAGGCGGCGCGTCAGACATGATGTCAGGATGGTCCTGCCTGAGAGAGGAAGTGAGAAGTGTTTGAGACTTACATGTGCCTTTCTGAGTGAAGGACACACTACTTCCTTCCCTTGGTTTGGGGTTTAGGCAAGATACGCAGTCAAAGGTGTAGTGTGCACGTGGTCACCTGTGTGAGGAATCTTTAGGGGTGAAGATGGCAGCGGGTGGTGAGGAAGCCATGGCACCAACGTGGGCACCAGCCTGTGGACCCTGGTCTCATGTGGACCCTCAAGGAGCCATCCTGCTCTTTCTGGTGAAGCTTCAAGAACCAGCTGGACCTTAGCTTCCCACTGAGCCATATGCTTAAGCTGGGCTCAGCAGTCACCACGCCATGGCTTGGAGACGACCCGCTATCCATGGGAAGCCACGCCCACCCAGGAGCAGGTGCCTGGGGGTGCCAGCTTCCTGTCGCGGACCAGGAGGGCCACAGCAGGAAGTGGGGACTGGGTGCCACTCGTTTCGTGAGGGCAGCACCATATCCTGGTGGTTGAGAGTATGCACAGTAGAGCTCAGGTCCACCCTGTGTTAGCAGGATATCCTGGGGCAAGTTACTTCTGTCCTCTCTGCCTCTACGTTCCTCACCTGTAAAGTGGGGGTAATAACAGAGTTTAGCTTTTAGGTTACCGTAAGGATTACATGACATGATGCGTGAGAAAGGTTTAGGGAGTGAGCCCTTATGCCCATTACTCCTTGCTTGCTACATGAGCCCTAACAAAGTGCACCCTCCTTCAAGCAAGGGGGGGTCACTGAGTTAGAAATTCAGAGCTGCATGTGGAGGGGTGGGCTTAGGGCTGTGATAAGCTGTTTAGCTCTGTCCTCAAGACTCTTGTGAACTCAGAACTCACCTGGAAATTTAGGATTAATGCTTTCCTAGAAAAAGCAGTGCAAATATAATCAGGAGATGGGTGGAGAATGAGGAGAGTGGGTGCTGGGAAGGGTGAGCTGGCATTTATCCTGACCCTTACCATGAGCTCAGCAGAAATATTTTAATTTAATCCACCATATATGACATTCTGCACAATATTATTGAATGTTTCATATGTGGAAACTGTAACTGCATCTTTATGTTCTTAATTTCAGCTGCATCTCATGGTTCACTTTCAGAGATTTTAAACACAGTCATTCAAAACATAAACACAAAATGGGAGTCAACACAGCAAGTCCATCTTCACCATCCAACTCTGAGAGTTCCACCCACCTCCTTGACTCTGACCTTAGCACCCCAGGGCATGGACCAGAGTTGCAAAAATGAAAAAAAAAAAAAAGTACACTATAGTGCTAAGTCTTTTCTACTTGTGCAACCGACCTGATAAACTTTAAAAAAAAATTTCCATGGCAAACGCACCCATGAAAGCAAAAGATTTACAAATATGTAGCAAGGATACATGCAGACACAAAAGATCAGGGATTTGGTGAGCACACATCCTACAAAAGTCAGACTTGCGGCCAAGCGGTTGTAAGGACGGATTCTCGCCCAGGGCCTTGCAAGGACGTTCAAGCCCCAGAAAGCTCAGGGCCTCACTAACCAGGGCATTCTCTGAAAATGGCATTTCTGCTTCCATGGCTGGCTGACTTCCTTCCCCCTAGTAGAGGCTAAGATGCCACATGCAAGGTCACACGTAGCTTAGACCCAAGCTGGTGTCCTTTAAACGCTAGCTATGAAAAATCTCGCAGGCACGCTTGTCTCCCGACCTGCCACATCCCAGCAGACAGTTCCATAGTCAGAGAGCGCCCCAGGATGCCACCCCGAAGGCCTCAGGACAGCCCCAGGATGCCA
>NW_020837955.1:44057440-44057696 GCF_003676395.1 Aethalodelphis obliquidens | reverse complement strand
TGCCACCCCTAAGGTCTCAGGACAGCCCCAGGATGCCACCCCGAAGGTCTCAGGACAGCCCCAGGATGCCACCCCTAAGGCCTCAGGACAGCCCCAGGATGCCACCCCTAAGGCCTCAGGACAGCCCCAGGATGCCACCCCGAAGGCCTCAGGACAGCCCCAGGATGCCATCCCTAAGGTCCTCAGGACAGCCCCAGGATGCCACCCCTAAGGCCTCAGGACAGCCCCAGGATGCCACCCCGAAGGCCTCAGGACA
>NW_020837955.1:43882425-44057340 GCF_003676395.1 Aethalodelphis obliquidens | reverse complement strand
CAGGATGCCACCCCTAAGGCCTCAGGACAGCCCCAGGATGCCACCCCTAAGGCCTCAGGACAGCCCCAGGATGCCACCCCTAAGGCCTCAGGACAGCCTTCCCCAAGCTGTCAGCCAGGAAAAATGAGCAACGTCATTAAGATAACATGACTTCTCTCAAATGTGAACGTTAATTTAAGATGAGGTCACTGCGTTGGTGACTTAGGTTGTGACAAATTGTCCCTCCAGCCCCCTCCCTGGGCTGTGCAGATGATCTCTCTGTGCTGTTGGTTTGTTGTGTTATTTGTGGAAGACAAAGATAAGCAGCTCTAATAAATTAGCTCAAGCTCATTTTGGAAGCACCTCTCTCTGGTAGACCTCTCTGTAGTCTCTTTCATGTTATTAGAATGTTGTTTACATTTTAACCATGTCCGCTGTAGTGGTAGGAATGGAGGATTTATACCCAAATATTGTCTTTAGGGCACTAGACATTCATGAGAACAGACCTCCCCTGGGTAATATGGCCAGATGACAGGACCCATCTAAAGGACTGAGAGCTTGAAGAGAAGAAAGTCAACAGACACAGAACTCAAGTTAATTTTAACTTCTTGGGGGGAAATTTGTCAGTTATATTCTGGGTCACAAACAATTGTTAAGTGATTCAGATGCAGAGAGGCAAACTCCTGCTTTCAAAAATCTCACCCTGGAATTTATTAGTTCAATTTGTATATGACTTGGGACATGTGTCAAAGGCATAGCCCTGAGGCTGCTGGCTTCCTTCCAGTGGGAACAGGGGCTGAGCCTCCCTGGACCTCAGCTGCACGCCGAGGCACAAGGCAAGTTAGGCTCTCATCAGACCCAACTGCTTGGCTTGTCAAGACAGCCAGGAGGGGGAATTTTATAGCACTGGTGCCGGCAAAGTGGACTATCTGATGAATCTGTGTTGTGATTTCCTTCCTCCAAAACGTCTTTGCACGTGGAACCCTGAGTTTGGGGTATGTGACCTTCACTGGGAGCACTTTGAGAACCAGACTGCTGTCTGTGCACTGAGTTTCACTGAATGAGTAGCAGATTGCCTGTTCCGGAATACCAGGGTCTGAACTTCTTCCCTCATTCCTTTTAACGTTACCTCTTTTCATGTTAAAAATATTAGATAGTAGTAACTGAATTAGACTAGCCTAGTTTGAGATTTAAACTTGCATTAGGTACAAGCTCTTGGGGTTCTTTCAGGTTAAATGGCTGTCACACAGCTTAGTGTGTGTGTTAGGGAACATCTGCAGTGACATATGCTTTTGTCTGTCCAGCAGTGGGTTTTCTGCCTCTTGCTATGATGGGTGTCCTTGGCTTGGACCCTGCCCAGCTCAGCTTCCAGAAGGATGGTCATATAAATCCACGTAAACTGGCATTAACTCTGTAAGTGTATTGGGTCATGGAGAGCGGGGACTTCTCTGGGGTAAGGCTGAGAGTTGGGGGTGTGGAGCCAGCATTTCAGGCCCACTTAGATTATGGCCCAAAAATAACAGGTGCCTGGACTGAACCAGCTCCAAACCAAAATGGGTCCCTGCTGAGCTGTTTTGTACTAAGGCTGGTTTTGAGGCTCCTGGGTGAGCTCTGGATCTCATGGAAGTTCATCCACTCATCTATCTACCCACCCATCTATCTACCCACCCACCCAATCATCCACCCAACCATTCATCCACCCATCTATCCACCCACCCACCCAATCCTCCACCCAACCATTCATCCACCCAACCATTCATCCACCCATTAACTTACTTAATTCAACATACGTTTTTGCACCTCCCCAGCCAGGCCCTGTGCCACACGCCAGGGTCACAACAGAGTGAATGCGAGATAGCACAGTTCTTGCTCTTCAGAGCTTACAAGGTGATGAGGTGCACTGTGGTAGGCTTACTAATGCCCCCTGCCCCCGACAAAGATGTCCACATCCAGATCCCTGGAACCTGTGAAAGTGTCCCTTTACACAGAGAAGGGGGCTTTGCAGATGTGATTCGGTTAAAGATCTTGAGTCGGAGAGATTATCCAGGAGCACCTGCAGGGCCCATCGTCATCACAAGGGTCCTTATAGGAGGGAGGCAGGAGGGGCGGTCAGAGAAGGCGATGCCGTGCGAGGTCAGAGAGGGCTTTGGAGATGCTGCACAGCTGGCTTTGAAAGTAGAGAATGGGTCCACAAGCCAAGGAATGCAGGGGCCTCTGGAAGCTGGAAAAGGGAAAAAAAAAGCCTCAAAAGAGCTCAGCCCTGCCGTGAACTGCCCTTGGGCTTCTGGTGCTCAGAGCTGTGAAATGGTCAATCTGTATTGTGTTCAGCTGCTCAGCTTGTGGTCGTTTGTTGCAGCAGCCCAGGAAACAAGCACACAGACAGGGTTAAAACAGCGAGGGGAGCGGGCTGGGACAGGGGGTCAGTACTCCATGGAGGGACACTTCCCCAGGCTGGCACAGAGGTGGAGCCAGGGAGGACTTCCAGAAGGAAGTAATGGCTGAGCTGAGATTTTAAAGGTGGGTGGTGGGTGAGATGGGAAGTTTGCAGGCGTAGGGAGAGCCGAGCGTCCGGACGTAGGGAGAGGGAGGGTGCAGGCCGGGAGGTCAGGGCCCGCACAGCCCATCTTGAGACAGAACCTGAGGAGGGCCGGGAAGGAGAGGGTCGGGGAGGCCCAGGCCCGATGCGCAGGGGCGGCCGGCGGACCGTGGGGAGGAGCTATGACCTGGGTTCACGCCACACCAAGAGCTACTGCAAGTGTGTGTCTGTGTTTCGCAAAAAGGGCCACTCTGGCTTCAGAAGCCAAGAGCACTGGGTTAGAAACACCCCGAGGACCTGCAGACATGCCCCCTGAGCTCGAGCTCCGGGCCGTCACACACAGACACCAGATGTTCCACAGTCGGCTCCCAGCAGGAAGGGGGCAGCCTAGGGGACACAGCCTAACGTCCTAAGGGGGTCAGCTCTTCACTTCTGTCTTTCACACACTAAAATCACTTCCACGTGCAACGTTCACTTACTAAATCTCCAATTTCAGAGCGTTGAAGGCTCATCGTGAAAAAAACCGGACACCCAGAGCTTGCCCCTGCTGTTCCCATCGCTCTCATCTCTCCCCTCAGGCCTCCGTCGTAGCTCCCACGCTGCTCCCGGGCACGCGGCCCCCATTCTGCAGAAAGCAGTGGCTTAAAAGGGGGCTTTTGGCTAAACAAGCTGTGACGCACCGGGCTTGGGCTGGTCTCCGTTCTCCAGCTGGTTCCTGACGACTCCTCAGAGCCCAGTGAGCCCTGTGTCAGGAAGAGCATGGTGCTCAGAGCCGGGGCGCGGGGTGGATGCAGGGGGACGTCCCCTCGGAGGGAAAAGAAGGGCTGTCCCTGCAGCTGTGACTCTTGGGGGGTAACAAAGCAGCTCAGCACAGACTGGTTACAAGGCAGAGACGGACACCATGGTGCCAGGGGCTCGGCGCTGCCCTCGTGGCGGGACAGGCTTTGATGCCCCCACGACAGCCCCAGACGCAGCCTTGGTTTCACGTGCGCCCAAAGGGAACAGGCCAGATAGCGGAGTCTGACAGCTCACGCGGGTGGCAGAGCAGGCGGGACGCACACGCAAGGGCACAGCAGAGGTTCACAGACACCCCACTTTAGACCCTCAAAATGGAGACGACCCAGTGACAAAGGCACATCTGTGCTTTGCCCGGCTGAGTTCTCAAATGTGTGGCAGCGTTTGAAAGGAATCAAAACGGAATCCACAGAGATACTCCAGTGATAGGATCCAGAGCTTGCAGATCTGACCTGGGCAGGCGGCGAGTCAGGAGGTCTCCCTGAGAGGCAAGAGCCATCGTGCCGGGGTCCCCACGGCATGGATCCCCCAGTGCCATGTCGCCGGCTTCCGGGGTACTAGCTCAGCAGGCCGTCCGAGGCACGACACCCAAGCTGACAGTTAGCACCATCAGCTTCTGAACATTTCCTTTTTTACCACTCAGTGTGCTTATGAATAATGCCAGTTCAATCAGACTTATTGTCTATAATTTGCTGGCATATTGCTTTATTGAGGAGAGAAACTGCATCGGGTCTGGGATCTCAGCTTCCTGAAAATGAACTCAGACAAAGAACGGACAATTTTCCGTGAGCGCTATTATTTGTGAGGCTGCAAAACTCATTTCTCAGCGAGTATCCTGAGATTTAAAGAGTCTGACATATCTTCCGATCACTTTAAAGGGTACGCATGCCTGTCAGTGCCATTGTCTCAAACCTTTGGGCAGCAATATTCATGCTTCTGCACGTTGTAGAAAGTGGTCTGCAAGATGTGAGTCACGGCGTTAATGGTCTCATTTCACGTCGTGAAAGGAGCTCCATGAATTAGATGTGTCACAGACACGGGGCTGAGCTCAGGAGCCTGAGGGTAGCGCTAGCGGGGGCCGATGTTCTAAGATACGGCTTGAAGTACAAATCGATGCATCCTGTCACTTGTTTCATGTAATTTATTAGAATGCAAGAAGATCACCAAAGTTGGTAATTATTATTTATGAAGGTCGCTTTCCCATAAGGCTGAATCAGCAAACACGATTGAGATGACGCCCATTTGCCCCCCTGCACAGCTAAGCATCCCGCTGGAGAGAACAAAACCCAAATAGAAATACATTGCATTGACATTGTTTTTGAGCAATTTTTTTTTTAACCTAGTAAGCTCTGACTAATGTTAGGAATTTGGAAACATGAGCTGGACGACAGCCGCCCAGTTCCTCTGTTTTGGACGCCTAGTTAACGCTTCAGTTGGCTAATAGAGGTCTCTGTAGCTTTAAGAGGAATTAAAGGCTCGCATCTGTGAGTGAGGGCACTTGGGCATCAGACTAAGCTCCGAGTTTTTACAGCTGAGCATTCTGATATTTTAGCATACGAGCAATTCGATTTTCCATCTACTGGTACAACACTCTTGAAGGTACTTTGGGGATGGTAGGGAAATTGATACAGAATGCAAAACACTAAGACTCTCGGATTTTTCAGAGTATTAGCATCTATCACCTGCTTCCATTCCCACACCGGGGAGGCAGCCACGGCATCGCCATTCCCGGGAAATGGGTGTTTAGTCACTTACTAACCCCGGAGCCCAGGTGACAGGCCCTGTGCTCCTGAGAGCCCGGAGGGCACCTTCTGCAAACCATCGTCCCTGGAGCACAGATTCTGGGGGTTGAGGCCAGAAGAGCCAAGGACAAGCAGGTGGTCCGAAGTCCAGGCGGGTAGAAAGGAGCGGATTAAAAGGGACCAAGATGAAGTTATGAGGCCAGGCTGGCTCTTCGACGGGTCTCACATGCTTCGGAAAGCTGCAGGCAGGATGATGGAGTGAGTGCACCAGCTGGGGTGGGGGGGAACCAAGGTCAGCATTCTGTGTGCTGAGACGGAGAGAGTGCTGCCCATCTGAGCTACCTCCGGGGACAAGAGGCAGCCCAGGGCCAGGCACTGGGACCCACATCCAGAGTTCCCTTGTGTGGGCACATGTTCCGGGCACGGTGCCTCTCTGCTCTCCCCTTGGCTACTACTGACCCTGCTATGTCAGAATGCAGTCCTGAGAGGCCAGTGGCCAGAGAGGTGACTGCTGTAACCAGTAATGGCTCAGCGATGTTACCCGGCAGTTGGCAGTGCTGATGTGGAGGGGAGGATGCCGCAGAGGGCCCCGTCCACGAGGAAGGTCTGATATTGCACGCAGTGGGTGACGAAGCCATGGAGACCCTCGGAGAGCCTGGGGGACACTCGTTCCTGGTGACACTTGCTCTCCAATGACACTGGAGCAAATCCAGGCTGTGCAATGGCCCAATTCATGTGACCATGTCTGAGATCCCTCTGAGGAATAAGAAGCAATTTTTTGGTTCTTAAAAATAGGACAGAACAAATGTCCTATTTTCCAGAAACTTCCAAATATGTGCCAGAAATTAATCTCATGGGAATTAACATCAACTAATCAATGGCTCTTCCCCAGAGCAGCCCAGGTAAGTGTAGGACACACAACTGACCGCTTGGAGCTCGGATTAAGCTTTGGCTTGAAGAGGACACAGTGGCAGGTTACCTACAGCAACTGAAACCTCAGATGCACAGATGGAAAGGGTGCTGCCTCTGCCGTCTCTGTACCAAGGACAGTGCAATCAGACTGACTCTGCCTCACGTAGTTCCACTCACTGACGGCTGAAGAGCTTCGGGCTCCAGCACCCACGTTCCCTCAGAAGCCAGGGAGTGAGGGGCCGTGCACGCAGGTCACATGTTTGTTCCTAAGTGTAGCTGAGTGGTCCACGTTCGAATGCAGTAAGAGGTGTAATGCAAAGGAGAATCAGGTGCGTGCAGGGGCTGATTCTTACCTGTATGCCATTTGCTGGGGATCCTTCCAAATGCCCTGGGTGTATGAGGCAATTTTAGTATAATTAAAACCCGAATCACTTAAATTAAATAATTAATTACATTCAGCTTCAATCACGATTTCTAATTGATCCCAGTCTGCTAGCTCTGCACCTGGAGACCTTGGGGACATGGGGAGGGAGAGCAGGTGGCCTGGCTCTGCTGCGTCGTTGCCTGTACTCAGTTTTCAACAAGGAAAATATTTTTGGCAAACCATGGTGTGTCCATGTGCCGTGCACCTACGCCCATAGCACACGGCATGTGTGGGGCTGCTGAGTGACTGTAAATCAAAGACCAGGAACATTGTCTGTCTCTAAGCCCCTGGGAGTCTGAGAAGAGCCACAGGACCCTGGTGGTGATGGAGAAGTGGACTCACACCCAGTTCAGTAAGCACGTACTGGATGTCTACACCCGCTAGATCTACCTTCTCAAAAACGAGCCCTCCGTCTTATGCCAGTATTTGGGAGATAGGAGTTAGGGGCTTGCCAAAACCACAGAAAACTGCAATTGTATGGGGCCTCGTAGCTTCTGGAAGAATCTCCAACACCCTGACCAGATTCATCAGACAACCTGCCAAACTAATTCTAGAAAGCACTTTAACTACTGAGAAAACTCGTGTGTGAACCACGTGAGAAATAGGGCAACGTGGATGCCGTATAATGTACTCCAAACCTTCTTTTTCATGGACGCAGCCGGCTCTGTTAGTGCTAGACTATTACGACGCCGCGGCTTAAGCAGAGAAGCCCGTACAGAAGCATCATTTTAAAGTGTATGACCCTGGGGAGCATCCCATGACCTCCCTGTGATGTCGCGGTGCCACATCAGAGCACACACCATTCATGTGCGTTGAGAAAGGGACCCTTTCCGCAATCACACAGCGATGCTCTTTCAGTTAGTGGTGGTCCTGGTTTCTAGCTGCTGAAAATGTCAGAGCTCAGGGGGTTAGACGGCACTGATTTTGATGGGCACAGATGTCGGCATCTTTTGGGGCCAGAGTGGATGAAGAGGGATGGTCCAGGGGAGGCTGAGAAGACGAGGGCCCGTGGGATGAGCTGCGGAAGGTGCACGGGGAGTGTCTTTGCTCCTGACTGCCTTAGGGCCCTTTTCTCAGGCCTGGAGGGAGAGGCCGCTGATGGAGGAATGAGAGGAGCTTGGGACCAAGTAGGTGAAGAGGGAGTTGGAAGCCCCAGAAACAGGGTGTCGCCGCACTGACCCCAGGGAGCTCTTTCCATCAACAAAAGGCAGACAGCAGAGTGGGAGCCCGCCCAGGACTGGGCTCACTGCCGCTGAGGACGGTCGACAGAAGCTGGCGTAAAAATAAATAGCTAAAGAGGGACATGGCACACCCCCGTGTTTGTTCTCAGGGCTTGTGTCAGAGATTCGGAAATGGGCAGGCGGATGAAGGGGTGACTGAGGTACAGGGGCCATGGACGGGGTCTGCCCGCAGGGGGCCTCTCCCAGCACTCTGGCTAGGTGCTCGACTGTTTAAAAACAGATTTCGACAACTTTTCCCAGGTCACAAGTTCTGTCTGCTCCACAGATGTGCAGAGTGAAAGGGGACCTCTGATACAAATCAATGATGAAACCAGTCATTTTTGGTAGGAACGAAGGACACGTTTCTGGCTTTTTTTTTACTCGTAAATAAGCTGTATCATGCCAGGAAGAACACACACAGTAGATTAAATTAATCTGTAAATCTAAAATCCCTTGGCAAGAATCTTTTAAGAATTCTGCGAGTCTAGTAAAATAGGATCTTTTTTTAAAAAAAAGTTTTAATATGCTCATAGCAAAGAGAGCCACACGCTTTTTATAATTTGAAAGAAAAAGACAAGTATAAGACAAGGCTTTATTTTTATGTATGGGTCAAAAATCATATTTGACACGAATTCATCTGTTTTGCTGGGACTTGTATCTTTGAGAACACACTCTGTGTGTCCAGGTGTGTATGTGTGTCTGTGTATATACACCTGGGCTTTTTAAACTGTCAGCAGAAGGAAAGAGAAATACCCGAGAGCTGCTGGGATGAGGTTAATACCATAGGCTGTGTTGCAGCCACAGCTGGGGAGAAGCTGAGCTGTCCACCCGCTGCTCAGGACGCCGGGTCCCCCGCTGGGTGAGGTCCCCCGTCAGAGCACCTGGTCCAGAAACTAGCCGCTGAAGCACAGCTGTTAGGCAGGACCTTGCACTGAGAGGTATTTCACTTCTTACTTCTAGCAGGAGTTTGAACGTCTTACTGATAGTCCCACAGTTAGGGAGATAATGCAGTTCCCCAGCCGAAGGCTCACCAATTAAAAATCTCCGATCACCTGTTCCACGTGGTCTGTGAGGTAGGACAGGAGTCTTCCTGCCACGCAAGTTTGAAAAGAAGAAGAATTTCACAGAATAGAAAAGCATGCGGGCTGGATGGATCCTGAAAGCAGCTGGTTATGAACAACATAAGGCAGTAATTCAACTGGAGGCTGTTATCCTTCTCCCCTTTTACCTTGGAGATTATTACACAGATAAAATGAATTTTTCAAAATCTTTGGATAGTTATACATTATTCTAAACTTTCAATGTATGCGCCTTTCTTTCCCCTTTGTGATTATTTACATCTGACTCTTTCCCCTTAAATCCAATACACCTTTTACTAAACTTGCTTATTTTTCAGCAGGATACCGTTTGAGCCTCAGGTATCCAATATCTGTAGCGAAGGTCTTAGAATGTGAGGCAGACCCGGATGAAGTTCCCCAGCGCCCGATTTCTGGTGGCTCAACTCCAAGTCTGCAGAGCTGTGTAATTGCAGACTCCAGCTCTGAATCTGGAAAAAAAAATGTAGGACGCAAATAATTTCTGGTAGGAAGCAGGTTGCCAACAGCCATGTTGGTTTTTTTTTTCGGTAGGCGGGCCTCTCATTGCTGTGGCCTCTCATGTTGCGGAGCACAGACTCCGGACGCGCAGGCTCAGCGACCATGGCTCACGGGCCTAGCCGCTCCGCGGCATGTGGGATCCTCCCAGACCGGGGCACGAACCCACGACTCCTGCATCGGCAGGCAGACTCTCAACCACTGCGCCACCAGGGGAGCCCTGCCAATAGCCATGTTAATAGCCACTTCACTGGAGGTTGGAGGGTAGAACGGGAGATCAGTACCCGACAGTTTTTGACGTGAGCCACTGGGTGTGGAGATTAAGGTGTGGACTTTGGGGCCAGACAGGCCTGGGGTTGAGCCCTAAGCTTTGCCATGTTACAGATGTGTGAGTCTGAGCTCAGTTTCCCTGCTCATGGGTTATTGTGAGGCCCCTAGGAGGTGGGATGAGTAGTTAGCATTTTGTAAACTCATGCTCCCACTTTGTAGGAGTTGAGAGCATGCCCTTCTGCTTCCTGGCACCTAGTTCTCTGCTTTGTGTAGGCATCTCCCATCCGAGCCAGGGTGAGCAATTGTCCCAGTGTTCCTGGGACCATCCCAGGAAACCCTCAGTCCCAGCAAACCAGGATGGTTGGTCATTCTGTCTCCCTGACTGCCCCCGCCTCAACCCCACACACACTCTTCCTCATTCCTGGAATTTGGGGATGACATTTCGTTGTAATACTGGTAAGAACACGATTGAGAACAGAGACTTTTGGAAACAGTCTGGTCCACTTCATTGATTAGCTTAAGACCAGGAACTATAATGGGTCATTCCCTATTAAATGTTTATGGCTGTTTAAAGTCTCTTAGACTCTAAATAAACAAAGAGCTACTTACTGACACCAAAGATCTCGACAGATGACTTCGTCCTGTCTTAGATGGAGTTTTTTTTTTTTATCCTTTTCTTTTCACGTGTAGTAAAAATAATTCTTAAAAATGATTGTCTAACTATTTCTATTTATTTTCTTTTATTTAGAAAGGTTGCAAAAGAAATATTAAGCATTCTACTGTCATATAGACATATTATTTTGTCACTTCTTTTCAGCAGTTAAGAGTTGTGATAGGCAGACTAATATGTCTTCCACACATACGCCCAAAGATGTTCCTGTCCAAATCCCAGGAACCTGCGAATATGCTAGCTTACCTGGCAAAGGGGAAGTAAGGCTACTAATCAGCAGACCTTGAAACAGGGAGATCATCCTGGATCATCCAGATGGGCCCAATGTCATCACAAGCGTCCTTAAAAGCGGGAGGTGGACGTGACCCCAGAGCAGGGTCAGGAGACGTGACAGTGCTAGCTTTGGAGATGGAGGAGGGCCACAACCCAGGGACACAGGTGCCTCTGGAAGGTGGAACGACGAGGGGACAGATTCTCCCCTGGAGCCTGGATTTCAGCCCAGCCAGGCCCGTGCTGGACAGCTGACCTACGGACTGTGGGAGGTGCGTCTGTGCTAGTTAAGCCCCCATGTCTGGGGTGATCTGCTGCAGCAGCGACAGAAAACTAATACAGCAGTAAAAGAGACTTAATTTGTTTTTGTTTTTGTTTTTGCCTTTACCAATAGTCATTCACTTTGGAGAGTGTAAAAGGAGTTGGTGCTGGTGATAGCATTATCTGCTTCCAGAAAGTCCGTAGAGAAAATGGACCGATATCGGGCTATTGGGTTACTGAGAGCCAGCTCTTGAAGGTGGGTGCTGGTTGGACGGCTTCTCCAAGTTCACGGTAATGTGGTGGCCCAGCTGTGCATGCGGGGAGCTGCTCAGGTGATCACGGAGCCAGCTGCTCCTGGAGGGTCCCTGGTGACATTGCCTGTCACGTGTGGCACCCAGACCACAGGGAGAAAGTCCTCGTGGAGCTGGTTTCCAGCGCAGGGAAGCACTAGTGAGGGTGTGGAGTGGGCAAAGGGGGATCTGGGGGCTGACGGCCAGGGTCCACTCAGTGCAGGGATGGGGAGAGTTATGGCTGTGGGCAGGCTGATGGCCTCCGGACAGGTCAGAGGGGAGGCAGATAGGTAAGAGATAGGGTATGTGGACGGGGTGGGGTGGGAGGTGAAGACCTAGATGGAGATGAGGGTGGCCCTGTGACCCCTCCTCTGCTGGACACCCTGCTGGGACAGTTATGACCACCCCCTGTTCCCTGGTGCAGTGCCCAACAGTGACCCAGCAGAACCAAGTGGGGGGATTACATGTATTACTTCTAAGCCAGGAAGTTTCCATCATGTCCACTGTGTGGAGGGCACACTCAGGCACAGAGGTCACATGGATAGGCAAGGACAGAGCCCGGGTTCAAGTTCAAATGTCTGGATCTCAGACCCTGCCCCTCACCACTCTGACAGGGCCAGAGCAGAGAGTGCTCTTCACACAGTGCCCAGGTCTGCAGGGAGTGTCCACCCCTCAGCAGCCCCTCCCGCTTCTCCCACCTGAATGCCAGCTGCAGGGCACCTGCCTTCCTGACACCCTTTCTCTCCCCAGCCTCAGGGTTCTCCCCGCCTGCCCAGCTCTCCCTCTGTAGACCACCCATGGGCGGAGCCTTTGGGTCTGCAGAGGGGCCCTGCCCACTGTTCAGGAACCCCTGCTCCTGGGTGTGGGGCACCTCCACTGCCCAGAGCAGCTGCCACCCTGAGGCTCAGTGCTGTAAGTGCTCAGAGGGGAGGTTTGCGGTACGGGGCAGGGGCTGAGCGAGGCTGGGGGAGGGCTGGGCTCAGGAAGTTCTCTCTGTGGGCTGAGGGCCCCGTGATGAGCAGGGGACGGTAGGAAGGATGGTTTGTGGGGAGCAGAAATGCAGACAGAACAGCACGTGCAAAGGGGCTGCAGGAGGCCGGTGGGCTGGAGCCCAAGATCCAGGAGAGCTGGCGAGAGATGATGGTGAGGGGTGGGTGCGCCGCCCGGACACTTACACAACTGTGGTCGCATCTCTCCATCTACATTTTTTAGTAAATAAATTGCGTTTAAAGTCAGGTCATCGGCGGAAATTTTGAAGTTACCTATAGTTTTAAAAGGAATTTTGTTTTGCCGTTCATATACGGTGATCTTGGTTAAGGGTTTAATCAAAATGGAGAGGAATTCAATTATTTAAAAACCTCTGTATTTTGGGCTGCTCAGGGGATAGAAAATCTCATTTAAAATATTCAGCTTTAATAATATCAAATAAGACCATGCCAGTAATTACAGGAATCATATTTAGCAACTAGCTTAGTATATTTAAAAATTATTTTGTGATGAAACATTTTTCTCCATTTATTATGGTTTGGGGAAATGCTTGTCAGAGGCTAAAAAAAAGACATTTCTTTTCACCTCAAGACCCTGTAAGCTGCCCTCATTGTGCAGGCTGCCTCTCACTCCAGGAAAACACCCTTTGAATCAGAAGGTCACCTTTTTGGAAACTGGGGGGTGCTTGCTACCTGAGTGTCAGGGGACAGTTTTCAAGACAGGAAGATGAGGAAAGTTCACTGTGCAGAGCGTCTCACACACACACACACACACACACACACACACACACACACACAAGCTCTAACTCTTTTGCAATATGTGAGTAATATTTAAAATAGTAAAGAAAGATAAACTTATACGCTCACGTTTCTTTCAACCTTAAAAGGTTTAAGAGGTTTGGATTCTAAACGTTGTATAATGGAGACAACCCAGCCCAAGACCCAAAAAGCCCAAGCCCCCCCACTATTTCCACTCCTGTACCCCCTACCCCCTCTCCCATCCCCATACATTTTGTGCAGGTCCTGGGCTGGGCTGGGCTGGGCTGGGGAGGGGCTGACCCACACTTGAGTAAGATTCCATCTTTAAGGCTGATTGATCAAGGCCATCCCAGAGGCACACACAGGACTTTGAGGCCCCAGCCCTTACTGGGGACAGAGGGTGCAGCGAGGAAGATTTCCCGGGGGACAGTGGCTCTCGACCTTGGCAACCCAGTAGCATCACCTGGGAAGCTGGGAAATCCTGATGCTCAGTCACACCTGGAACAATTGCATCAGAATCTCGGGGAAGGGCCTCGGGCAGCGGCATTTTAGGGCCCCCAGGGGATTCCAAGTGCAGCTGAGACAGACCTGTTCGTGGAGGTGACACTAGAGCGGGGACTTGACAGAGGAGGTGGAGGGGTCCAGAGGGAGGGCTGGGGGTGTGTGGAGAGTGCTGGGCAGAGGGCACACAGGAGGGGAGGAGGGAGGGGTGGCGGAGGGCAGCAGGTGGTGGGGCAGGAGAGGCCTCCTGTCTCCCCAGGCCTCTGGCCACACATCCCCTCCAGGAGGGCGGGCCCTGGAGCGTCGCAGCCTCACTGGTCGCAGAGGCTGTGGAAGTTCCACAGGGCCAGGGGGCCTTCCCGAGCCTGGACGACCCCTGCATCCAGTCCACCTCGGCTCAGGCCAGCTCCCACATGGCCATGGAAGGCCTTGCTGTGCATGGACATTTGCGACTCTGAAGTTTCTTAGGAATCTTACTGCATATTTGTTGAGGAGCAAAATAGGAGCCTGAGATGAGGGTTCCACGGCGCTTGGTGGAAACGCAGGTCAGTAGCTGCCTGGGTCACGCTGACGGGGAGCCGGAGGATAGAACCACCGGAGCAGAGCACGAGCGTAAATGGAAACAGAGTTAGAGCCCAGTCCCCACACCGTGGGAGGGCGAGGCCATTGCAAGGGGAGGATGATAAACGGGGGACATCAGTGCTGCTATCCGAGATCCGCCTGGACTTCCTCTGTTCACCAGCCCCCACTGGGAGGCCCCCTCAATCGTCCAGGGGTTGCAGTGAAAGGGGTGCCAGTGACGGGGCTGGAGGGGGTGTGGACGGCTGTAAAGATACCCACAGACATCCAGATGAGAGGGATGTGAGGGCTTCTTTGGTTACCTGCCACCAGCTTAGACGCACAGTTAGGAGGACTTGCTGAGGATGTGGACCCCCAGGCAGCCACACTCCCGTGCTGGGGTTTCCCCTTGACGCAGCTCACTCTTCAATCCTAGACAACCTTGTTTTCCCCAGGAGGGCCTGATATCGCAGTCCAGGAGGAAGGACCACAGATGCTGGGTCCTGAAGTTTTGGAAACTCTGTGTTAAAAAATAAATACATAGTTTTCTCTGTGGAAAAACCTTCCATAGCTAATAGGCATTTTGGATTCCTAAGAGGGAGATCCTATAAAGTACTTTCTAGATTCATACATCCACAGACCTTTTTTTCTCCTTCAAGGCATCTCTTGGGGCCAGTTTGTGGAAAACACATTTTGGAAAATACAACTTCATACCAATTTTAACTCCAATGCAAAAAGAGAGAGAGAGAGAGAGAGAGAGAGAGAGAGAGATTGGGCAATGCTACCACCAAAGAGTGGGAATTTATAAAGGTGAATTAAATAGAGATTCTAGGACTGAAAAAATATTAACTAAAATAAAGAATTTGTTGGGTGAGTGTAACTGCAGATCTCAACTGCAGATTTCAAAGGGCAAAAGAATGTATATGGAAGCCAAGTCAACAGGGCACATCCAAACTGAAGCACAGAGAGAAAGATTCAGTGAAAATACAGAGTTGAAGAGCAAAATTAGGCATGCTGTAAAGTTCTCAAATTTCTACAATTGGAGCTCCAGGATGAGAAGGTAGCATACATGGAAAAAAGCAGAATTCAATGAACAGTAAACAAGAGTTTGGAAAGGGATGCTGGAGGCCGAGGTGGCTGGAACTCACAGGGCAAAGTCCTCACATGAGGGAGTTTCTCAGAGAAAGAGCTCCAGAAATGCACTCTGGGGTCCCCTTGAGTCCTTGACTGACCACTAGACTGAGGGCTCACAGGGTTAGATTCTGTGAGCCTGGCCAAAGTCCAGCGGCTGAGGGCAGCGTGTGAGCAGGTCCTAAGCTCACAGGGGCATCCAGCCTCCAATAAGTGAGGACCAAGAGGCTGCATTGAACGCTTACTGGTCTCATTAGAGACTGAGAAGAGTCGTACCTTAAAAATAACTACTCTAGACCTGCTCCAAAAGAGCATAAAATCAAGCAAATAACAGATAAATAACTGACTCCTACCTCATTGCAAACACAAAATTTAGCTTGAAACAGAGTAGACCAAAGTGTAAAAGGTTAAAAATATAAAACCCCTAGAAGAAAATAGAGCAGAGAGCCTTTAATCATTCTTAATCATAAGTGAAAGGAATTGATAAGTTGATCTTCATTAAAATAAAAAAGTTCTACCCTTGGTCCAATAATACCATGAAAACAAGAAAAAATAAGCCATGGACTGGGAGAGGAGATTTACAATACATGTAACTGGGAACAAACTTGTGTTCAGCACGTAAAAAAGATGTAAGAGAAGACCAATGTCTTAGCCAGCTCAGGCAGCCGTAACAATGCCGCAGACTGGGCGGCTTAACGAACGAACATTCGTTCCTCACAGGTCTGGAGTCTGGAAGACAGAAGTCAGGTGTCAGCAGGTCTGGTCTTCCTGGTTTACAGGTGGCATCCTCCCATCTTCACCTCACAAGCTGGAGAGAGAGAGTTCTTGTTCCATCCTCCCCCTATAAAGGCACTAACTCCCTCACAAGGCCGCCCCCCCCACTCATGACCCCATTATGTCCCTGAGGCCTCCCCTCCAAACACTGTCACATCGGGGATTTAGACTTCAACATACAAATTTTGGGGAGAAACAAATATTCAGTCCATAGTAAGCTTATTAAAAATAGGCGGATGCAGGTACTCCTCAAAAGAAGGTATTCGGATGACCAGTCAACACATAGAAGACACATAACACCATCAGTCATCAGAAATGAGAATTTAAAGCACAAGAAACACTTTCCATTCAATTTTTGCTATGAATCTAAAACTGCTCTTTAAAAAGCTCCACTAAAAACAAAACCCACAGTGAACTACCATTATCCATCTACTAAAAAGGCTAATTAAAATGTTTTTAATGACAATACCAAGTAAAGTAAGAACATGGAAGAAGTGGAAATCTATACTTCCAAGGTTGGAAGAGTAAAAACTCTACAGCCTGCTTGGAAAATAGCTTGGTAATTTCTTATGAAGTTAAGTAAACACTCACCATTTGACCCAGCAATCCCACTCCTGGGAATTTATCTGAGAGAAAAGAACTCTTGAGCTCAAATGAGATTTGTTCATTAATGTCCATGTCATCCTGGCTCAAATAGTATAAAAGCAGAACTAGTCTCCATGTTTCCAAAAGGACAAAATGGTTAAACAGTTTTCAGAATATTCATAATGCAATGGAATAATATTCAGCAATAAAAGTGCATAAAATGCTGATTCACATGACAACATGCGTGAATCTCAAAACATGATTTTCAGTGAAAAGAAGCCAGACACGGAAAGTCCATATTTCATAACTGCACTTATATTAACACGGAATTCTAGATCAGTGAGACAAGCTACAGAGACAGAGGTGGGTCAGGGCCTGACTCAGCACAGCGATGGGAAACTTGACCAGAAGGAGCATCTGGGCCTTTTAAAGGTGATGGAAATGTATATTTGTCAAAACTCATTCAACTATTCAGTTAGAATAAGTGTGTTTTATAATGTGTAAATTGTACTTCAATAAACTTGAGAAACAATATTGTACCACTGCACACTCAATAGAAATTTAATTGTTAAAATTAAAACAGTGGAAGGTTTGAGGAAACCTAGAGCAACTGGAACCCTTGTATGCTTCTGGGAGGAATGTGAATTGGAACGACTCTTCTAGAAATCTGTGTGGTGGTCCTACTACGCTGAAAACCCCATATACCTGAGCAATTCCAGTTCCAGAAAAGAGTCCAACAGAAACGCATACACGTGTTTAACAAAGCGTATGGGTTGTAGTATTCACGACAGCATTATTGGCCACAGCTCCGAACTGAAGGCAACCCAGATGCCCATCCGTGGTCGCAAGGATTACAACAGAATACTGTATGGCAAGTAAAACAGACAAATTAGCAGCTGCGTGGGTAGCGTGGGCAAATATCACAAACCTAATTCTGATGGTAAGACAAACAGACACACACACAAACACACACACACACACACAAACACACAAACACAAACACACACACACAAACACACACAAACACACACACACACAAACACACACACACACAAACACACACACACACACACACACACAAGACAAACAGACACACACACAAACACACACACACACACACAAACACACAAACACAAACACACACACACAAACACACACAAACACACACACACACACACACACACACACACAAACACACACACACACACACACACACACACATACAAACACACACACACACAGAAACACACACACACACACACAGTGTATGATTCTAGTGGTACAGAGCCCCAAACTAAGCAGGCAGACCCTGCTGTCACAGGGCGGATTTGAGTTCCCCTGGGGTGGGAGAGTATGGGGATAGGAAGTGGACTCCGGGTTGGAGGGGGGCTTCTGTAAATGTGGTGATGACTGTTTCTTGACCTGGCTGTAGTTACACAGATTGTCGGTCTTGTGAAGATTCATCACACCATACTTTTATGATGTGTGCAGTATTCTGAGTGCTAATATATTTAATAAAAAATTTATGTATCAATAGAATGTCACAAAAAACACACAAATATATAAAGGTCCTAATAGAGTAATGGTTAAAATATTTTACTGGAATTCAAGAAATAGAAATTGGGCTGAAAATATATTAGCCTAAGTGGACAAGGAGAGTGCTGTGGTCTGTGTGAAGGTACCAGGAGACTTGGAAGGTGACTGGAAACTCAGAAAACAGCCCCCGATCATGATGGACCCTTGATGGATCTGACCATTGATTTTTTTTTTTTTTTTTGGTAGAACAATCTGGCAAGTTTGTTTGCGTGTGTGCTCTTATATATGCAGACATAAGCCATGACTGATACTGAAAGCTGTGTGAGTATTCCCAGGACCCTAACTGGCTGTGTGGGGAGAGACACATTTTATTGGTCTTTCCCTAGCACATTCGATATTTACCAGCTGTTTTATCTTTGCATTTATAATAAACGAAATAAGTTTAGCAAAGGGAAGGGATACAATGTCATCACCCAAAATCAGTAGGTCTCTTTACATCACTTAGAGAATGTGATAGAAAGTCAGGGGCCAAACATAATAGGAGTGAGTCTATACAGATGTGAGCTGGGATGACAGCACACAGGTGAACAGAGGACCAGGGGGAGGGGCCGCACGTGAGGAGGTACCCACCTCACCTGAGTCCCAGACAGGAACACCTGCTCACTCGGCCCATCGCTCACACTTGTCACTTTTTCTATACAGAATACCATTTATTCAAAATTAGTGATCTTGAATACTATTAAAGAAAAAGAAACACACCTCTGTCAAAGGGAGGGATAAAAGTAGGCTTGGAAACCCTGCTGCCGCGGTAAGATTGTGCTGCCCCTGCAGTGTCTGCAAAGGGAAGGACCAGGGAAGCGGGGTGTGCGTGCTCACACCCAGCAGGCTGCACGGAAGGGCGTGGCTGGGAGGGAAAGGCCGGGCAGCACCCTGGACAGAGAGTTTCCTTCCTCAACTTCACATTTCTGTTCTTTTTTTTTTTTTTCCCTGCAGTACGCGGGCCTCTCACTGTTGTGGCCTCTCCCGTTGCGGAGCACAGGCTCCGGACGCGCAGGCTCAGCGGCCATGGCTCATGGGCACAGCCGCTCCGCGGCACGTGGGATCCTCCCGGACCGGGGCACGAACCCGTGTCCCCCACATCGGCAGGCGGACTCTCAACCACTGCGCCACCAGGGAAGCCCCAGATTTCTGTTCTTGATGATTAAACACCTAAGAGAGAAGATAGGAGATCTATCTTCAATCCTATAACATTTTTTTTTTTTACTGATGTGTAGTTGATTTATAATGTTGTATTAATTTCTGCTGTACAGCAAAGTGATTCAGTTATACATATATATACATATATACATACACAGTTATACACATATATGTACATATGTATAATTGAATCACTCTGCTGTACAGCAGAAATTAACACATATGCTGTACATATATATGTATATATTTTCATATTCTTTTCCATTATGGTTTATCCCAGGATACCGAATATAGTTCCCTGTGCTATATAGTAGGACCTTGTTGTTTATCCATTCTATATATAATAGTTTGCATCTGCTAATCCCTAACTCCCAATCCTTCCCTTCCCCACCCCCTCCCCCTTGGCAACCACAGTCTGCTCTCTATGTCTGTATACAGTCTGTTTCTGCTTTGTAGATAAGTTTATTTGTGTCATATTTTAGATTCCACATATAAGTGATATTGTATGATATTTGTCTTTCTCTGTCTGATTTAATTTACTTAGTATGATCAGCTCTAGGTCTATCCATGTTGCTGCAGATGGCATTATTTCATTCTTTTTTATGGCTGAGTAGTATTCCATTGTATATATGTAGCACATCTTCTTTGTTCATTCCTCTGTCAATGGACAATTAGGTTATTTCCATGTCCTGGCTGCTGTGAATAGTGCTGCTATAAATATAGGGGTGCATGTATCTTTTCAAATTATAGTTTTGCCTATGACAATTTTTAAATGACGAAGTTGGGGCTCACTCAATTAAGTCACTCTGTTAAGTGAAGCAGCTAGTTTGGACACCACTCACTCTAATTCCAAACGCTCAAGCTCCATGTTTCTGCCTCTAGTTCATGCTGTTTTTATAAAAAGGGTTTTTGTTTTTATTTTTCAAATATTACAATTACCTGGCAAAGCAGAAGACCTAATTTGCCTACTTAATTGGACACTTTGCTTTTCTCAAGGTTGCTAAGTGCTTGACGGTGGCCTAATTACACTGCAGCCCTCCCGCTTCACACCAAAGAGAGAACTCTAGAACCCTGTCATCGCAGATGTCATGAGGGGTGCTCTCATGACCTCAGCCTCTCCCCTCAACACACACACAGCCGTCCTAAGTGACAAATTCTCTCAAAGTCCTGTTTTAAGGTACATAGCATAGTGCACAGCTAACTGCTCAGGGGGAGGAGAAATGTTATAGTAAATGAGACAGCTTACTTTAGAAAAAAATATCATTCTACGGGCTTTCCTGGTGGCGCAGTGGTTGGGGGTCCGCCTGCTGATGCAGGGGACACGGGTTCGTGCCCTGGTCCGGGAAGATCCCACATGCCGCGGAGCGGCTGGGCCTGTGAGCCATGGCTGCTGAGCCTGCACGTCCGGAGCCTGTGCTCCGCAACGGGAGAGGCCAGAACAGTGAGAGGCCCACGTACCGCAAAAAAGAAAAAAAATTCATGTCAGCTTTGTAAAGAAAACGTTTCTCCCCCGACTTCTGCAGAGCCCAAAAGAAAAAGTCCCAGGAACCCCATGCACGGGGTGGGGGAGGGAGGAAAGCGGCGACAGTCACCACGAGGACCCTGACTTCCCCTAGGAAGACACGCAGGGCGCGGTGGCGCTGGTGGTGAGCTGCCCCGGCGGCTGTTGTCCAGAGAGGGAGGGACACCTGGGGAGCGTTACAAACCGTGTTCTATGGTTAAGTGTGTTCAGAAAGCAGATTCCGGCTCACAGACTCGGCGTCTAGAAAAGTGAGATTGGAGGACCCGTGCTGTTAGAACATGTTCCTGCAGTCAGTTCTCAAGAGCGGGGCCACGTCTGACTCACCTTCAGGTCCCTGCATGTGGCACAGTGTCTGGCACATAACAGGTGCCAACCAATGTCTCTCGACTAAACACATCTAGTAATGATGCTGGTCACAGCAACAGGAAGAAGGAGCGTCTGCCATGCACGTTCTGCTATTGTGAGACACATCAGGGGCGTTGGCAGCCCCTGTTTGGGGCATTCAGACAGACATTACCAGAAAGGTATATCTGACCTAGATCTTGAGGAAGGAATCAGACTGGTGGATGATGGAGGAGGGGCACGTGGCTGGCAGAAGAGAGAAACTCACAGCTGTTCAGTACAGAGCACGTGGTGGGGAGGACCGGGAAGGACCCAGGAGGGGAGTTGGGACACGGGACGGATGCACAGGCAATGTCAAAGCTACCAGGAAGGCACTAGACACTGTTAAGCTGGGATGTGACCCCAGGTGTTGGTTTGATAGAAGTGACTCTAGTCTAGAAATCATGTGGAAGATGATATGCAGAGAGAAGCCCACAGAGGGGAGACCTGGGAGGATTTGCCTGTTGTCTCTGACTTGGACTTACAGGCAGCGAGATGGAGAGGATGGAAGAGATTTTGATGGACAGTGCAGGACCCAGAGACCAATTAGATGCACTAGAGGTGGGCGCATGTGTAGAGAAGACGGTGCCAAAATGGCTAGAGTGGGCATTTGGGAAGCTGTGGCATCTCGAGCTAAGTAGGGATTCAGGAGGAAACAGATGCTTAGGGGTCTGGGAAAAAAATAATGTGCTCTGGACATTATCTGGAGGTGTCAGCTGTGCAGCTGGACTTCAGAGAGCCTGGAGCTCTGGGGAGACGTCAGGACCAGCTCTATTTTGGGGATTCAGTGGCATGTAGGTGAGGTCATTCGGGGAAAGACATATCAAAAGGGAATAGATGGCAGAAGGTGGATGGATTTGAGAAACACCCTGTGGGAAAGCTCTGGCTGGGAGAGACCATGTGTAGTGTCCTGAGATGTGGTTGGAGAAGAAAAGGGACTGAAAACTTGGGCCCCAAGAGAGGAGAGGATCCAGGGCTGGGGAACTCGGTGAGGTAGGAGAGGCAAAGTGAATGGGTGGAGAAAAGCCAACACCTGTCCTCACGCTGGGGACAGAGGTCGGCTGGGACCCCACTAGACAAATTGGACACTGGAGGTGCAAAGTGTGGAATGTTCCACGATGTCTTCCTGTCTGGATCGGAGTCCAGGGGCTCAAAAATATTTTGAATGAGTGAATACAGGAATGAACCTCCCTTCCCTGTAAGAGTGAGGTGTAAGCCACAGCCTCTGTCAAAGGGCTTAAAATATGCCTGGTACAAATCTTCACCCATTAAATCCTCAGTTTGAAAGATGCTCAGTTGATTCTTGTGGCAAAAAATTGAGAATAAACATTGCCTTTAAAACTCTCAAGACCACTGCCCCAGGGCACTCACAATCTGGGAATTAGCAATGCAGGGGATTCCCTGTACGATGGTACCAGAGCCGGTGAACATCAAGGGTGCAGTTGATCTTGCGTCTAGGACGCTGTGATGCCATTCCCTTTGGGGCCCCAGACATAGCTGCCGTGCTTCCCAATGGACGGCACCCCCACTTCACCCCCAACGCTGCTAGGGTCCCGCAGACAGGACAGCTCTGCCTCCCCTGGCAAGTCGGGGCTCAACAGTAACCACGGCTCTGTATCCCAAGTGGTTGTTCCCGAGGGACCCCTTGGCTGTGGGGTGTCTCAGTTTAGAGCCGAGGCGGTGCTCAGGAGCCAAGCTCCTCCCAACTTCATCTGTGGGAGCTTGGAGGTGGGGTTGTGGAACACAGTGACCGCTGAAATCTCTCTCTTAACGAGTAATTGCCTTTGGACAGCAGAACCTCCTTCAAGCATTCCGTTTCTTACCTACAGGAACATCTTTGAAGCTGAACCAAATGTCCATGAACCACTTCTTGTCTGAATATTATTGAACACATAAAGTTGAGATGGAAGAAGCCGGAATATTTTCTACATAAGTTAGCATGTTTTTTCCTCTCAAATGCTGATGAACCTTAATTTCGGCAAGAGGTAATTCCCGTCCTGCCTCCAGACCTGAGCACCGGCCAGGTCTTATTGTGCACCGTGAGACAGTTTAGGATGGTCCTGTACCGATAATGGGGCAGGGGTCCTTGGCATGGCAAGCCAGAACCCCTAGGAAGTGCTGAGTCCTCAGCCTCACAAACGGTCACATCTCTCTACCACAAATCCTCTAGACAGCAGCACTACTTACTCATAGGTCCTGGGCTCTCTAGGGTGGTCTTTGCCTCTGTGTTTCTTGCTGGGATAGGCATTCCTGCTCTTCACCCATGCCCAGTCCTTTTCTCCTTCCCAATAAACGCAAGGAGCATCCTTCCATGACTGCTCAAAGTTAGGTGGGCTGCACGACTAGTTGGGGGCAGAATTGTTATGCATCACCACGAGGCCAAGTTTTTAATCTTCAACGTGAGATGCGCTAACAGATGGAGCGTCCAGGTGGTGCAGCTTCTGGGTCTGGCCTTCATCTCTGATTGCTGAGTCTCCACTTGAATGAAAGTTGCCCTGGAGAGTTCCCAGAACCACATCAGACTTTGCATGAGCAAGGAATTCAACTTTGCTTGCAAACTCCTGAGCTATGGGAGATGTTTGTTACTATGGCCTAACCTTACGTATGCTGACAAATACACCTGCCTTGGACACTTACAGCTCCCTCTTCCGAATACCACCTATCATCTCTGCCCCCGTGACATGCTCTTTCCCTTGACACCCGTCACGCTGATCTTCCCCTGATCCTTTGGGATTCTGCTCTTACTTTGAATCCAAAGCCATGCTTACTGTTGAGCTCTCATGGGGCGCTTTGTCACACACTATTACCACTGCTTATTTGCATGTCTGCCTCTCCCTCTCTGGCAAGAGCTCCTTAAGGACAGGCATTGCGCCCGTCTTATTTATTGTTTCAACCCCAGTGTGTGTTCAGGAATGTTTGTTAAACGAATGAATGAAAGTTTTGCAAAGACAAGAAAAATTGCATGATACAAACGACTGCTTACTAATTCACTGTTTGTGTGAATTAGGAGTATTTTATGTTGGGTTTGTTTTAAATGGGATACACATATTTTACCGGTGCTAGAATTCAGTTTTAATCAAGCAGACACTTCGGCCAAAGTAGTTTTTGGTTTAATCTTTTAATGTCTCTCGTTGTTCTTGAGCAATTCTGCTTGTTACTTTCTCTCCAGCCGTGAGGGAGACTGGAAGATGGCCTCGCTTTCATGAACAGATATCTGCTTTTGATTCAAAATGTAGTTAGCTCAGATGTGGGGCTTTCTAAGTGGGACTCCTAAGGGTGTTGGGGTGGTGGCCCGCATTCCAGGGTATCAGACGGGCTGGGAGAGCTGAAGTTGCAGTGGGGAGAGGTGTCTCTCATGCCTGATGAAAGGATGAGATGTGGGGTCAGTCTTTGGTGCAGGGTCTTGTCTGACTCTATTAACTGTTCTCTCATCCACATATTCACTCATTTACTCACTTTTCAACTCACTGTGGGTCAGTGTTTGAGATCCATGTTGAACAAGGCACATCCCTTGTCATCACATACACACTGCTCACAGAGACACAAAAACGCATGCACACATGTATACACAGACACGTGCACACACACATATGCAGGTACACATGCATGCATGCATATAAGGACACACGTGCACACACAGACCCACAGGCATAAACATACATTCACAGGGATACAACATACTTGCGTGCACACACACACACACACACACACATGCCTTCAGACTCAGTGTGACGGGAGTGGGCTGCTGCATCCAGGGTACCCGTGGCAGTGGGAGGGCATGAAAGCACAACACTGCTCAGGGCACCTAAGCCTGAAATCTTTTCCACCATAACCTTCAGAGGAGCCATGGACTATTTTTCAGCGATGTCGTAGCGCTGCTGTCACTGTGATATGTTGACACTTTTTCTGAGCACTGATACTGCAATCACGACTTAACGGAAGGGACATTATCTGCTCTCAGAAATTTCACCAAGTGCTTTTCCTTCTCAGCTTCAGAAGAAAATCCAGTCAGCCTGCAGACCATGTGAAGACATAATCGACCGCCTTCGAGAGGGAAAACCGCTGAGACGCGACAAATTGCTCGGAGAGAAACGGGGACAGGCCACCTCGGCCAGCTGCCCCGTGGGCTGCCCTTTCGCTCCCGCGAATCTCTTTAGTTAAGAGAGAGTTAAAAACTGAGGGGTGCTTATGCAGGTGACTCAGACAGTCATGCTTCTGAAGTTAAGGAGGGCGCCTCTCATTTTACTTGTCTGAAATTTTCCACTCAGTGGGAACTGACTGAAACGGCTCTATTATGAGACTTGGAATCATAGTTTCTGGAAAGGAGAATACAAAGCATGAAGAGAGCCCTCAGGTGTGGAGCCCCCTTGTGGCACCTATGAAGGTTTACCAAATGTTTTGCTCCCTTTACGTTGGGGAGCCTGGTCTTCGCTGGGCACAACCCGGCTTCGGTCAGGAACACAGCGCACCTGACGTTGGGTGCGCGGGGATGGCAAGGCCGGGCGAATGAGGTGCTCTGCTCCAAAGGGCCACAGTCTTTATTCTTTCCCCACGGCCACAAATAAGCGATGACAAGAGAGGAAGCCACGCTAACAAGGGGCACAGAGATGGCGTAGCACATTCTCCTCTGGGCCTTTCCCTGCCCACATCCATGGCACTCAAACATTGTATGCTGTTGAGACTAAGGGATAGCCTGGGAGACAGAGCCTGTGATCCAGAAAATGGAATATTGAACTCCAAATGTAAGTGGGGGAGGAATAGCCCACCGCCCTCTCCCTTTTGGGGCAAACAAGACATCCCTCAGAGCCGGGGCGTGTTTGATCGTGAGCTGCAGAGCCAGACAATCAGCTGAATATTTCTTGTTAATGTGGAGAAAGAAAACAGCTATGCTGAGTAGACACATTTCCCCCCGAAAATCTGCAGTAATTGATTTTTAAAGCTTCTGTAGAAAAGGCTATCTTTCCTGTTCTTTTCTCTGTTGTTAAAATACAGTTTCAAGTGAGCACATTTCTGGCCCTATCCCCTTACATCTCTATGCAATAACTAATGATTTTGTCAGATTCTTTTGCCAGGATATTCCCTCATATTTCTTCACCTAAACGTTCACTCGTAAGCAGTGGGCCTGCCTGAGTAGAGCTGGATATCAAGAATCAGAGACTCTCTTTACAAAATGATAGAGACCTGATGTGAATGCTTGACTGATTTCCAGATGCTTGACAAACAATTAGTAAAAGGAAAGGCTCTGTTTACCCAATATCTCTTTACAAAATAAAATATGTTCCATCTCCTGAACCTGTGAGAGTCATCTGGAAACCCGAATCTGGAACGATCAGATTGGCCTCAAGAGGCATCAGGATTCCACGCTAAACCTTGTGGTTACAATGAGCTGCCTGTGTGATTCAGGGTAATTCCGGGGCATCCCCTTATGTAGATGTGAGCACACTGTGATTCCTCTAAAAGCATGTGTGTGACAGCATCTCCAGAGTGCTGTCATCCGTGATAATCACCATTTGTTCTGGGTCTAGCATCAAACCGACAGCAAGGGCAGCGCCAGGAGAACTGAGGCCCACGTGGTGCTTAGTGGGGGCCTGCATCCCTCGCTCGGAGCTTCAAGTTGGATGAGAATCGGTAACAAGTCAGGGCGCAGACAACCGATGTTATGAACACAGAAATACGAGCCCATAAGAACAGCGTTTTCGCTAGTGGGAGATGTTAGTCTTGCATTTCGGTTGAACTTGTATGTTTTTAGAAAGCCTCCCCACTGAAGGAACATAAAAACTATGTCGTGTTAACCCACCCCTGGTTTACAATTTTAATGGTGCCCAGTAAATTTAACACCACAGGATTTGTGG
This sequence comes from Aethalodelphis obliquidens, assembly GCF_003676395.1. Taxonomy (NCBI): domain Eukaryota; kingdom Metazoa; phylum Chordata; class Mammalia; order Artiodactyla; family Delphinidae; genus Aethalodelphis; species Aethalodelphis obliquidens. The sequence goes on along the minus strand of NW_020837955.1, from coordinate 44,030,597 downwards.
GGCTGGTTTCTGGCCTTTAGGATCCGGTTGGTCAGTGTTCCTGGGATCTTTGTACCCTGGGATGTCTCCCCTGTGTTGACCTTTATCAAATTCCCACTCATCAAAATCTTGGTGTTATGAAAACAGATCAGCAAGAGTTTAGAGAGGGAAGGTTATCAAACACTGGGACTCAACGGCACAGCGCACTTTCCATTTTAAAAAATATAAACCCAATTTTATTTATTTTTTCCCTTTCTTTTTTATTGACGTATAGTTGATTTATAATGTTGTGTTAATGTCTGCTTACAACAAAGTGGTTCAGTTATACACATATATACATTCTTTTTTATATTCCTTTCCATGATGGTTTATCACAGGATATTAAATATAGCTCCTTGCGCTATACAGTAGGACCTTGTTGTTTATCTGTTCTACATATAATAGTTTGCATCTGCTAACCCCAAAATCCCAGTTTTGAGCTAGCCACTTTGGGGTGATAATTCTAAAACCTAGAATGAAGAAATGGCTGGTCCATGGTCCCAGAGAAAACATAAATGAGTCTGAATGGGGATGGAGAAGAGAATTCCGGTGATGGGCCCTCAGGTGGGAGCTTGAGTTCAGGGTGGAAATCATGTTTGTGAATCGCAGATTGCCCCTCCCTGGCGTGGGATCTCACCTCTCATTCCTACAGAGAGGTTGGGATGGGGTGGGGAAAGGCACATTTAGGGTATTTGCTGGCTGTCATCCTCCATTCTGTGCTGAAACACTTCCAAGGGCAGGGTTGTCTCCCTGAGACTGAGCTGTAAGCTGCTGTGGACTGAGATAAACAAGTTTGGAAGGAGGACGATTATCCCCTAACATGGCAAAGGGGAGAAGAGAAACTATGGGCTCGCGCTGGAAAAAAAGGCCTGAGTAAATGAGAAGCTCGCTGTGTTTGGCATTGGTTCAAAGCATTTTCAGCTTCTATTTTAATAAGGTGACATTGAAAATAACCGCAAATTTCCCTTTAAACTCAGAAAGTGAAAAATCTCTTCAGATATTCCCTGCCATAAAAATGTGTCCAAATGTTAGGTGAGGAGGTTCTAAATTATCATCTAGATGCTTCTTGAGTTGCCCTGTGACTTTCAGCCCCAAACTGGTGTAGTGACCATGATCATTACCTTCTGCCAAGCACAGAAGAGCAGTGGGTCCCTAGCGCTGCAGATCACTTAGATTTGTGTCATTAGTGATGAGATGGCAAAAGGAAGCTGCTGCCCCAAATTTAGAGAGGATGCAAAACTGGGCTGCAGCGAAAAGAAAACCCACCTTGCAGTTAGAGATCCGAGCCAGGCTTCCTTGATTAACAAGAACGCACCAGGCCCCTCCTTGGTGCCCAGCACTGTCCGAGGTGCTGCAGGTACAGCCAGGAAGGAAAACCATGAAACCCCGCCCTCTTCCACGAGGGGCGTGAAGGAATCCAACCAGAAGACCGGCCCAGGTCACGAGACCATATGCTAACCTATACGCTCTTGAGCAGTGATAAATGCATACTGTTTTGAGACAAAAATTTTCCAACAACAGCAACTAGAACTTACAGCTTTCATCTCAGTGCATAGAGACAATAGGCAGAAAGTACACAGAGGCTGTGATACATCCGATGGTAAATGCTATGGGGAAAACAAAGCAGGTGTGGAGGAGGGGTGAGCCACAGGCATACCTGTGCACAGCAAGGTCATGGCCAAGGTAAGTGGGTGCCTGGCAACCCAGAGGGGTAGGGAGGAGGCCATGTGGAAGGGGGCATGGTAGAGTAAGGGAGGGAGGGACGGAGCAGGCTGAGCAGGGTCTGGGCAGCCAACAGAAACACCTTGGCTTCGTTCTGAGAAGATGGGCACCACGGGAGGGCTCTGACTGAGCAGTGCTGGGACCTGTCCTGACCAACAGGAAGGCCCTCTACTGTGAGCACAGACGGGGGAGCAAAGGAGGGGCGGAAGGAAGCTGTGGTGATGCAGGAGCGAGGTGAGAGCAGCAGCGGGAGCCAGTGATTTGGGACCCAGACACATCTGCCGGGAGCACAGAGAGTGCGTGCTGATGGAGTGGACATGGGTTTGAGGGCAGGAGAGGAACCAAATGCACGGAGGCTGCAGCCTGAGCTTCGAAGGAGAGTGCAGAATGGTCATTGGGTAGTGGTCAGCTCACGTGAGGGCTGGATCCTGGATCTGAGGTGAGGACATTCCACCCAGCATGGTGTCCCCTCCACCACATTCAGGAAGAGGGGCAGCAAGCAGCAGGCATGGGCTGGGTTCAATCCAGTTGGTGGCTTGGCCGAAAGGAGGGCGTAGGAGGGAGGGCACCTGCAGAGGAGTGACTGCAGTGGTGGTGTAGCTGGAGTCAGCCTGACGAAGGGAGGTGAGGACACAGGCGGAGGAGCAAGGGGCCCTGGAGTATTAGTGTGGGCCGTGGGTGGCTGGTACCGTGTATCAGAGGATCCAGCTGCAAAGAAGGGGGCATTCAGGGATGAGCACCCTGGGCGTCGTGATTGTAAGTGAGCTGCGGTTCCTGGCGTTGACGGGGCCAAGCATGTGAACGTCGAAAAGAGCAGCCACAGTGGGACAGGAGAGAAGGTTCTGGACTAAAGAAGCCCAGGAAACCTGTGTGTTGAGTGGGTCACTTAGGTGGAAATTGAAACGACCACAGGTTAAGATGGGGTAACGGGAGAGAGCAAGAGTGAGTCAGGAATGAAATTCATCGAGAAACGAGGGTAGAAGGTGGGTGGGGGCCACCAGACTAGACCTTGGCCATGGCTGTTCTGAAGTGTGGGAACACTGACAGCCAAACCTCGGAGCCCCTTCTGCTGTGGGGACTCCTGCAGCTGAGGGATGGGCTGATGTTCCCCAGCCACAGGTGAGCATGAAGGCCTTGGCCGCGGGCCGTGGGTGCTGCACGGACAAAGCCACAGGAGCTGCATCAGAAACTGCTGTGCAGCGGCCGCCCTGCGCACCCTCCGTGCTCCCACCACCTGCACATTTGCGACCCCTGGCAGCGGTGGGAGCGGGTGGGGCTGCGTCCGTAGCCCCCGGCTGTGAGGTGGCGTGAAGGAGGGCGGGGTGGGGAAGCAGCCCATCATCGGGTGCTGTACACTGCTGGGGGGTAGAATTTCCAGTTGATTCACACACCTGCTTGTCCTCACCTGCCGGGAAGGCTGGCTAGGACTACTGATTCTGAATTCAAACAGGACACTGACGTTAAGAGAATTGAAATGACACCCAGGTGCCAGTCCAGTGGGCTGGGACACAGACCTGGGTCTTCTCCGCTGCCTCTTAGGTTCTTCCCACTAGGCTAGGGAAACCCCTGCCCTTGAGGAGTGGCCGTGAAGTTCAGAACAGGGCCTGGCTGACTTGGCTGGAGGCAGGAGTGTCTGGGAGGTGACAGCAGCCCCGGCCATGGTCCCGAGGCTGGCTCTGTGCCGAGAGACGGGAGGGGCTGCGCTGTGAGGGCCGAGCCCCCCCCCGGGTCAGTCGCACCTGTGGCTCAGACCTGCCCCCCCGCCAGACACGGGGATCCCTGCCTGTGTGGGTCCCAAGGTCACTCGAAGGGAATGACTTCTGTTGTCTGCCTAATGGGGGTCTGGTGGACCCCCCTTGTCTGGCTATGAAAACAGAGAAGCGAGGGTCTCCAGGCTGAACCTGGGGCCCTGCCTGAATGTGCAGCACCCCTGCTCCACGCTCCCTCCGGACGGATCCAGCGTCTGAGGGGACACCTTTAACCTGTTTCTAACTCTGCAGAGAAGAAAACAGGGGTGCATCTATTCTCACATTGGACCGTAAACACTTGAGTAGGGTGATTGTCAGACTCCGTTGTCAACTTGGTCAGGCATTCTGTGGACCCTGGTTAACGCTTCCCTCGTTGACTTTAAGTAAAGCAGGTCATCTTCCATAGTGTGTGTGTGCCTCCTCCAATCAGGGGAAGGCGTTAGAGAAAAAGCGGAGGTTTCCTTGAGAAGGAATTCTGCATCAAGCCTGCAGCATCACTCCTGCCTGAGTCCCCAGCCTATCACATAGATTTAGGTCTCGCCAGCCCCACAATGCTTTAATTTCTGAAAAATCTCTAACACCTCTACCTACATCATCTCTAACTGCATCACCTACATTTATATTTCTCTCTGTGTCTATATCTACATTTCTAGCTGCATCCATACACACACACACGCACACACACACATGCGCACACACACAGACACACACACACACTCACACTCACTCCTGGTGGTTTCTCAGAACTCCTAATTGATACAATCAGTCATAACAAGACATATAAATGCAAATGGACTTCCTATTAATTTCTCCTGGAAAATATCAGAAGCATCTTAACCTTTCCCTCCCAAACGTCTGCCCGGATGTCAGACAGAGTGAATCTAATCGGGAGCCGGGAGCAAAGGGAGCTTGAGACATCTGTCACCTGCTTCAGAAAGGACCACGTCACCCTGGGCTGCTTCCTTATGTGGGAGAATTTTATGTGAAATTATTAATTCTGAAAGCAAAATTATACAGAAGCAGATTGTTTGAACGCTCTTGAGTCCAAGTCTCTCACACTCGATTTATTCCCCGGAAGCTGGCAGGTTGCGTCAGAAATGGAGGACTCGGTATCTCGTGCATTGATACGTCCCACCTCCGACAAAGCAGCCAAGAAAGAAAGAAAAGACAAGACAAGAGCAGCAATCACGTAACTCTTCCGTTGTTTCTTACAGGAGGGTTTTGTTTGTTTTCTCGTATTCAGGAGCAGATCGACGCCAATGATAGTATTAGTTTAAAATCACGGTGATGGTCAGAAGTGAAGATAAGCCCGTGACGCCTCTGTTGAGCCCCCAGAACAGCCCCACAGGTGAGGTCAGGGCTGGGCACCAACGAGATGCAGGCTTGAGAGTCTCCAGGGGTCAGGCTAGCTCCAGAGACAAGCTGGCCGCGGCTGAGCCTGCCCTGCCTGTGCTCCTGGGCTGGAGGGATCGGCTCTTGCACCCTCTCCTCTTCCAGACCCTGCCCGCTCTCCCCGCACCAGCGCTCCTCTGCCCCTCACCCTACTCCAGGGCGCCCTCTAGCCACTCCTCCAGGGCGCTGCGCATGGACTCCAGCTCATCATGGCCAGAAGCCTGCAGGTCCCAAGGAGCAGCTTTGTCCTCTGGGGAGGTCTGCACTGATGGGACAGGGAAATGGTCTTGAACTGGACCATTCTCATCTGATGCCAAACTTCCTGTCTGTTCAGCAAGATTATTATTTCTTTAGAAAGCTGGTCTCCAGGAGGCTGGATTAAACTTGCTGCTGTGTTTGCCGCTGTGTTTCCTGCCGCGTACAGGAACGGCTTTTGATGTCCTTGGTTGGGTGAACTCACAGGGCAGCAAGCGGACTTGCTTTGCTCTTTGCTGCACCAATTGTGAGCCACACGCAAGCCCGGACCTGCCGTCTTGACCTCATGCAGTTTTCATGATGTGTTTGGAGACTGTAGAATGTGGGGTAAAAACAGACTCTGAGGCTCTTTTTAAATCCCATGTCTGTCCCTTCCTAGCTGTGTGACCTTATACAAATTACCTGACCTCTCTGTGCCTCAGGTTCCTCAAATGGGGATGCCAATAATGGGAGCAGTTGCCTCATAGGTCTTCTGTGAGGCTAGAAGGCGTTATGTATGTAGAGGACTCAGAACAGTGTCCGGCACCATTGTGCACCGTATGTGTTATAGCTGTTATTGTTTGAGATCCAGTGGCCCAGCTTCTAATCAGCCTTTGTTCTTCAGGACACTCTTTTAAGTATCTGGAAATTATGGTGAAAACACACCCGTGGCTCAGGTCTCAGGTAGAGAGGGGAGCCACATCTCAGGGGCTGATAGAGGTACCCATCCTCCTGCTACCCCCAGGCGACCTGAAAAAGCCACAGAGCTCCACGTGGTCCATTCTCAATAATATGCCTCAGTCACAGAAAAAGACCGAAATCAGTTAAAATAACAACAGAAAGAAATTCTGGTTTTGAAGATGTTTTCGTCCTTAGAAGATGGGGACAGGATGGTGGAGGGGGAGGAAAGGAGGATAACATGCCCTGAACATTCAGCAATGACATCTGTCTAACACACACTTATAAAGCAGGATGTCTGCCCATTGATAACTCAGTTCCAACCCATTAATTAGCCCTCAGCTCTTCTCATCAGGTTCTGAGAGAAAGAAAGAAGAGTTTGGATTAGGAAGGGCCTCAAAAGGCAGGGCCAAGTCAGGCATCAGTGGAAGATCCCTGGTCTGCTGGGTGTTCACCTGGGACAGAGACGGGGCTGGTGGCTAGTCCGCAGCTGCGAGCTCTATCCCACAGCCCATCGGCCTCACCAAAGGGCTGCTGCCTCGCCAGAAACGAAGCCTGTCCTGGCAGGGTTTCCACCCACCCAGTGCCTGAAGGCTCTGCCCTTCCACCTCCGCAGGAACACAAGAGACAGAGATGAAGCCCCTCCCTGCCCATCACTCGGTCTGTGAGCCTCCCAGGGTTTCCCCACTTCCACCTGACTCCTGTGTGGGGCAGGGGAGCTTAAGAGAGCCACCCCCTAAGAGAAACGCAGCCCTCCCAGACGATCCCCATCCTGCCCACAGCTCGCTCTTCCACTTCTGGGAATAAGTAGCATCTTCAGAGACTACAGGATTTCATCAAGAGATTATTTCCTTCCAACAAGGACAATTGCAGTTTGGCTCTTCAGGATTTATGGACAATAAAAAATCTTGCCCCCGTAGAGAAATGCTCACAGCAGCCACGTGACGTATCCAGCAGTTCAGCGCAGAGCAGGAGAAACGTCTCCGAGATGTCGCTCTGTTATCCCAGCTACCTTTTAACCTCCGGGTGTGCTGGTTACATCAATGACGAGGCAGGTAAATGCATCATAATTCCGCGGGTCGCAGTAGCTGGAAGACAATCAGAGGGTTCTGGGGAGAAATGGGCTTTGACAGAACAACAGCCCAGGGTCTGTGGATAAATATTATACCAAACAGCACCCCCTGGAGTGCGATTGACCCCTGGGTAATAAAGACTGCGCACAAAGGTTTCCCTCAAAGGTGAACTGCGTAACTTGAAGCTAGACTGATTTCCCCTCTGCAAAGCCACCACCAGATGAGGGGCCTGGCTCGATGCCGCTATATTTGTACGTGTCTGACCCAAGGCTGCAGGGTGCCAACAATTAAGCAAGTCAAAGGCCTCTCCTGGCCACTACAGGCTGGAAGCCCCCACTGCTCTGTGTCCTAAGTGCATTTTTCCCCCTCCAGTTGGGCCAGGGGCAGGGGGCAAGGGATGTTTTGAAGAGAAAATAAGAACTTAGAGCACTTACGTTCAGCTTGTAACACACACGGCAATTAGCCAGGGTGTTAAAATAGAGATTTTGACTTCCACAGCCTGGGTGGGGCCCAGGAATATGCGTCATAACGAGTGCGCAGGTAGGAGAATCAGACGCAACAGGCCGCAGACACGCTGTGAAGACGCTGCCTCGGAGGAGGGTGAGGGTGAGGGTGAGCCTCCTTTGTCTGCTCGTCCAGAAGTCTAAGCTCTGCTTCCTCGGAGAGCACCAAGGCCAAGGGGCCTGAGGTTCGAGAGTCAGAAGGAAGAGAGGGGCTGCTGCAGGCTGGGGAGAACCAGACGAGAGCAGCTCCTCAGGGGTTGACCAGAAAGCCTGACCGCTCAGGGATGGCCAGAATGAAGGTCTGGGTGGGTGGCCATGCCAGGAGGCCGAGGTAGGTAGAAGGCTTTGGGCTCAGCCCCCAGCCCCCCACGGGCCACCTTAGAAGTCGTGTGGAGGGATTACTGGTAAGAATTTTCCTAGAGTGAGTGCACTCTGGACAATGGAGGGGAGTTTGATCTTCTGCACACACCACCTGCAGAGCCCTGTGTGGGGAGGAATCCCTGGACCCCGGCAGGGCACCCGAGCAGCGGCTGTTAGAGCCAAGCCTGTGGATGAGGCCAGACTGCAGCAGGGCAGGGGCAGCTCTGGCCCCACCTCCAGCTCCCTCCAGAGGCCTCACTTGCTCTTGGAGAAGGAGCCGCAGCCAGGGAGGGAGGCAACCAGTTGATGCACTTCAGGCAGGTCAGCACCCGCAGGCCCTACTTCCAGCTGCCACTTGGTTTTCTTGGAAACACCTGGCACCTCGGCAAGAGGAGGCCGACAGTGCCAGAGAGCTCTGCCTGGGAAGCTTATGTTGCCTTGTTATGACTGGGACCAAGCTGACCTTAAAGTAACAACATCATTTACCGGAGACCTGGTGGGTCTTTGCCAGAGTCTATCCAGGGTGGTCAGCGTGGCCAGCCTGGACCAAGATGCCTTCTCCTGACCATCCCAGCGCCACCAGAGTGTCCCTGAGGGGCTCTTTGTTGATGACGAAGCCCTGACCACAGGCACCCAGCCCCAGGCCTGTGTCCAAGAGCAGGGTCGCTCAGGTGGGGGAGCTACAGGTGAGCCTCTGCGCAGGTGCACACAGTGCAGACTTCCTAAGACATCAATCACCTGTTCCTCTTTGCCCCGGCAGCTCAGGACCATGGGCGCCCTGGGGCTCCCAGTCTGCAGGTGGGCTGATCTTCTGAAGGTCCCTGTGCTTTTGCTCTCCTGCTGTGGAATCCTAGAGGCTTGTGGGCAAGAGCTGCAGGAAGACAGGTTTTGCCATGAACTTTGTCTGCCTTGAGGCAAAGCACGTGATCACATAAAAAGCCAGCCAGCCCAGCAGGCTTACCTCTGCACTGGCAATTCCTCCTGCTTACTACTGCACCTGTGCTTTTCAACGAACGCAGTTTCAGTTTTAGATACTTGTGCATTCCAACCAGCTACAGTGGTCAGGAAAATTTCTGTCATGTGATATCTGCTTTATAAGTTGTAACTGATTTTAAAGAAAGGAAAAGGAAAGAAAGGCTTTTTTTTTTTTTTTTTTTCCAGTTGCATCAGCAGCTGTTGCCTGTGTGGTCTGTCTGTACCATCCCTGTGATTCCTGAACTGAGAACAGGTCAGCCAGAGTCTGGCCTGCAGGGAAGGAAGGAGGGAGGGAGGGAGGGAAGGAGGGAGGGAGGAGATGAGGGAGGGGTACGGGAAAGAAGAGGCAGAGACATGGCGGGGAGGCTGCTCTTTGCTGTCAGGTCCATCGTCCGTGAGCTCCTCAGGGCCGCCTGTCGATCCCCGCCCTCTGACTCTAACCTCTACGATGCTGGCCCAGTGGTGTCTGATGAATGTCTGTTATTGAATAAACACGTTGGACTGTTCAGCAAATACTTCTGAACAGATTTTTCTCCACTTAGCTCTGTGCCGGCTGCCGGCGTGTGATGTGAGCAAAACTACTGCCTCGGTTGATTTTTTAATGCCATGTAATTATTTGTTCTCATTGACGCTTCTCTTGTTTTCGTTTTATTGGAGTAGAGCTGCTTTACAATATGGTGTCAGTATAAAATAGACACTGATGAGAACCTCCTGCCTTGTTTGACTGAGCTGGCACCTGAGTCATCCAGCCCAGGCCCCCTTTAATACGAGAAGACCCCAGCTTTGCAAGCGGGGCCTCTGTCAGCTCATCCCGACGCCCGGTGGGGCCCTGGTGATGTTCCTTCAGAAGTTCCTGGTTTGAGGTGAGTGAGCTTTCATGCTGAGGCTGATGGTCAGACATGCGTGTCACTCCTCTGAGCAGGTAGTTTTCCTTGAAGCTCTCTGTACCCCACACTATTAAACAGCAGTAGCACAGCAAAAACACAAAGACAACCCCAAATCTAGGAAACATGTTCATTCCATGTGACTTGAGGACACTGTGATTTTGAAAGTTAAAATAACATGTCCTTGATATTTCATTTGCTCTCTGCCAAATACATCTGTATATGTATATATCTCTATTCACACAGACACACCCCCCCAACACACATATATATAAAATCTCTGTTTCTCACACAGATCCTGAAAAGTAGGACTTCTATCTGCCATTTTGGAGATGGGGTGAAAGAGCCACAGATCTTCTGTACGTAACTTAGGATCACGAAGCCAGTAACCAAAGAGCCAGAGTGCAAAGTGAGCAGCTATTGGATCCTAAAAGAACTTTTCTCCACATTGACAGAAGCTGTGTCCCTTGGGGACACCGAAGTTTTCAGAGAATGAACACACGGGCCCTTCTCCCCAGAGTCCAGCAGCTACTCAGGTCCACAGAAGCCAGCAGTGCTGCAAGGACCACGTGCAGAGGTGGGCTCTTTCCTAAGCCCGACCCCACCAGAAGAGGATCCTGCTGCGATGGATTTTCCATCATCCTCCCTGATGGCGCCTCCCTGGCTGACCCTGTAACAGACTGTCAGCCAACATGTTGCCAGCAGAGCCCAGAGGGCTGGGCTTCCCGGCCTTTCCCTCTGCCTTTGCCATGTTCCTGCTGCTGCTGGAGGATGAGACTCAGATGGGAGCCAGGTCCCTCAGGGGTCTTTGATAGACCATTATAGACCCAGTGGCAGCCATCCAAAGTCCAGACATGTGAATCTGGCCAGTTGCCCCACCCATGGATTCATGCGCTAAATAAATGTTTATTGTTTTACACCGTTGAGTGTGGGGGTCCTTTGTTACACAGCGGGTCCTGTGGCAGAAGATAACTGATACACTTCGGAAATGACAGCTGCAAACCAGGTCCAGGATGTCTCTCCCAAGGGAGCCAGGTGCTGATCGAGGCCAGAGGAGCTGGGATGCGAAAGACCTGCCTGTGAGGGCACCTGAGTCATCCACCTGCCTAGGATGGAGGTTGGAAGACCCTGCTTATTGCAGAAGGGGACAGGGACTGCCTGCCATATAGTTTTGTTGTAGATTCCCTTGTGGTGATCAGAGAACTCCTCTTTTCCTTTCTGTGGTTTGAATGATCACACCAAGTACTTTATGGGGAAAGAACAGCCCAAGGATGGACGTGCCTCCTTTCACGAAGTGAGACGGACACCTTCCTGGGAGCCAACTGTACTTCCAGGGACAGAGTGAATCACAGTCACGAATACAGGGAAGGCAGAGCCTGGATTTTCTTTCTGAAATGGAGTGTCTAATCTCACCATAAATGCAGCTGCATGATTTGACAAGCTTTTACAGCATGGTGATATAATAATCAATACTAAAAAGGTAAAATGATGCATTTGGACAGTGATGAACCAAAGAAGAATGGGATTGGTGGAATTAAATTAAACAAAAATCTGAAACAAAATAGACACTGACTTCCTATTATTTGAGCTATAGAAAAAGTTCATTTCTGTAAACCTTTTTTAAAAAGATTTCATCCTGTTATTTCAGGATCTCAATTACTTTTTTGAAAAAATTATTTACTTTTTATACAGCAGGTTCTTATTAGTTATCTATTTTATACATATTAGTGTATATAAGTCAACCCCAATCTCCCAATTCATCCCACCACCACCCCATCCCTCTGCCACTTTCCCCTCTTGGTGTCCATATGTTTGTTCTCTACATCTGTGTCTCTATTTCTGCCCTGCAAACCGGTTCACCTATACCATTTTTCTAGATTCCACATATATGCGTTAATATACGATATTTGTTTTTCTCTTTCTGACTTACTTCACTCTGTATGACATCAATAACTCTTGAAAATGAGACAAGCCAGCAATTTAAAACAGCTTTCTTTTAACTATTCAGTGCTAAAGGAAAACATAAAAATGACTCTATTTTAATGAGGAAAATCTACATAGACTATTGACCTTGTGTGAAACCTCCCATTATGTGAAACATACTGCACCTTGTGTCATCCGATGTTCACTCTTCCTTTCATTTGCTTGACATTTAAAAGTACTTCTCAGAATTAAGAAAAATATCACAGTAATCTTGCTTTTCCATAATCAAAATAGAGGAGGGAGAGAAAGAGCAAATGAACATTTTTCATGGACACAGGGGCACAAAGGCGAAATTCCTGTAGAGTCAGCACCCCAGAGCATGTGACTCCTCAGGAAATTCATCAGGTGAAGAGGGGAGGCCCTGAGGTGAAGCTTTGGGGTGGCTGAATTCTCAGGGAGAACCTGTGCCCTGGTTCCTTTCAAACACGTTATCTGGCAACCCCAGGAATGGGGTTCTGTGGACCCTGGGCTGCAGTGCCTGCCCCAGATACAGCGTCTGCAGGACCAGGAAGACCAGCAGGATGACAGAGTGTCACCAATGTGTCCCATCACCTCCTCCCCTCTAAGCTCACCTGACTGTGCTTTGCTGGGGGAGGTGATGCAGTCCTGACTCCCAGGATGTCTTCCGGCAGAACTTGAAAAGCAGCCACTGTCAGCTTTCCAGCTACCCTCTCTGAGATTCTTGTGGTCCTTGTTTCTGCCTCCCTCCTTGCCTAAGGCCAGTCTCCCCATTTTTCCTCAAACCTGCCACACTAGAACGATGGCCAGTTTCCTCAGCGTCTCCCAGGCTGAAGAAACAGGTATCCCTGCCCCTACAGGAGCTCAGCACCAGCAGGGCAGCGGCACACACTCATTCCTTCATTCCTTCATTTCTTCATCCAGGCAGCATTTATTGAGGGCCAGTTGTGTGTGAGCAGATGAAATAACATTTCTGTCTTCAAGAAAAGCATAAGAAAGAGTATGCAGTGGTGTAATCCAGACGTGCAACGAGCTATGGCAGGAGAGTGAGGCGTGGGATCAGAAATGCCACAGAGGTAATAAAATGCTTCCTAGGTGAAGATATTTGATTTAGGCCTCGAAGTATGAGGAGGGGAATAAAACATGGGGTAACCTTCTCAGGCAGAGTTCAGATAAGGGAAAGACATTTGTCCCATGGAAAAATGAGCAAGGGCCAGTAATTCACAGTACATACATATGGACACTAGCAAATAAACATCTTTTAAAAAATGATTCAACCTCAGTAGGAATCCAATATATGTAAATTAAAACTACAAAAAGAGATTCCCTGTTGCCAGCCAGATTCTAAGGATTTCAAAATGGTAACACTCCGTGAGAACATGAGATGAACGACCACACTCCTACAACATGACCGAGTAATACGTACCAGGAATTTTAACAGGGTGAGTACCTTTTGGTCTTCTACAATCTAAAGACAAAGATTTATACACAAAAGACAGTCATGCAGTTCTGTGCACGTCAGAAAAATTGGGAAGCCCTAAATATTCAACATAGGAACATGGAACGCTCGTAACGTGGGTTATTCGGAGGCTGTTTAAAATCATGTTTGTAAGAAATGTTTAGTGACTTGGAAAGATAATGATGGTATAAATAAAACTCACGTTACAAAATTACACAATGACTGTTATCATAGTCCCATAAAATTTGTGTATCAGGGTGTATGCTGTCAGATGCAAGCAACATTGTGTGACTTAGAGTGTCTTATACAATAAGAAGTTTATTATCCTCTATAACAAGACATTTGGACGTAGATGCCCTAGAATTAGGATGTTACACTTTTAAGCACTTGGCACTTGCATCTTTCCAAACTGTCAGTCTTACTATCATGGTCCCATCCTCAGGTTGGTCCCTCTTGCTGCCCACAAGATGACTGCCAGTGACACAAACTCACACAGCCATCTCTCTCTCTCTCATATATATTTTACATATCTGTAAAATATAAAATATATTTTCTTCCTTTAACTCTCCTCTTTTAACCAAGTCCCATTAGACCAGCCCTTACAAGCTTGCATTTTATTGACCATGGTTCAATATGTCCATGCCAAAATTTATTTCTGGTTAGGGAAATGGACAAGACAAATCTAACACTCACTTTCTTATGGTGGGAAGGAGCCAGGTTTCCTGAGCACGTTGCCACCTAACATCTGAACAAGGTCAAGAATTCTGCCAGCAAAGATTGTGAACAGAGGAATAATGGCGGTTGGGTAGACAACCAACATCTTCCCATAATACACTTGGAGTAAAAAGAAGAAATAACACCCCCCAAATAAACAGTAATTATCTCTAGGTTATTGTGAGATTAGGGTTGAATTTCATTTTCTTCTTTGTGTGTCTGAATGCTTACAACTATTTTCCATCAGTATAAGTTTATTTTAAAGACAGAGAACAAGTAAACGATAATTTTAAAAGAAGCACTTGTATGAAGAAGTTTTAGTACAATGTGAGATTTGTGTTGACTGTCTGTAACGAGCAACCGTTAGAACACCTGTATTCACTGAAAATGGATATTTTAGAAGCTGTGAGTAGATAAGGTGTGTGTCTGTTACATGTCTTACGTAGTTAAGACATAACTTACCTTGTCTTTTTCCTTAAGGACTTCCATAGAATGACAGGCTGACAAGAGGCGGTGAGGGCTATAGATGCCAAGACCAGGTTTCAGGGAAAATTTAAAAATAAAGGTAAGTTATATGAATAAAGTTTTGTGAAAGACAGCATGCAAAAAAAGCAGAGTACGATTTTAAAAACAATATATATAATGGTTAGAAATAATAATAGACTATTGTAAATATAAATGCATTTAAATAAAACTAGAATGTGGTGAAGAAAAGTATAAAATGATATAATATGGTTCTTATTCCACTTCCATCCATGATAGATTAGCTTATATAGACTCATCTTCACTCCATTATCTAAAAGACTTACCAAAATATATAAAACAACATTTTGGAGTCTGTCATTAACTGGCAGCTTGAGATTGCCGTCCCTGAGAGGAGGTAAACAGATTAGAGAGCCCTATGCTGCCCTCCCCTTTCTCCCTGGAAGCATCTTCCAGACTAGGGCACAAGGAGTGGGACCTAAGTGGTGCATGACGATCTAGCTGAGCTGAGGACACGGCGTTTAACAAGGCTGCTGTGGCTGGAATTCACAGAGCAGTCTACCAGAGAGGAAGGAGCTATACAGAAAAGGAGCTCCAGAAATTTTCATGGGATCCCCACCGTATATTGGGTGAATATCAAAGTGCACAGGCACAATGTGGAACTCTATAAAATTGGTGAAACACTAACTCCTGCATGGCTGTAAAATGAACAATTCTCACACCTCATACAGAGCTGGAAGGCGTTTGACTGGCCAGTCAAAGGAGGGGGGCCTTATTTAGCACCAGATCATTCATCAAAGACATAAGGGAAAACAACAATATGTGAGTGAAATGAATGAAGATAACATGAAAGTAAAAGTGAAAACTGAAATATGCTGATCTAAGTTTCTTACATTAAATGAGAATTTGTAGATCAGTAAAGGCTGGTTGTCATTTTAATTATGCATATTTCCTACAGCTCCTAGTAAAAAACAAACCAGGAGGTTTTGCTAATAAGCTGGTGGGAGAGAAAAAAATAAATACCATATTTTCTCAATCAACCCAAAAGAATGGTGAAAAAAAGCAAAGTGAAAAAACGTTAAAGAGGAACAGATGGGACAAATAGAAAAGAAATAACAAAATGGTGGCCTTAAACCTAACCGTATCAATAAGTACACTGAGTATAAATGGTCTAAATTAAAATGAGAAGGCAGAAAGCGTTAGACTGGAAAAGATGCAGCACAGTTACATGTTGTGTTCATGCAATGTCCTTTAAATGTAAAAAGGAGAAGAACTTAAACAATAGAACGATGACAAATTCTGCCACATTAATATTAGTGATAGTGAATCATTAAGTGGCTTTATAATTTACAGAGTGGCTCTATGATTACTAGTCAAAGTTTTCAGAAAGAGGGTCTATCACAGGAGATAAATAACAAACGTTTACAGTGATAAATGGATCAGTTCATCAAGAAGACACAGTAGTCCTAAATGTGCATGCACCCAATACCAAAGTCTCAACAAAGAATAAATACTGAATTCAATGGAGAAATAGAGAAATCAATAACTATAGTTAGATATTTCTCAGCTCCTCTCTCAGTTATCTAGGAACAAGTAGACATAAAATCAGTAAGAACATAGAAGACTTGAAAGATGCTTTCAGCCAGATAAATATTGTGTTCACTGAACACTGCACCCAACAATAGTAAAACACACGTTTCTTTTCAAGTACACATGAAACATCACCAAGATAGAATGTATGCAGGGCCAAAACAAATCAAAATAAATTTAAAAAGATTGAAGTCACAAGGGTTATTTTCTCTGAATAAACTAGAAATCCAAAAAATCTCAAAAATATGAAAATATTTTAAGATTAATGTAAAAAACAGTGTCTTAAAATTTGTGGGACACAGGTAAAGCTGACATATAGATTTAAATTCTTATATCAGAGAAGAAGAAAGTTTTAATTAATCAAAAGCTACACTAAGAAGCTGGGAGAAAGAGGTATTCTATAAACCCAGAGTATGTAGAAGAAAGGAAATAATAAAGATAAGAGAAAAAAATACATGAAATTTTTAAAATGGACAAAAAAAAGAGGAAATAAATGGAAAGTGACAGTTTAAAGTATCAATAAAATTGATGTCTCTCTACTTAGACTTACATTAAGAAACAGAAAAAATACCAGTTATTTATACCAGGAGTGAAAGAGCTGATTTCACTATAGATCCTACAGACGTTGATAGAATAATAAGTGGTTAGTAAGAACAACTATATTTCAATAAACATGAAAAGATAAATGAAACTGGCAAATTCCTTGAAAAGCAATAATGTACCACGAATGATACAAAATAAATATATCTTAACTGGTAATGTAATTGAATTTATATTTAAAACCTACTCACAGAGGAAACTGCAAACCCAGATGGCATTAATGGTGAATTTTCTCATGTCTAGAAAAGATGCGATACCAATATTGCCTAGGCTCCCTCAGAAAATGAAGGAGGGGGGACACTTCCCAAGTCATTTGTGAAAAAAAATTATAAGAAAAGTAAACTATATTCCTCATGAATATAGATGTAAAAATGCTGAGCTAAATATTAGCAATTCAAATCAAGCCATACATGAAAGAAAAATACATTATTATCAAGTGGTGATGATTCTCAGAATGCAAGAGAGATTTTACATCAAAAATCAATCAGTTTAATTTACCATATTATAAGAATAATAAAAAAGTGACCTTAATATATGTGGAAAACGCATTTGACAGAACTCAACATCCATCCCTGAGGAACAAGAAATAAATTCACAACAACTGTGAATAGAAGGGAATTTCCTCACTCTGCTCGAGGGCATCTAAAATAAACTATTGACCTTGTATACACTGACCTTGCTAAATTCATTTATAAGTTCTCTGATTTTGTTCCTTTTTGAAATTGTTTTGGCTCTTCTGGTTATTTTTTTTTTTTTGCGTTACTTGAGCCTCTCACTTTGTGGCCTCTCCCGAGCTCCGGACGCGCAGGCTCAGCGGCCATGGCTCACGGGCCCAGCCGCTCCGCGGCATGTGGGATCCTCCCGGACCGGGGCACGAACCCATGTCCCCTGCATCGGCAGGCGGACTCTCAACCACTGTGCCACCAGGGAAGCCCTCTTCTGGTTATTTTTAATTGTCATGTGATCACACTTATTCCAAGACTTTCTCTTAATCAAGAAAATGTCCAGTTTGCATGAGTGTAGATCAACAGAGCAAATGAACAGAATATAATGTCCGGGTAATTCATTGGAGAACAGTCTTTTCAGAAAACACTTCCAAAATGGGTAGGACCTCTGGAAATCCACTACTCCATGCAGGCAGTAAGAACACTAAAGAACCTTCAACATCAATTTTTTTCAGGACCTTGTAAATTAACCATAGACTTGCAACAATCTGAGAAGCATTTATTCAAGAAAAATCGCTGAATCTTAGGCCCGTATCCGAAACATAAAAAACTCATACAACTCAATAAGAGGAAGATAAACACTCCAATAAAAAATGGGCCGAAGATTTGCACAGACACTTCGACAGAGAAAGTATTAAGTTATACATATTGAACGATACACTTTAAATGAGTGCATTTTATTCTATGTAAGTGAAATATCAGTGGAATTGATTCCAAATTTTATATCAGAACCTCAGCAAAATATTTTAGGGGACGTTTGACAAAGAAATACGCATGAATGACAAATAAGCCCGTGAAAAGATGCTCAATATCATTAGTAATCACCAAAAGGCAAAATAAAGCTCCAGTGGGGAAGGACTGGCATGGATAAAATGTACAAGTAATAATTTTAGGGGCAAATATGAAGCAGCTAAAACTTTCTGTACTTCTGGAGATTAAATAAGGTACAATCATTTTGGAAAAGTTTGGCAGTTCATTATAAAGTTAAACATACACTTTCCAGAAATTCCAGAAACGTATACATAACCCTGGAAATCCACTCATATATTTACTGAAGAGAAATGAAAACACACATCCGTACAACGACCGTACACAAAGGTTTAGAGCAGTTTTACTCATTAAACCCCGAACTGGAAACAACCAAAAAGCCCATCCACGAGTGAATTGATAACAGAATCTGGGTATATTTACATAGTGGAGCACTGAGTAGTAATAAAAAGGGATGTATCGATCATCCTCATAAAAATATTCATGAATCCCAGAACATTGTGCTGAGCAAAAGAATCAGATAAAAATATGTGAATATTGCAAAACTGCTTTTATGTGAAATTTTGGGACGTGCAAATCTTACCAATAGAACACTAAGCAGGTCAGTGTTTGCCTAGAGCCTGGGGTGGGCTTTTAAGAAGATGGAATTCAAGGAAAATTTGGGGGGTGATAGGCATGTCCTAGATCTTGATTGTGGTGGTGGTCACATTGGTGTTTGCATTTGTGAAGATATTTAAAATGGATGTATTTATTGCACATAAAATATATTTCATTAAAATTTAAGTTAAAAAAAAAAGTAACTAAAGAAGCAAAACCAAAACAGTGTTTTCCTATAGCAAATTCACCTATCCAAGAACTTTAACTGGAGAAACGCCATATATTTCCCAAAGTTCTAGGAGAATCAACCACATCGAGAGAACGGTAGATTGGCCGTGTGACTAATTAGCCATCCCTGGTCCCTAAGTGGATGAATTGATGGCGGTACCTGGGAACCTCTGTGGAGGACCCGCTGGTGCTTACAGGACAGAGACATCATCAAATAAAATTCACTTTCAAAAAGGTGTGAGTGGAAAGGAGGCTTTTTAAAAAAGTGAAGTATAGTTAATTTACAATGTTGGGTTAGGTTCAAGTGTACAGCAAAATGATTCAGTTGAATATATATTTTATACATTATATTTCAGATTATTTGTCATGATAGGTTATTAAAAGATATTGAATATAGTTCCCTGTACCGCACAGTAAATCCATGTTGTTTATCTATTTTGTATATAGTGGTGTGTATCTGTTAATCCCATACTCCTAATTTATCCCTCTGCCACCCCTTTTCCCCTATGGTAACCATAAGTTTGTTCTCTGTATCTGTAAGTCTGCTTCTAACTAGTAAATAAGTTCATCTGTGTCATATTTTAGATTCCACATATAGGTGATATCACATGGTATTTGTCTTTCTCTTTCTGACTTACTTCACTTAGTGTGATAATCTCTGGGTCCATCCACGTTGCTGCAAATGGCATGATTTCATTCTTTTTTATCTTGAGACAATCAACCAACAAAAGCACTGGGTGTTGGAGCTTCAGGAGGCCGCTTCTACTGGCCCCCACCAGCACAAAGCAAGCTGTTCGCCTCTCAGCACATGTGCATGACCAGCGAGGTGGTCTTCTTAGTCTCTGTTTCACTTGGTGTATAAGACAAAAATATGACCCCAGTGGCAGTGTGTTGTGCACATTGAATGTGGATGCCTGCAACGTGCCAGGCCCAGAGAGCTCAAGGACATGGCTGAAGGTCACGCAGCTGATGAGTCAGGATGCAGACTTAGGCAATTAACCAGGAAGTGTAGAGTGTGGTATCTCCCGAAGGGATATTCCTGTGTCCTGTAGTTCATCCTCTGTGTGTGACTGTCCACGCGAGTCTGCTCTGAAACCATGGACATAGCTCGCTGTAGATTTGTATTTTTTGCAAAGTGTAAAATCCCATAGGATGTTCTCCGTGGCTAAGATTGCTGGTTGTTATCTAACACCCTTTTTCCTTCCTGCAGAGTAATTAAAGTTTTCAGCTGAGACACCTTCCCCTGAAGTCCAAACATTGAATTTCCCAGAATCCTTTGCCGATAGGTATGGCAATGTGACTAAATAGTGCACCATAGGCTCTCAGTGGATATGACAGTCTTTGGAACCTTCCTTAAAGACCAGCTGGCATGCACCTGTTGACTTTTCTTCTGCCCTTTCTCATTCTGCTTATCCTTTAGCTGGAGCTCTATGTGGGACCATCTGGGACACACCCAGAGGGCTCATTCCCAAAGTTATCTGGGAGCAGAGCCCTGGCCCTGGATGGCTGCCCTCAGCACTTCTACACGTAAGAAAGAAAACCCCAAACGTTAATGCTTAAACAAAATAGGTGGACAAAGCAGATAGATGTTTGTTTTTGCTACTAGTTATATGAACCTAATCTAAACTGTTGGTAGAAAAGTACCTGCGATTTTATTTCTTAGGATTATCTTAACTGTGAAGTATTTCTATCAGATGCACTTATAGAGAAAATCACCTGGCCTATGTATAAATGGAGTGGGGCCAGAGAATAAAAGAAAGGGGATTCTAAGGCATCAGTACAGAATGTGAAATGGGGGCAGGGCACAGGATTCCCTGTTTACCCAATGGTTACTGAACATAGCATGTCTATGGGGTCTCTGTGACCGTAAAGACCCAGCCCATGTGCTCCTGGAAACAGGATGCAAAGAACTCTGCTGAGAGGGAACATTTACCCTGGCTTGGCACTGTCATTACAACGTTCTAAGGTGAATGTTAGGGTGTCTGTCCTGTTTCCCAGAGAAGACAGGGTTGCAGGTGTTACATGCCACTCAGAAAGCATTTGAACTAGGATTTTAACCCTGATAGTCAGACTCCAAAGCACGTGTTGTCCAGAAAGCCCAAGGTTTCCTGGAGATCACCAGCTCACTGAGGATGAAGGAGAGGATGACAGCAAAGAGAGCTAAGAGGTTGCGAAAAGGAAGGGAGGCTGCAACATAAGAAAAATAGGTAAACTGGCCTACATCAAAACGAAATCTTCCGTGCGACCAAGGGCAGAATCAGCAGGGTGAAAGGGCGGCCCACAGATCCGTGCGACAAAGGACAGAATCAACAGGGTGAAAGGGCGGCCCACAGAAGAGGAGAAAATATCCGCAAGTCATGCGTCTGATAAGGGGTTAATATCCAGAATGTGTAAGGAACTCCTACATTCAACAGCACAAAACAAACAACCTCATCAGACAATGGACAGAGGACATGAAAGAACATTTCTCCACAGAAGATATGCAAATGTCCAATAAGCACATGAAGAGATGCAGAACATCACTAAGCATTAGGGAAACACATATCCAACCACATCGAGTTCCCATTTCATACCCACTAGGCTGGCAACTATTTAAAAGCCAAACAAAATAAAACAGAAAATAGGAAGTGTTGGTAAAGATGTGACGAAATTGGAACCCTTGTGCCCTGTTGGTGGGAATAAAATGGTGCAGCCACGATGGAAAACAATATGATGGTTCCTCCAAAAATTAAAAGTAGAACTACCATATGATCCAGCAATTCCACTTCTGGGTATATCCCCAACAGAACTGAACACGGGGTCTCAAAGAGATATTTGTACATTTACGTTCATAGCAACATTATTCACAGTTACCCCAAAGTGGAAGCAATTCAAGTGTTGACCATGGATGACGGATAAATGAAATGTAATCTATACACACAATGGAACATCATTCAGCTGTAAAAAGAGCAGAAATTCTGACACATGCACAACACGGATTGACCTTTAAAACGCTATGTAAGCAGAAGAAGCCAGTCACAAAAGGAAACATGCTGTAGGATTCCACTTCTGTGAGGGTCCTAGGGTTCTCAGAGTCAGAGACAGAAAGCAGATGCTTGTTTCCAGAGGCTGGGGTGGGGGGAAGGGCAATGGGATTTGTCGTTTAAAGGGCAGAGAGTTTCAGTTTTGCAGGATGAAAAAAGTTCTAGAGAGGAACGTTGGTGATGGTTGCACAACAATGTGAGTACGCTGAATGCCTCTGAACTGTACACTTTAAAATGTTTGAGATGATAAGGGTTATGTTTTGTGTATTTTACCATAGTTTTTAAAAATTAAAATTAAAAATCAAAAGAACATAAGTGGAGGTAAATGAAGGCATTGGACCAGGCACCTTCCCTATGGAAAGATACAGGAAGAAAAGAGAAAAAAACAAGTTCATAAACTGAAGCGTAAATGAGGGGGTGAAGCAAGTACTGAAACGTGTGCATTTTGCCAAGGCGGAGCTGGTCCCTGGGTGGACAGAAGTAGCTGTGAGGATGATGTGGAAAATAGGTACACATACCATTTTTCAGTGTCTGCCTCCCACCACCTGCCCCCCCCAAATATTCTAAATAACTTCTAGCGATCGGCTTACCAAATGTCCTCTGATGTTGAGGTTTCACACGGCAACCCTTCCCTGGCGATCTGTGAGAAATGATGAAATAGTGTGTGGGCTGATGGCAATTAACGCCTCAGAAAAAGTCTGTCCTTGGCATGAAATAAGATTCCTTCCCGATCAGCGGAGGGAGTGTGGGTTTTGCTTGGTGCTGGCGGTGCAGCTGGGTGGGTGGGTCTCCCATCCTTTGAGCCTTCCCACCTGATACCCAGAGCAGCCCAGGGGATACCTTTTGGTTTTGAAATTGCCTGTCTGGATACTTGATATTATTGTTGCAACAAAGCCAACTTATGTTTGCTAGAAAGGGTTTTGTGTACAGACTGACAGATTAAAAGAGGAACAGTGCCATTTTCTATTACTTGTTTGTTGAAGGTATTTATTTATTTTTTAGAGATTGTGCATCTTCTTGTTTGTTTGTTTGTATATAACGATGTTTTCAGGTGGCGGGGTGTGCATTTAACAAGCTGATTGCGTCACTAATCACCTATTCCATAGGCGATGTTGACAGCACAAAATCCTTTCATTCATACGTTCTCTCGTCCTCCCATTAATCTGCAACGTGTTGGTGGAATGTTTGCTGTATGTCGAGCTCTGCACTGGGTCCTGGGGACTTGAAGGTCTTCCAGTTTGGGAAGAGATGACCAACACTACAAGTGTTTCATGGCCACTTGTGCCAACACTATGTGATCGTGGAAAAGGCGGTGACTAGTCCTGCTTAGATGTGCCAGGCCCACACAGAAGTGACTTTGAGGTGGACTTGGAGAGAGGGGAGGGTTAACATAGATGGGACAACGCATTCCAGGAGAGGAGAGCCCTGTCCAGGTCGGCGGGATGGAGATATCACCCTTTGGGGTGCCCCAGTGGCCGCCCAGGCTCCCCTGGTTTCTCCCTGTAAGGGCTACACTGCCCTCCTCTGACCTCTGGGCCGATCGCCCTCCTTCGTTGAGACTTGCCCTCTGTGTGTCTTTGGTGTAGGTTCCTGGCTTCACTCTCACAACAGTGTCTGCTTCTAGGGAGAAAGGCTTGTCCCAGGGAAGAAGCCTTCAGAAGGAGAGCAGAAGAGGAAACTCTGGCTCCAGAAATCTCAGTGGAGCACATGGTTTCAAGCCTATTCTTCCTCTCCATGACTTCCAAGGAAGGTTTGTACCTGCGTGACCACACAACATGTTTCTCCATTGACCCTCCCTGAGAATTTCATCATCCTTCTTAGGGAGTTCTGTCCTGAAGCTCCCCTCTGCTCCCTGGGCTCAGCCCACCAGGAGGAACCTGGGGGACACACCATCCTTTCCATCAGGAGGACTTGGATGTGAAAGAAGCTTCCTTCCATAGTGAGGGGCTGCTCTGGGGGTCTTCAGGGCAACAGACACACCTCTGAGGTTGAACAGGTGGATGGCTGCTTCGTTCCTGGTGTTAGGAAGGTGCTCCGGCTTCCAGTGTGAGGTCCCATCTCACCTACCACCGCCCCCCTGCAGCTTCTGTCGAGCCCAGCGAAGACTGCCTGCTTTGGCATCTTTTATTCATAGGCCCGTCATGAAGCAGGCTCCCAGGGGACGTCCACAACAGCATGAGTGATGTTATTTAAAACCATCTTGCCAGTTGATAGTAAAAGTGGAATCATTCTTGCAGTGCAACTCATCAATCGCTAAATATGACTTGTTAATGCTTTTCCCTACGGAAGGTCAAGTTCGAATGAATAACGGGTGTGATATCTTTGGTGGCTGCTTGTGGCTTTATGTTTTTCCTTAATGTATCTGAATAAGGAGTTCCCCTTTTGGGATGTCATTTAAGAGAGGCCCCTTCCTCTTCAGGAGGAATGCTGCCGGATGTTCCCTGAGAGTGGAGACGTTCTGTGTATCAACACAGCAGAAGAATAAGAGGACCAAAGCTGGACCCGCCTTTAGGGCAGGATGCTTCATCAGCCAGGGGAAGGTCTTCACCACGGCAAATGGAAGCACCGCAGCCTGAGTCGTCCTGGTTAAAATGAAACCAGGAAAACATGGACAACCACTGGGATGGTGCAGACTTAGGTCATAGTGCAAAGGTCATGCCCACCTTGTCATTAAAATTAGCAACGGGAAGATTTAGGGTCCTGTTTGCTAACCTCCACTTGGTGTCTCACGGGGTGGACATAGAAAGATGGGACTTCAGTCAGGGAGGGAGGAAGCCAAGTTTTAAGAGACGGTTACCAAGTGGTCCATGTTGCTCCAGGTCACATAAGTGTTGATGTGTAGGCGTATGTGATAACTACTGGACCTGTTCCAGAGTCTCCACAGGAGGGTTCTGCTGTGGTCATCTTGATGATAGGTCTATGGACATGGCTTCAAGGCTCTCCTTTCGTTTGCTCTTTTCTTATTCCGTGACATTGGTTCTCAGTGTTGGGTGGAGGGATGTTTCCCCTCAACGGCAATGTCTGGGGACATTTTTTGATAACTGTGACTTGGAAGGTTGCTACCGGTACTCACTGGGGACACGCTAAAGTTACTAACCATCCTACAATGGCCAGGACAGCCCCCATTCCAGGTTTTTTAAAAAACATTTGTAACAGCTTCATTGAGATACACAATACATCACCCATTTAGAGCGTATATTTTGGTGCTTTTTGTATATTCACAGATAGGTACAACTATCACTTCAATTGATTTTAGAACATCTTCATCACCTGAGAAGAGACCCCCCCCCCCCCAGACCATGTAGATATCCCTCCCCAATCCTTACATCTCCTCCAGCCGTAAGCAACCACCAGTCTATCTTCTGTCCCTAAAGACTTGTCTATTCCGGACCATTCATAAAGGTTGAATCATATCATATGTGATCTCTTGCGACTGGCTTCCTTCACTTAGCATATTCTGTTTTCAAGGTTCATCCATGTGGTAGCAGGTGTTGGTACTCCTTTCCTTTTTACGGGGAAGGTTCCACTGCATAGATGTGCCGCATTTTGTTTATCCATTCATCAGCTGATGGACATTCAGCTTCTCTCTGCCTGCCCAACTGATTTTTGACAGAGGTGCAAAAGCGACTGGAGGAAGGAAAGATATTCTTTTCAACAAATGGTGCAGGAGCAGTTGAAATAATGTAAAAGCAAAACAAACAAATAAACATGAACCTTTACCTAGATCTCATGCCTTCTTCAACCGTTAACTCAAAGCGAATCACGAACCTAATGTAAAATATTAACCGTGAAACTTTTAGAAAGAAAAAAAAAGCAGAGGGACAAATATTTTATGTCTAGGGCTGGACACAGAGTTCCTACACTTGACACTACAACTATGACCCACAAAAGGGAAAAAAATAATAAAATGGACTTAACAAAATTAAAATATTTTGCTCTATGAAAGACCTTGTTTGGAGGATAAAAAGACACAATAAAGACTGAGAGAAAATATTTGCTAATCACCTGTCCAGCAAAGGATTGTTATGTAAGCCATCCACAGAACACTCATAACTCAATGTTAAAAAAACCCAAACAATCCCATTAGAAAATGGGCAAAGGTATGAGGAGATAGTTGACCAAAGAGGATATACAGATGGAAAATCAGGACATGAAAGAAATTCAAAAGTATCACCGATTAGGGAAATGCAAATTTAAACCATCAACTACACACCTAACAGGATGGACAATTTTATTTTATTTTTTTTTATTTTATTTTTTTTTTATTTTTTTATTTTTTTTTTTTTTAACATCTTTATTGGGGTATAATTGCTTTACAATGGTGTGTTAGTTTCTGCTTTATAACAAAGTGAATCAGTCATACATAAACATATGTTCCCATATGTCTTCCCTGTTGCGTCTCCCTCGCTCCCACCCTCCCCATCCCACCCCTCCAGGCTGTCACAAAGCACCGAGCCAATATCCCTGTGCCATGCGGCTACTTCCCACTAGCTATCTACCTTACTGCGTTTGTTAGTGTGTATATGCCCATGACTCTCTCTCGCCCTGTCACAGCTGGACAATTTTATTTTAAAGTGAGAGCACCAAGCGCTGGTGAGGTTGAGGAGAAACTGGATTTCTCGTACAGGAATGTAAAATGGGGAAGGTACTCTGGAGAACAACTTGACAGTGTCTTAAAAAGCTAAACTATCATATCACCCAGAAATTGCATTGCTGGATCTCTATCCCAGGGAAATGCGAACACGTTTATACAAAAGCCCATGTAGGAATGTTTATGGATGCTTTATTCATAGTAGGCAAACATGAAAACAGTCCAGATGGCCTTCCGTGGATAAATGGCTAAAGAAATTGATGCATCCACACCACGAAATACTATTTACCTGTAAAGAACAAACTCCTGACACATACATCAACCTGCGCAGACTTCCAGAGAATTACACTGAGCGACAAAGAACAACCACAAAGGCTACATATGCCACGTGATTCCACTTACATAACATGCCCGAAATGACAAAATTATAGGAACGGAGAATAGATTAGTGTTTGCCGGGAGCTGAGGAAGAGCCAACATAGCACTGAAGTGGATGTGGCTGTAACCGGGCAACAGTGGGGGTCCTTGGGATGGTGGAAATGTCCTGTTTCCTGACTGTAGCTCTGTCAGTGTCCTGGTTGTGATGACATTCTATAGTTTTGCAAAATGTTATCATTGGAGGAAGCCGGGTGAAAGTACACATGATCTCTGTATTATTCCTTACAATGGCATGTGAATCGACAATTATCTCAAATAGAAAGTTTAATTTTTAAAAGCATAAAACAAGCGTTTCCGTATAATAGAACTTACCCTCCCTAGGAGTCATTTATAATACTTACGCTTTTATGAGACAAACTTACATAGAGCGAAACACATAGATCTTGAGCGTAAAATTTGATGAGTTTTGATAAATGTGCACACCCATGCAACCCCATCCACTCAAGATACAGGACTCCCCCATCATCCCAGAAGGTTCCTCTGGGTCCCCTTCAAGTCAATCTCTACCCCCATAACAACCTCTGTCCTAATTTCTGTCACTATACATAATTTTTCCTGTTCTTGGATTTTGTAAAATATGGACATATTAAGTTTGTATTCTCTTATGTCTGGTTTCTTTCATTCCGTGTATCTTTTTTGGTATTAATCAATCTTGTAGGTATCAATAACATATTATTTTATTGATGAGTGGTAATCCATTATCTGAATAAGCCACAAGTTGTTTTTCCATTTTCCTATTGATGGACATTTGGGGTGTTTCCAATTTGGGACAGTTATGACTAAGTCTGCTAAGACAATTTGGACGAGTCTATTGCAGACCTATGTCTTCATGTATCTCACGTACGTAGCTCAGAGTGAGATTGTTGGTCACATGGCAAATGGACTCCCAAAGTGGAAACGACCAGTAAAATTCTTCTCTGTAACGCATGAGTTCTGGTTACTTCACAGCCTCATGGTGTTTCGTACGGTCAATTGGTCAGTTTTGTTTGTTGGTTTCTTTGTTGATTTTAGCCGTCCTGGGGAGGTGTGACATGATATCTCCATTGGGTGTTAATTTGCATTTTCCCTGGTAATTAATGACATTCAGCCAATGTTCATGAGCAGATTAATATTTAACTAGTATCAGTCATTTGTATACCTGATTTTGTGAAATGACTAGTCAGGTCTTTTCTTACTGGATTGTTATTTCTTTGTTGTTGATGTGTGGAAGTTCTTTATATATAATGGATATTCTTTATATATTCTGGATTCCTTTGTCAGATATATGTGTTATGAATTTTTTTCTACCAGTTTGTGGGTTGTGCTTTCATGTTCCTTGTGGTGTCTTTTGAAGAGGAAAAGTTTTAAATTTTGATGGAAACTAATTTATCCATTGTTTCTTTTATATTTCATGCTTTCTGCATCCTCTTATATTCTTGTCAGCTCTATGGTTGGGAAGATTTTCAAACATGCTTTCTTCTAAAAAGCCTTAATACTTTTGGATTTTACTTTTAGTTCTATGACACATCTTGCATCAAGTTTTATGGAGTATAAGGTAGGGGTCCAATACTTGTTTTCTTGTGTTGTGTTTCATACTTTTATCCCATAGTTTCAACACCATTTGTTGAAAAGACTTTTGAACAGTTTTCCCTGTTGAACAGTTTGTCACGCCTTGGCTATTCTTGCTTTTTACACTTGTATATCTATTTTAGAATTAGCATATCAGGTATATATAAAGTATGTATGTATCCTCACCTTTGATTTTTTTTTTTTTTTTGCAGTACGCAGGCCTCTCACTGCCGTGGCCTCTCCCGTTGCGGAGCACAGGCTCTGGACGCGCAGGCTCAGCGGCCATGGCTCACGGGCCCAGCCGCTCCGCGGCATGTGGGATCTTCCCGGACCAGGGCACGAACCCGTGTCCCCTGCATCGGCAGGCGGACTCTCAACCACTGCGCCACCAGGGAAGCCACTGATTATTTTGTTTGCATTAAAATTATACATCACTTTGGGAAGAATTGACAGGTTTAAAATATTGAGTCTTCCTATCCATATATATGGTCTATCCACTTTTAAAGTTTTTTTTTAAAATAAATATCTCAAGAAAGTTATACAATTTCAGCCATAGAGAAACTATACATTTTTCGTTGTTAGATTACTGTTAGGAACCTCATCATTTTTGTTACTATTTTAAATACTACATAATTTTAAATTATATGCTCCACTTGCATTTATTATGAAAATGCAAATAACTTTTATATACTGATTTTTCAAAACTTGCCAAACTCTATTTTTATTCTTTCAGTATTTGCTCTAGAAATTCTAGCATGCATATCTAACTTAAAGTTAAAATTTAATAAATATCTTTACTTCACCCCAGATTTCCATGCTACTTCTGTGCAGTGAGGTAGTTCTAAGTTAATTTCTACCCCCGCCAAGTATGGTTGGGTTGGTGCAGGTGTATGTCCTGCCCACACCTTTACTGTAATACTTACTCTGCTCAGTCTTGCTTGGGGCGCCCCTGACCTTCCTCCTGGCATCATTTCCCTTCTTTCTCTAGAACCTCACTGTAACTCCCTTCAGCGAGAGGCCCTTGAAGTAAGCACTCCCCGTTTTTATCAGTTTTCACAAGTTCTGATTTTGACCTTGTTTTTGCATTCCACGGATGTTGGGTACCGTGTTCCATATTTATCAAAAAAGGTGAATTTTGTTATCACCTTTAAAATTTTTTCTACACACTTGCTGATTTCTGTATTTGTCAAGCTGGTCTGTTGGTTACTAAGAGGGATGTGTTAAAACTTCCCAGTGTGTTTACTCATTTTGTCTACTTAAAATATTCTGCTAATAATTATTTTTTATATTTTGAGGTTATGTTATTAGGTACATACACATTTAGAACGGAATTATCTTCTTACGTCATTATATGCTGCTTCTCTTCAATCCCTAATAATGTTCCTTATTTTAGAGTATACTTCGATATCAGTGTACCTAAACCAACTTTCTTTCGGCTACTGTTTGTAGCCGGGGCTGTCCCTAGTGTTTGTGGGGCCCTGGGCAAGTATTTTATGTGGGGTGCTATCTATAAAACTAATTTAAATTAAATATATATTAGAAACCCATGGGTCCATTTGAGGTACCATGATTTATCCACGAAGACTTAGAACAATGGACAGAGACGCAGCTTTATTCTCCAATCGGTTACGTGAAGATGCTTGGTCGCTGGGAGACACCAGCTCTTCCTGTTCAGGTCCAGGAATCTTCTCTTTGTTATTTATTGCCAAGGGCACCATTCCTGGCCAATTTCTCGTTTCCCAACAGGAGAAAAAGATGGCAATGCTGTTGTGACTCGCAGCGTGTGGCCCTGGGGACCTGTGTGCTTGGACCAGCCCGCGTCTCTCGTCTCTGTGGTTTAATACTGTGCGTGTTACTTCCTGCATCGTGACTCCAGAAACCGCTCCGTCGGTGCTGCTGGCCACGAACCCTCGCTTCCAATGAGCCACTCAGAGCTTGTCCCTGGGCTTCCTTTGCGGTGACCACACTCTCAAGTCTGCTTCAGAGCACACAGGGGATGAGCTGGGGTCTGTCATGCTTCCAGACACCAGGGACTTGTGAGTTCTGTTCACTCTGGAAAATATTTGGCCGTCATCTCTGAATGTCGTGTCTCTCCTCTCTTCTTCTTCTCTTTCCTCACTTCTGGGAACTCTTACTGGACACACATTAGCCCTTTCCCTTTGTCCTCCACGTCTCCTCTCATCACTTCCGCGTCATCCGGTGCTTCCTCACCGCGGTGTTTTCTGGGAGATTCCTTCCTCCTCTCATTCATTTACCTCTTCAGCTGTGTCTGATCTGCTTTTTAATCCACATGCTGTGTTTTAAACTTCAAACACTGTGCTTTTCATTTCTAAAAGGTTTATTAAATCAATTTACAAATTCACCTGCCTGTCTTTTATTATCT
This sequence comes from Aethalodelphis obliquidens, assembly GCF_003676395.1. NCBI lineage: Eukaryota > Metazoa > Chordata > Mammalia > Artiodactyla > Delphinidae > Aethalodelphis > Aethalodelphis obliquidens. The sequence goes on along the minus strand of NW_020837955.1, from coordinate 43,999,922 downwards.
CTTATTTTTTAGAGGCAACTTTAGTGCATTATTTTAAACTATTTTGGAAGAGCTCACTAAAATATTTAAATGTTATTTGAAGATGTCAAGCACACCTATTTTATATTCCATGTCTTATCATTCTAACACTCTTCATCTTTTGGGGTCTGATGCTTCTGTTTTAATCTTTTCCCACAAACCTCCATCGCCTCTTTCCTCCTGTGCTTCTTGCTTTGTGATGTCCCTTTGATCGTCTCCTGTGACATGTCTCTGGGGACTGCATTTACTATGCCTTCCTCGAGAGGGTTTGTATTCCTTACTGCCAGGTGCCTGGGGCCACCTCCCATCAGGGACCACTTCAAATATGTTTTTTTTTTTTTTCATGTGGGACAGTCCGTAGTTATAAATTATCCAAGGAGGCATTCTCCACCCACCAGCTGGAATCCGATGCGCAAAGAGCAAGTTTCTGACTATCTCCGTTTGCAGGACAGTCTTCCTGGTGGCTGTGTGGTTCCTGGACAGCTAGTCCAGTGCTCTTCCTTCTATCAACAAGACCAGGACAAATTACAGATGGACAGACTTGTTTGGGGAGGAAAGAGGGCGCCCTCGGGGCCGTCACCCCGAAAGGCCCAGCCCGGCCAGACCCAGACCCGCCTGGGAGTCTCACGGGCAGCCTGTTCCCCACAGCGGCAGCACAAGAAAGCAGGGGCACTTGGTTACTGGGGGCAGCAAATGTCCAGGTCACATGACGGATTCAGCTTAATCATATTTCCATTTTGGGTTCTCTTGTCATTTTTAGCTTCTAGGAATCTCTCTACCTTTTCTTTTTTTCCCAATTCAGCCCTGTCTCTCTTTTTTTTTTTTAAGTTTTAATCATACTTTAAAAAAAATGTTTCATACTAGAAACTCTGTTCAAGACACATTTCATTTGACAAGTGTACGGATGAGTGCTGGTCTGTTGTGTTCCTGGTTCCAAGAACACAGTGCACGTGGCTTACAGTCTAGAGATTCCTGTGCTCAGGGCAGGGAGTGTCCAGATGACTCGGGAACCCCAGAGAGTGCCCTTCTTCCTCCCCACGCCCTGGGGAGTCACTGTCACTGTCCTGGGGCACCTGCAGCTGCTCCACCTGAAGTAGGAGGATGAGGGGGTGACGGATGGCCCTGGGACAGGTCGTGGGGACCAGGCGCCTGCAGGCAGCTTCTCAGCGGCTACTGGAGGAGTGCGACTGGAGCAGGGGCCGCAGGGAGCCTCTGAGGGCTGTGCGGGAAGAGGAAAGGGGAAAACTCGGGGAGGTGAGGGGCTCTGACCATCCGAGAGGCAGCGGGCCTTTGGGAGAGCCGGCCACCCTGGGGCTCAGACCCGCTCCTCGGCTCAGCCCCGGTCACTGAGCTGACCTGTACCCCCGGCCCACCATGCCCAGGCAGGTCCCGGTGAAGGTCAGAGGCTCCCTGAGCAAACCCCTGTGCAGTGCCCACACCCACGCGCTACCCAATTGTATATTAAAATCAGAAAAGGTGACACTGCTGCGCTGGGCTGAGGGCTGCTTCCGGCCGAGGGGCACGGACACGACTTGCTCCCCAGCGCTGGCTTCTGCATTCGCGCAGACGGTCTCGGGCAGAAGCACAGCAGCTCCGGGGCAGAGGCCCACTCAGCCTCCCGGCAGCGTGGTGATGCGGCATGGCTGTCACTTCAGGTGAACATTTAACCTTCACAGACTCAAACAGTCACCCTGCTCAGAGAAAGAGAGGGTGGAGAGGAGAGGCTGGGGGAGGGCAGGCGCCACTGGTTAGAACCACACAGCTGGGCTGGGCTCCCGGGGCCTTGCCAGGCTCTGGGCGGGTCTGGGTCCCGCCGGGCTGGGCCTTTCGGGGCGACGGCCCCGAGGGTGCCCTCTTTCCTCCCCAGACAAGTCTGTCCATCTGTAATTCGTCCTGGTCTTGTTGATAGAAGGTAGAGCTCTGGACTAGCTGCCCAGGAACCAGGACACTGGTCTTGACTGGGCTGCTGGAGGGGCCTCAGGCACCCGGGGCAGCAGCGGGGACTTGGTAAGGAGCGCACAGCTCCCCGGGCTCCTGGAGCCCAGCATCCAGCGTCGTGGGTGTCTCCTCTCCCACAAAGCAGAGGCCGCGGCAGCGTCCAGAAGGGTCTGGGGGCCCGGCCTGGGCTTGGTTCTGGAATGCACAAATCTGTGTCCGGTCGAGCGAAAGGAGCTCTCACCTTGAAATGAAGAGCATGGGGTCTGGGATGATTTACCTGCTTCCCTCCTTCAAGGCTGTTTTCTCCTCTATGTCGTATTGTGTCGTATTGTCTTGTACTGTAGGACCTTTGCCTTGTTCTCTGTGCTGAGGATGGTATCCCTAAGAGGGTGGCCATGTCTGGCTGGCCCGGTACCTAGCCAATGGACCCCAGGCAGTGAGCTGGACTCCCAGAGTTCGGGTGCCCAGGGGTGGGAGAGGCCCTGAGTCAGTTTTGCCGGTTGGGAGCGCAGAAAGTCTGCTGTACGATCACCGTCTCATGGTAGGAATGGCCCTCAACAGCACGAGCTCTTTGGGCTTTTGCACATGTTGTTTTATTTCGGGATGGAGTTCAGAAACTTTTGCACACACGTGCTCTTATTATCGACATTTGTGTGCCTCCCTAAAATCACGGTTGAAAGCCTAGCCCCTCATGTACTGCTGTTTGGAAGTAGGGCCTCTGGGAGGTGATCGGGTGATGAGCTCATGGAAGAGGAGAGCCCCTATGACGGGATTCGTGTCCTTATAAGAATCCCAAGAGAGCTTGCTTTCCTCCTGCCCTCGGCCATGTGAGGACACAGCGAGAAGACAGCCACATCTGTGGGCCAGAAGGCAGTTCCTCACCAGACACGGAATCTGACGGCACCAGCCTCCAGAACTATGGAAAGCAAAGGTTTGTTTTACAAGCCGAGTCTATGATATTCTGTTGTAGCAGCTGATGGACTGAGACACCTTGTCTCTCCTTGAGCTACTGTGTTCCAGGCAGTGGGGACACAGCCCCGACAAAGCGGCTTAGGAGCGGTATACATGCTGCTGGACAGAGACACGAGGGCAGAAGGGCACACGTGTACTTTATTGACCCTTCATGAGCCTCAGCGACATCCTACTCAGTGGATCGGCTGGCAAACATCCCCAGATGGTCTCCCTGGCTTTGCCTCCATCGGATCCCTGCTAAGTTGATGTGACTTACCTCTAGCTTCCGTTGGGGGAAACTGAGCCTGCAAAGGTGGCAGGACTTGTCCAGAAGCAGGCAGCCACTCAGGACACATGGATCGCAGACTGAGCTCAGAGATCCCACGTTGCGTGTTAACACTGGCTTGATCCAACTCTGTCTCACGTGTGGACAGCTGAGGCCCAGGGATGTCAGGGACTCGGCCAGCAGGTGCCGGGGGCAGGAGGGCCCTGAACTGCCTGATAGGGCTTGGAGGCTGGGCCGTGGGGTCTCTGCCCCCCACAACCACTTACAGACATCCTGTGGAATGGCTTGTGTGCAGGGCAAAGGCTGCCACTTTGCTGAGTCATCCTGCCTTGTCTGATCTCCTGGTTGCTCTGGGAAGCTCATAGAACAGGTTGTTGAGCAGCGAGATGGCCCAGCTGTCCTTCCACCGGCGTCCCTACGAAAACCTCACTCCTGGCCCCCGGTTTCATGTATGCACCTCTATTTTACTACTTAGCTCCTTAAATAATCAAAACTTCTGCCCTGTGTAGAGTTCTGAACACAGAAAAAGGTCAGAAGTTGGATGCCCCCGAGATTGGTCCCAAAGCAAGTCTATTTCAATACATTTATTAATGAGTTGGAGAAAAGGTTAAGTGGCAGAATGTGGTGAATGCACAGAATTATTTAAGCGAACAGTTCAGGGAAGAAAACACAGACTATCTTCTGTGAAATTGTATTTTTTTCTTACCCTAAGAATATTTTATCAAGGTGAAAACTATTAAGACAGTCAGCGGTGCAGAGAGCACTTTAGGCATCTCCACCTTTCCTTCTGCTGAGACATAACTCACCGCTGAGGTTAGAGAATTTGGATTTGAAGGATGATGGTCCCTGGGCTCAGGAAAGCAGCTGCTGGCGAAATCGAAGACTTGTAGAGAATAGCTGCCCGGCTGTACCCTGCCAACATGAAGGGAAGCGTGTGAACACGTGTGAGGTCAAGGATGGATGACGTGTCTCCCTGGCCTGAGCACAACCGCCCGCTGGTGACTGGTCTGCTGAAGGACCCCACTCCCGCCCTCCTCAGCGCTCTGGGCGCCGGCACACGGCTCACACGACGGGTTGGATCCAGACATGGAAGGACACCCTGCCCAGCGAGCCCACGTGGCAGGCCTGGCATCCTGGTGGCTTGGTTGCTGCTGGCAGGCAGGGGAGGGGTGCTGTGATCCTCGGCGTTCCAGTCAGCTCTGCTACTGGGAACGGTGAGGGCCATCCTCTCCCCAGGAATCTCGTTCTTCGGGTGCCTCTAAAGAAACGTGTTCTGGACTATGTCATGCATTCAGGCCCTGTACTTTGGAGTTGGTGCTAATTTGAACCTGGTTGGAACTGCAAAGTGTAGCCTCGGACAGAGGAGGCTGATGAGCCTGAGAAGGCAGAGGGATCCTCCAGGGCGCTAACTGCTGAAGCAGCTCACCTGCTCGAGTCCGCCACAGTGGCGCTTCCCCGACCTCCCTTTACCTCGTGCTCCCGGTTTCGCCTCCTAACAGTAAGACTACGTTAAAAACGCACTTGATAATCTACATTCTTTCCCACTTCAGACCAAGCTGCTTCTCCTCCTGAATTATTTCCAATTAGCAGGGCTGTTGTAACAAGTCTCCCAGTTGTGGCCCCCCTTACGTGCCAGCGTGTGGCCTAGCCACCGTATAATTAAGCAGGGTGACAGCCAAGTGTGCCCTTCACAGGGACACGGATGGTGGGAATTCCCGCCCCCTTCTCGCTCCGGTTAGGAAATCCAGGGAACGAGCGCTTCACGTGGGACAGATTGGAGCAGGGTTAACACACTGGCTTCACCTGGTGTGAGATCAGCATGCTTTGACAAAATAAAATAAAACTATACACGAGCACAAATGTTTGTGTCCACGTAGGAAGTTCGGGTGTTTTCTGACTGGCAAAAGCCCTACTTAGCACACATCATGACGGCTTTCCAGCTGTCTGGTCAGGCTCTGTAGAGAAAAGACACACGATTTCATGTCTCCAGACCCCACAGATCATGCCACCAGATGTGTGTGCCGAGAATAAGGCCGACGAATCCTGTGGCTTATGCGAACGCATGGCACCAAAGGTCTTCCTGTCCCTCCTTGTCTAAGTGCCCGTAAATCATGTTCTGATAAGATTAAAGGCCTCTGTCCCCTCCCCCGGCAGCTGGGATGACCAGAGAGCCCTGGGAAAGGAAAGGGCACAGGAAGGGGCCAGGAGCAGAAAGAATGGGCTGGAGGTGGGGTGACCTCAGAGGGGATGCTGGGCCAGGCCCTCTCCCACCATTGGCTCTCTGGACCCGGGGCACCTAGGATAAGCAGGGCCACTGCCCTTTGTTGTCAACTCTTTGGGGTTGTCACCATCTCCCAGACTCTAAGCTTCATGGGGGACATCTGTCTTCCTCACCATCATTCTCCAGAGCCCAGGCTGTCTTGGTGTGGGTCCCAGGAAGCTGTCTTCCTGGGTGGACACATTCCTGTGCCTGGCTGGACCCCAGTCCCTCTCCTGGCCGGGCACCCTTATGCAGGACACAACCTGCAAAGCCCTGGCTGGGTTATTGTCTGTTGGATGGGATGTGGTCAGACAGCTGGCCTGTCTTTGCACCCACTGGGGGCTCAGTAATGATCCCAGGCTGGGGTTTCAATCCAGCATGAAGAGTATTCTGTTCTAGTCACTGGACACTCAGCTGTTGTGGAGAGGAGAGGGGAGAGCACGCGGTTCCTGCCATCCAGGGCCTCTACCGAGCCGACCCGAGATCAGGGTGGACCTTGGGAAGTGCTGCACGGAGGGCAGCGGGTCTGGACACAGGGAGGGAGGCCTCTGCGCTGTCTGAACATCCCTCAATAACTGCCCGGGGTGTCTGGTTTTCAAGGTCTTCACTGTGTCCCTCACAGCATCTATGCACTCCAGTGTTTGCGACATTTTACCTATGACTTAGATCGATGGATGGTGGGAAATTAGGTGGGTAGACGGGTAGTTCTTTATAGCTACGAAATGGACCGGCTGCTGAGTAGGGTGCGCTTCTGTCCCACGTGGGCTACTGATTCCCACTCAGAGCAGACTCACCTCCACTCCTACACGTCCTCCGTGAGCTTTCTGCTTTGCTGTTGATAACGGGGTTCCTCTAGGTACTTTCAACAATGTGGGGAACCCGCTCATGCTATGATGCTGAGTGAAAAATAAGGTTTAAAACGATTTATTATAAAATGCAATTTAATATAAAATGTAATACGATAAGACGCTATAATATATGCTAACATATATTACTATATGTAATATATACACAATATACATTATCATGCTATATAGAGAGAGATGAGAAGAAAAAAATACTATGGAGGGGAGGTCAACAAAAGGTTCATATTCCTTTTCCCTGAGTGGGTTTGATTCATGATGCTTTTCTATATTTTCCAGATATTCTGCAATACCACACTTATAATAAAAACAATAATAATACCCTTTAACAAACGAGCACACTCCTGCCCGTCCAGGGTGGTTTCGTGCTACCACCTGCCTCGGTTCCCCTCCGTGTTTCCTAGAGAGCTTCACTCCCCATGACGGGGACCCCCCGACGGCCTCTCCTCTCCCGCTCTGTGCTCACCTGGGATGACCCCATCCACATCTCTGATCTCAGCCACCACCGCGGAAGGCTACCCCTCTCCATCCTTGTGCTAATTCCAGTTCCGTGTCTTCATCGAAGACTTTGCTCCTGACTCCAGGCAACCGCGACACGGACGGATCTTTCCAGGTGTCCCTCGGAGACTTCCAAGTCGTCCTGTCTGGAGCAACCTCTCCTCTCTGCTGCCCATCCCCAAAGGCCCCTCATATCTGGGAAGGGATGCTCAGCTGCAGACTCCCGAGTTTGGCAGAACTTTGGAAGAATCACTCTTACGCCCGCTCCGTGTCAGCCCACACCGAGTCAGGTATCAAATCACCAAGTCCTCCTCCTGAAGATGCCAGTCTCCCGAGGCGGTGGTTCGCTTTCGTGGCTTTCATCCAGGGCCTCATCATAGCACAGTTGGCGAGTCTTCAGCAGGGAGGGACCCAGTCGGATCAGCGTTGGTTTTGGAAAGATGTCCTGGCAGTGTGAGCTGGTGGGCAGGACAGGGCCACTGCTGAGGCAACATCTCAGTTCTCCACCCCACACGTCCCCACTCCCGCCTGCCCCATTGCTCTGGGAATTATCTTAACTCGGCAGGCCTGGAGAAGGCATCTTCATGCTTCTCTCTCTCTTTCTTTTGAGGTGGGAGTTTCTCCTATATTTTACTTAGAAAAAGAGTAAAAAAAAAAAAAAAACTTGAAAAAAATCCTTCTACAAGCTGCAAAATCTTACTTCATCCATCTCTCCCTAACACCCAACATTCTTTTTTCCAAAAAGGTGATAAACAATTCAGAACTCATTAGCATATGAGGATAATTCGCACTTTTCTCGTGCTGTGGATCTCGTCTTTCTTCAGTCTGTCACAGATTAGCTGGAAATTTCTGCTGGTTTTGCCTGAATAACACAGACAGACTTAAGGTTGTTTTTATTGGTTAGGAGAACTTGAGACTAGATTGTGTATAAAACCCATTACAAGGAGAATTTGTCACTGATTGTTATAGGGAGATAAAGGGCCTGAGTTTATGGGGTGCTAACCCCCTGGGGGCACTGATAGGTAAGCACACCTGTCCACCAGTGGCACAGGTCTACCTGGCATGGAGCCTCTGTGCACAGATGGGAGATCCCCTGATTTCTGGTCCTCATGCAGAACAAGTCTTCCTGCTTTAAAAGAGTCTTCTTAAATACCCATTGGAAAAACAGTACCCATAGGAAAGGGGGCTTCTCCTATCCACGGGGGTGTCTGGTTGTTCCTGGGTTGAGTGGGGTGTGTGAGGAAAACCTTGAGATGAATGTGATTAAAACAAGAGCCAGAAATAGGGGATAAGTCCATCTCCTGGTTCCCCTGTCATATCCATTAACTAATTAGTGAAAATCGCTCTGCACCTCTGTTGTCCTCTGCTGTGTTCAGAATTCAGAGCACAGCATGTTAGGGAAAGGGGTTCCAAACGCTGTAATAAATGAATACAGTCAAGCCCATGGCAGGAAGCAGCAAAGGAGTTTGGGCTACTTTGAGGTTCTTTGAAAGAACATACTTGTAATTTCCCAGCTCTTGTTCGGAGCGACCAGCTGCCCAAGGCATCCTGTGCTCAGGGCACTGGAAAGCCCAGGGAGGGAATAAATACAACCAGTTCACAGAAGCATACTTTAACAGAACCACTTCAAGGACTGGGCTGTGTGGGAACGGGTGAGACTCCCCCAGAGCACCTGCTGAAGCACCCCCAGCTCATGGCTAAATCCTGTTTCCTGTGAGTGTGGGTTCTGCGCACACTGCACTTGCTTTCGCTGAGGGCAGCATGCAAGCCGGGCACTGCCAGCCTCCAAACAATGGAGGAGGGATGAATAACTCCCATGCAAACAGGACCCTTTAAGGGTTCACCTTAGCCTGCCCAAAGCCACCTGCCCCAATTCCTTAGTCTGGCTGTGGCCACCAAGATCAAGACACACATCACGAGTGTGCGCACATACAAATATATGCGCATGAATTAAGGGCTTAAGCTGAATAGTAACAGTCTTCTAATCTGCAGAGCTTTCTGACTGTAGGTGAGAAAAAACAAAATCTTGCCAGGACTTTTGCATCAAAGAGAGAGAGAAACTTGCTAATTGAAAAATGGTTTGCCTGGAGGAAAACACGGAGATGCCAGCTATGTAAATTAGCATATGCCAGGATCTAAAAGAAATCATGCCAGGCCAGGAGGAAATAAGCAAATTAGAAGAATGAGGAAACAACCCTAGAAGCAAACTGAAAGCACTCTGGTGCTTTAGTTTATCTCAGGAGGGAGGTCGACGGATCAGTCCAGAGGTGAGGAGAGCCCGTGTTTGGAGAGTCCCAGGTGTGTCTGTGGTGTACCTGGGTGGGTGCATGCTCTCCTGCCCAGGTCAGGGTGGGCTTTTCATACAAGCTCTTAAAAGCATGCCTCATAATACCTTCCTTCTGCTTTAGGCGGCAGGAAGGCCCTTCACCAAATGCTCCTAAGAAACACTGTGCTTGCGCTGTTGACTGTGGTGGGGTTTCTCCGGCATAGCGACCTAAGCAGTTTATTAGCACGTGGAAGTCTCCAACCAGCTCTCGGCGACGAACAGCCCACAGCTGGGCGGGGTCTCAGAGCCCCGGCATCACAAGGAGATACCGCGCGGGACCGGGGTCTGCGGCAGGAGGGAGGTCAGCCGGGGCGCGCGCCGCCTGGCGGCGACTGCGTGTGACCCGCGCGGAACCAGGCTCTGCTGTGCGGACCGAGCGAGGGTTCTCGCAGGAGGGGTGGTCCTTGGCCTCGGGCAGCCGAGGTTGCACTGAAGAGGCCGCGTGCGGTGGGTAAAGGAGGAGTACAATTCTGGGCCCGGTAGAATCCAGGACCAGTTCACAGTGGGCAATCCCAGCGACAACCGTTTGTCCCGTGCAGAGGCCCAGAGGCGACCCGCCTGGAGTGTGTGGCGCCTGAACTAGTAGGGCGTGGGGTAGGGGCCGCCGGGGCAGAGGGGCCGCCGGGGCAGAGGGACCGCCGGGGCAGAGGACCCGCTGGGGTCTTAGGAAAGTGTTTGGCAGATTTTCCAGGGAGAGAAATCTACCTGTCCCCAGTGGCAATCGGTGCCCGCTGGGCGTCGGGGGCTGCAGGCAGCATCCCCTGGGGACCCTCCGCCCTCGACCCAGGTTACGCCAGGCAGAGAGCGGCCCGCGCGCGGTCCCCGTCGGCGGCCCCAGCACCGCCCGGCGGCTGGACGTGCCTGGCTCAGGCGCCGCCACTTTGGCCTCGCTGCTGCTGGTGAACCCCGTCTCCCGGCCTGGCCGGGTGCGCCTTCCCCGGCGTGCGCTCCGTCCGCGACAGCCGGCGGCCTCCAGCGGCCGAACCTGAGCTCCGGGCGCAATCCGCGGGAGCCCCGCGCCTCCGCCTGCTCCCCGCCCCCACCCCCGCCGCCGCCGCGGGGGTCCCGGGGTGAGTGCTGGCCGGAGCCCGGAACCAGGGGACGCTGCGAGCCGGGGCCGGGCCTGGGGGGCGGCGGCGGCGCGGGCGGCAGCGCTAGCAGAGGAGGAGGAGGAGGGGCTCCCGGCGCGGGGCAGGGGCGGAGCGTGCGGCCGCGCAGCGGAACCAAGTGAGTTCGCACCGGAGCCCGCGCCGCCCCCGCCGCGCCCGCAGCCGCCGCCCGCGCGGGGATGTAGGATGCTGGTGGGCGCCGGGCTCCAGCGGCGGCGGCGGCAGCTGCAGCAGCCGCAGCAGCCTCGGCGGCGGCAGCCTCTCCTCTGGCCGATGAACGCAGACCCGCCGCCGCCGCCCTGGGTTTGGATGGTCCCCGGCTCGGCCGGGCTGCTCCGGCTGGGAGCCGGGGTCGCGCCCCCGCCAGGGCTGCTTGCCTCGGCCCAGCCCTCTGCCGCCCCGCTGCTCCCGGGGCTGCCCGGCTGGCTGCCGTTGCTGCCGCTGCCCTCTGCGCCAGACCACGCCGCCGCCGCAGCTGTGCACCACTACCCCTTGCTCAACGGGCAGGTAATGTGTCCCCCGGCCCCCGGCCCCGGGTTCGGGGTCGCCGGCTTCCCCCCTGGCCCCTGGGCGCGGCCCTCGCCCCGCTCCGGCGGCTCCGGCCCTGTGGCTTGCGCTCTTTCCTCCCGCGGTGGTCCTCGGCTCCCCAGCCCATCACGGCGCAGCCTGGCAGCCATGCATCGGCAACAAAGTTCATGCTTCGACGTCTCGTTCTGCCTCTCGGCAGTTTTTGCAGTATGTCTTCCCGGTTTCTCAGACGAGCAGTTTGGAGACCCGCACCCCAAGCCCAGAGTTGGGACCGCCTTGGCCACAACTTTCGCCCGGGCCGGGGTCGTTGTCCAGAGCGCGGTGCTTAAGTATCGCCTCCGGAGCCCGGCGTTGCAGCTGCCAACTGTGGCCGACTTACCGAATAGAAGTTAATACTTTTACAGTCTCTGACAGGCTTGGAAAGCAAGCTGGGAATCAATAGCTGTTTCTGATTCTGATCTAGTTTTTTTTTGTTTTTGTTTTTTTCATTTGAAAATAGACTCAGGACAATGCTTAAGAAAATTCAAACCGATGGAAGCCTGCAGGGAAATCCTGCCTTTAATACTGAGAAATGCTACCGGTGATTTCCACTCCCACCCTAGGTCTGCCTGAGTCGACCAAATTACCTAGTGTCATATTGCACTTTAGAAGAGTTTGGCGTTTAAAACCTGGAATTAAAAAGAAAAAGTGACTGTGCCTTTGATTAATGGTGTAACAGAGCAAGGGAAGCTGGTTTTGGCAAGATCCATTGTTTGCTATCTAACTAGGCAGATGCATTTAAATCAGAGAATAACATGTATTTTATTCCAATGACTGTCCTAATTAGCATATTCAAATGAGTGGATGTTAGAATACACCACATAATTAATTTAATTCCAATATTATATTGTGAGCTTTTCTAAAAGATGTTGTTAACTCTCCTAAACTGGTCTTTACATGTAATGATACATCACATATGTGGTACTGGATATGGTATTTTGATGTGTGATGCAGTTCACGTTGGGGTTTTTTTTGAATAAGCGTTGGTAGCTTTTTTGATATTTTGAAGGGGTTGTCATATGCGAGTGCTACCACTAGAGGTATATGGTGTCAAGGAACTACCTTTTATTTTTTTTCCATATAGAAAATGCTTTTTTTTTTCTTGTGTAAATTTAAAACGAAAAATCTCCCCAAAACTTAGTATTAATCTTTAAAATATTTTGTGCTACCATATTTTCTGTTAAATAAGTATTTAAACCAGAAGAACATTTTCACATAACAGGAAATTCAAAAATGCTTTTATGATTTTAGAACAAATGCGTATTGAAGTATTCCGTACCATTGAACAGTGATCTTATTCTCCACTGATAAGGATTCAGTTAATTTAATTAGAGAGACTGTCTCCTAAATTGTCTGCCCCCTTTCAACGTTTGCTATTTTATTCTGTGCATTGGGGTCTTCAGTTATGTGATAAGCTCATTTATGTTTTCTTTGCCTTGGAATCTATTTGCATTTGCGAACCTTGGGAAACTTTGAATCCTAGCCTCTTATTTTAAAAATATTACTTGTGCCTGTTTTAAAAATGATAAATATAATTAATATAAAATGATATATGGAAAAGAATATCATAAAATATAGCTCTCTGCTTGCTTATAAAAAGAATTCAAGAATTATAAAAGGAATACCCAGCGTTTCACCTTTCCCTTGTGGTCTTTCATATTCTCAGGGCAGAAATCCATTTCTTACCATGTTCTCATGGTTTTGTGCTTAGAAGTTCTTTCTTAATATTACAGAAAGCAGTGTTGTAAATGCATTGTGATGATTCAGATATGAAAATTTTTACAAATTTTTAGAATTTTGAATGTTTGTGGGGGTTTTTTGGACTGGGAAAAAGGAGATTTTTCTCAGAATCAAATACATGCATTTTAAAATTCCCTTTTAAAGCAGCTATCCCAGCATCTTTTGGTACAAAGGAGAGTTGATTGATGTAGGCTAATGAGCACACCCTTCTCTTTTCTTGGGTTTCAGTGGCTGTTTGGTGGTCATTCTCCATCGATTGGACTGTCCCCCTCTTCCACTGTGGAATTGGTGCCCATTTTCCCACATGTCTGCCCATCTTCTCTTCCACTTCCCATTGGGAAAAGTTGGATAGACAAAAGGATACCTAATTGTAAGGTAAAAATGCAGCTAGCCTGATTGGATAAATGGGCTGTTAATTTTTAAGTTGTTGGGTATTGCTGTAACAGAAATCACTGTGTATTTTTAGTTTCTAACTGCAATAGATCAACCATCTCGGTCTGGAGAGAAGTCTTTTCAGAATAAGATTGGTCTGTTCAAAAGCACCAGTAGATGGTGGTGGGGGGGGATTTTGTTTTAGCTTAAAATATTTGGTTTCCATAGGATAATATAAAATTCCTACTTCTGAATCAGAAGTACTACTTTTTGAATTTTTCAGTTCTTAAATCCATAACTATTGTTCAGAATCTAGCCTTAAACCTTATATAACTCAAGTGTGCATTTTAAAAGTAAGTTTTCCTTGGTATTATTGCTTTAAGTGTTCATCTTTCGGATGGTTTTTCTTGCCTTTTGAATTCGAATATACTGGCTACACTTTGTTTACCTGAAAACCAGTAGAAAGTAGTTCAGTGACTTGTTCTACAACACACTGCTTATCTCACTGGGGTGATTCTGTATCTGTTAACTGGCTGCTGGGATGAACTAACCAAGTCAATAGCTGAAGACCAGCCCAGGAGACTTAACGAGAAGGTGACTGGTGTCAGAGCCCTGTGGATCCTCAGGTTTTAAGATAGTGGCCTTATAGAATCTCCATGCGTAGCATCTCCAATGTTCAACGTAAGACAAGTATTTTACAGTCTTCAGCGTTTGTTCTGTGCGTGGTCTTAAGTGTTATGCTTGCTCTCTCTTTGGACAGATCTTTTTTAATAATTCCTTTGCTCTGGACTCAACATGGATGTATCCTGAGGAATCAAGATTGTTCCATGGGCCTGAGAAGCCTCAACTGTTGGCAAATCACGTAGCCGTGTCTCTGTCCAGGCCCGCTCCTGCCTCTAGGCCTCTTCCCACAGTGGTGTTAGCACCTCAGCCCATCCCAGGTTGGTGCCCAAATAGCTGTAAAAATGTGTGGTTGGTTTTTGTTTGTCTGCTTCTGCTGTAGCTACAAACTAGCTTTGGGTATGAAAACTATGTCACTTTAATGAAGCAGTTCTTTCAGTAAAATATAATTTCTTTTTTCACGGGCGTGATTCCTTTTCATAATGACATTGAGTTTGGGGTAGATTATTCGCTGTGTTTTTGGAGGATGGAATCTGCTTTAAGGCGAAGAGATGGCTGAGGGGATTCGTACAGAATCATGTTTTTGGTGCTCTGTTTTTAGAATTGGACCAAATCTTCTGCTGATAGCTCTTAGTAGGAGCCCTAATTGATCAGGCAACTCATTTAAAAAATGTTCCTTATGTGGGGTGAGGTGCATAGCTCCCTGGTCCGCAGGACACGGGCACATGTAAGATTTTTATACGTTTTGCCTTCACGAATATGGGGTGATATTGGCGATGGTCTGTAAATGTGTGCTGTTGGGAAGATGGGTTTTGTTCTCTCTTTGGAGTCTAGTGACCTAAAAGAACAGTTGTCCTGGAACAGACTCCCATGAAATAACCCCTGGTTGAAAGATGGTATAATAAACCTATATAGTAACAAGAGAATAAAATCATCTTATGAATTTTTCATTGATTTTTAAAATCGCCTTAACATATGATCATATTAGAGAAGCAGATGTTGCTCATGCGCAAATTATCTTCCAACACCTTCCATTACGGAATGTTTTATGACTTCAGAATTATATTATCTTCCTTGTAATTTCCTACCTACCAAGACTGTCCCAATACGTAGCGCTAAATTTAGTCATAAGGACGTGTATCTGTGGATAGTTCAGTGCTGGTTTAGGAGACGTATTTACTTTCTTCTCTCTCTTTCTACCTTACGTATTATAATTTGCTATGTGTCCTGTTTAGTAATAAGTCAGGAAGAACACTCAACTCTGTGTGGTTTTTCATAGGCCTTAATGATTCTTGACTGAAACTTGCCTTCTGTCCTTGTAATCATCTGTTACTGAGTTGTTAAAATCTGAATAAGCGTCATACATACATACACTTATAAACATTTTACACGAAGATGATCACATATCCTTTTTAATTGAACGATGACAAAGGATGATCAGATAGCATGTAATATATGGTATTCCAGGGCTTTGGACGTCTTTTTCGGTATATGAAAGGATAATATTTTACTTTCCTAATGCACTGGCAATGCTGTCACCAAAATAATCAGCACATTTAGTTTAAAAAACAGTGAAATTAGTTTAACTGTTCCAACAAAAGCTTTGAGTGACCTTTCCTCCTGTCCGCTCACTCTTGAATAGCATGTAGACATTTGCATTATACCTCTGTCCTCTTAGAAAACTCATACTGTGAACACGCTAACTACCAATTTTGTCGAAGAAGCTTATGGCAAATTATCATAGCTTTTATATCATATGGACATTTTGACTTGCCATTGTGTGACACCTATTTCATACTTAAAGCATATTCATGTTAATTTTACCTTTTGACTTTTTTTTTTTTTTTTGCGGTACGCGGGCCTCTCACTGTTGTGGCCTCTCCCGTTGCGGAGCACAGACTCCGGACGCGCAGGCTCAGCGGCCATGGCTCACGGGCCCAGCCGCTCCGCGGCATGTGGAATCTTCCCGGACCGGGGCACGAACCCGCGTCCCCTGCAACGGCAGGCGGACTCTCAACCACTGCACCACCAGGGAAGCCCCACCTTTTGACTTTTTGACTAAGCCTTTTTAAAGGACAAAAAAACAATATTTCTTACTAACATGGTCGATCATAGAATAACTGTCCACCCCATCTAACATTTATCAAATTTCTGCTTTTATTCTTCCTTGGGTTTTTTTTTTTTTTTTTTTGGACTCATGAACCATAAGAATACAACATGCTTTACTTATCTTTTGGAGAATAACGTATCTGTGCCCAGAGGTATTTTACTAACAGTCGTATATGCATTTGTTCTGAGATGGCGTTTCTGAACTGCTTCATGAAAATTTTGATTTTTTGATACATTTCAGATTCTTAGAAATTACTATTCTAGAAACATGTGTTAAGTGACTGTTAGTCCAAAGAACACATTTAGGGTGTTGTTTACATGTTTGTTGTTTATATGTTACTATTTAACCGAGAACCTGGAAGGGGGAGCAAGTAAAGGTGGAAGGTAGGGTAGCTCCCAGTCAGTTAAAAGTTAAGGTACATTGTTTCAATTTTAATGTAATTAATGAGAAAATATAGCCTCATTAAAACATTTTACATGTAAATTTTCAGATATGTTGTTAAAAGTTATTGTTATAATTGCTATTAAGTCATATCTTGCTATCTATTGATAAATTGAAATATTATATTGGTTTACATTATATAAAGTTATGCATTTATAAATATAAATATTTATACACACTATATTAATATATAATGTATGAATATATTATATGATCGATATTTTAAGTTGATCCATTTGTAAATTGTTATATTCAGAAGCAAATGGCCTTAGAATCTTAGATATATTTTATTGATCCCCTTTCAGTTAATCAATGAAGCACTATTAGAACTCCAGGAGAACCAGGAGAGTGAGTCAGACTCACCTCATTTTATTTTTTAATTTAATTTAATATTTTTTTTAGATTTTTTTAACATCCTTATTGGCGTATAAGTGCTTTACAATGTCGTGTTAATTGCTGTTGTATAACAAAGTGAATCAGTTATACATATACATATGCTCCCATCTCTTCCCTGTTGCGTCTCCCTCCCTCCCACCCTCCCTATCCCACCCCTCTAGGTGGTCGCAAAGCACCAAGCTGATCTCCCTGTGCTATGCGGCTGCTTCCCACTAGCTATCTCTTTTACGTTTGGTAGTGTATATATGTCAATGCTTCTCTCTCACTTCGTCCCAGCTTACACTTCCCCCTTCCCTTGTCCTCAAGTCCATCCTCTACGTCTGCATCTTTATTCCTATCCTGCCCCTAGGTTCATCAGAACCATTTTTATTTTTTTTTAGATTTCATGTATATGTGTTAGCATATGGTATTTGTTTTTCTCTCTCAGACTTACTTCACTCTGTATGACAGACTGTAGGTCCATCCACCTCACTACAAATAACTCAATTTCATCTCTTTTTATGGCTGAGTAATATTCCATTGTATATATGTGCCACATCTTCTTTATCCCTTCATCTGTTGATGGACACTTAGGTTGCTTCCATGTCCTGGCTATTGTAAATAGAGCTGCAATGAACATGTTGGTACAGGACTCTTTTTGAATTATGGTTTTCTCAGGGTATATGCCCAGTAGTGGAATTGTTTGGTCATATGGTAGTTCTATTTTTAGTTTTTTAAGGAACCTCAATACTGTTCTCCATAGTGGCTGTATCAATTTACATTCCCATGGACAGTGCAAGAGGGTTCCCTTTTCTCCACACTCTCTCCAGCATTTATTGTTTGTAGATTTTTTGATGATGTCCATTCTGACAGACTCGCCTCATTTTAAACAGGCTCATTACATTTTCCTTTCTTGGATAGATAGTACATTTGTGTAATAATCATTCTTGACAATGGCATTATGTAGCATGAGCTCCAATGATGTGACACTAGAAAGTGGTTTTGTTTCAGTAAGCATGTGGTCTGTTGAACTGAGTTAGAAGGTGTGATGGGCAGAGATGTCAGGTGGGTGACCTCTGAGGCTCATGTTAATATTGCTCCCCTCCTGATCTATGGTTGGTTAAGAAGTAACTGCACTGCAGCAACGTCTCATAGAATATTAGCAAAACTTGAACGAATTTGGGTAAGTCATCTAAAATTTAATAAATGTTTTGAAGGACTTTATTTTTGATATATACTAGACTCACTTATGTTAACGATAGAGGTAACGATTTGCTGTTATACTCAGACCTGAAGAAAGCCTGTTGGCCACTTAGAAGCGTGAAGGTCAGTCGTGTTCCCACCTGCATTCATCCGAGGAGCTCCTGCAGGCGGTGCAGACATGGGCTCTGCTAGGCGCCCTCGCAGCATGTGTTCTCCTGGGGAAGTGCACTCTTAGATCATTACCCAGCACTGCCCTCCTAGGGGCTCTCTGCAGGCGTCCAAGGAGGGTCCCAGGAGGGTCATCAGGGAAGGTCTCCAGGGATGGTGTACCTGAAACACACCACAAAGATCAGCAGAACCTGACCAGGGCAGGAGAGGGAATGGAGGAGCAGGACATGTAAAGTCACAAACTCACGACAGATGTTTCATCAGGTGATGACAAGCAGTCAAGCAGCCTAAACCAAGGAGGAGAGTGGGGGTGGGATGCGGCCGTGGTGGCGGGGTGCGGCCATGGTAGTGGGGTGCGGCCGTGGTGGTGGGATGCGGCAGTGGTGGCGGGGTGCGGCAGTGGTGGCGGGGTGCGGCAGTGGTGGCGGGGTGCGGCAGTGGTGGCGGGATGCGGCAGTGGTGGCCCAGCTCAGGGCCACTTCGTGCAAGATGAATCCCATCATCCCACGGGACCTGTGTAGTAAGTCCTGGGCGCTGTCCAGAGTATCCTGGGATGTTCCATCATTCTTCAGCTTGGGAGCCATGGTTTCTTCAGGAAAGTGTAAATTTGTCCTCAGGAAGCAGAGCAGACAAAGAAAGGGCCGAGTCTTCTCACCGAAAAATAAATGCAAACGTCCAAAAATAAGCAAAGTTACAACTGTACTGGAAAGTAAAGTCTCCGGTGAATAACTTAGTGGCTTTTTAAGGAATTATCCCTAATTACAGTGTGAATGGGTTGAACTGAGAAATAAGCTGGGACTCATTCATTCCCAGTCCTCAGAGGCTGATGCAGGAAAGTCGAGGACGCATGAGGACACAGGCACCCCCTCCTCTTCAGGAGTCTCTGCACTTAGGATGAGACCCCATCACTTTGTCTCCAGTCTCAACATCTCCCTTCTCCCATGCAGTGCTAAGTCCCTCTTCATCCCAGGGAGAAATGGGCTTGCATTGCTTCTAAGGATATGAGGTTTATCACAAGTAGAGGTGGGAGTAGGGCCAGCGTGGAAATCGTGCTTTCCAAAGCATCCCTGTGCTTCACTTCTAAAAATAAGAACTTCAGAGTCCTTCAAGCTATTCAGAAATACAAGTGCTTAGATTCAAAGTATCAGGCAGGAGAATAATTTACTCAGCTTCTGTCTGGTAAGGACACATGGCATTATAGTTTGCTGGAAACTGGGGATTTGTCTAAAAGTTGTCTATATCACATTGCCTTTGGGCTGAAGATCAAAGAGCCTGATTCTACCAATATCTTGTTGGAAAAAAAATACTGGCTGTGCCAATCAAAGATGACTAGAGAGAGAGGGAGGGAAAGTGGAAGCTGAGGTGGGACAACAGAAACTGTTCTGCTTCATGAAAGATTTGTTTACTCAAAAGATGCAGAAGAAAGAAAAATCTGGGAAACAGCTTTTGTACAGGAGCTTGTAAGCATTTTGCATAAATCACCTTTCAGTTTACCTTAATATGAACAAAAGAGCTTTATAGAAAAGCAGTAAAAGAAAAATCGAAAGTGAGCTGGCGGAGGCATGAAATCACGTGGCAAGACGGTTTGAACTGGATGATGGCAGACAACATAGACGGATTCTCAAGCATGTGTAGCTGTGGCAGTGAACAAAGGGATGGTAATCGTGAGAAGGTGACAGTGAGATAGGGAGCAAACAACACATCGATGTTGATTTGATCTCCTTGAAAAGCAAATACAATGTGACAGACATATTAAATGTGGCCATGACATATACCTTGCTCACTGTATCCTGGTGGAGTTTACGAATGGGAGAGCCACTCCTTCCAGGAACACCGAAGTGGGCACAGCTTCAGATCAATGTACAGCACTAGATGTGATCACCTGATGCGGAAAACTTTAGAGAATTAGGAGGAAAAACGTTTGTGATCAAAGTAATATATGCCCAACAAGAAAGACATCCATACGCATAAGCAAGGAAAAGACCTTCTCAAACAACCGATGGACGTCTAATGTTCTCACCTCAAGTTCTACTTTGTCTGAAGTTAATGTTGCTGTCACTCTACATTTCTATTTTATCTTGCTTATCAGTGTTTACCTTGTCTTTTGTTTTAAGCTTAGGTCAGTCATTTAAAGGCACAGTCTCTTCTTTTGCCTTTAAAAATGGAGTTTGGTGTACCTATATTTGAATTCCTATTTTTATGTTTCTTCTGTCACATTATTATATCCTGTTTTTTTTGTTTGTTTGTTTTTGTGGTACATGGGCCTCTCACTGTTGTGGCCTCTCCCGTTGCGGAGGACAGGCTCCGGATGCGCAGGCTTGGCAGCCATGGCTCACGGGCCTAGCTGCTCTGCGGCCTGTGGGATCTTCCTGGACCAGGGCACGAACCTGTGTCCTCTGCATCGGCAGGCAGACTCTCAACCACTGCGCCACCAGGGAAGCCCTGTATCCTGTTTTTTATAGTGTTTTGCTATTTCTTTATTTTAGTCTGTTTTTATTCTTTTGCTGTGCCATGTATGTTTTGTTTGATTTTGTTTATTTTTGTTTTATATGGTGATTTGGAATATGTTCATACTGATCCTATTTTCTCAAGCAATTACCAGTAAGATTTTTAAAGAAACAGATTTAAGCTTTATGTTTCCCTTAATTTTCAAATTATGACAATACTATCACTTTAGAATTCTTTTATAGACTATGAAAAATTTGGGAAAAACTTATATCATAAATTTTTTTTTCTCTTCAGTTTCCTCCACTAATTGAGAAAGTAATCGAAAGCAAGAGCTAAGAATGGGGAAGTCAGGTTTCAAACTATCTATAATCGTCAACAATTTTTGTCAATAACATAGAATATATGTAAATGTTCATTAATTTGGTTACAGGAATGACTGAAAATTTCTAAGCAACTTTTTTCCCCCAAACTGAAGCTGAAAAGAATAATTATAATCTGAATACGTAACCTCAAATTATGTTGGTAAAATTGGGAAGAGGAGAATTGAGAAATCTGAGGATACAAATGATTTCAAAATCCCTCATATAGTTAAACGAAGCTGAAACACTAGGGAACTCTCATGCTGGAAGCCCAGAAATTATTTCAAAATCCCTCATATAGTTAAAAGAAGCTGAAACACTAGGAAACTCTCATGCTGGAAGCCCAGAAAACAAGGGTATTTAAGACTGACACGGGACAAGACATCCTGCCCCACAGCCAGCCTTATAAATATGAGTAAAAGCAACAGCCGCCTACCACTGGTGCAGGGACCGGGTATGGAGAGTGACCCTCTTCTGTGATGCAGGAATTTGGGGATGGCTGAAAGTTAGGGGGACACAAATATTAAGACTATCAGACACCCTAGAACTTACTCTAAGAAAAAGGCATCGTTAAAGGATTTTGAAGCCTCTGGGGCATAGTAGGAAACTGTGGCAACAAAATTCAGATCCAGGTCAACACCTGAATACATTGACACATCTCAATCAGCTTGACAGAAGAAGGGGTGTGCCCATTTCCAGGCGTAAATGCTAAGTACCTCATTCTCTGTCGTTCTAATCATGATGTCTGGCATTGAATGAAAAAGCTACAAGACACACAAACAAAGCAAAAAATGATAAACCATTGTCAAGAGATAAAGTAAGCAACAGAACCAGATCCTAAGATGACATATTTTGGAACTCTCAGACAGGGACTTTGAAATAAGGATGATTAATATATTAATGAGTCTAATGGAAAAGGCGGGCCACATGCATGAAAAGATAGAGAATTTTATCAGAGATATGGAAAAGATAAGAAAGCCAAACTGAAATACTAGAAAAAATAAAACATGGTATCAGAAATGAAGAATCACTTTGGTGGACTCATGAGTAGATGTGATACAGCCAAGGAAAGTATGAATGAACTTAAAGATAGGTCAACAGAAACTACTAAAATTGTAACACAAAGAGAAAACAGTGAAAAAATGGAGCATGCTTTCCCAGAGCTATGAGATAATATCAGATGGTTTAACATACATATAATTGAAGTTTCAGGAGGAGAGAAAATGAGGGGGGAAAAAAACATTTGAAGTCACAGTGACCAAAGGTAATAAACAATTAATAAAAGTTATCAAAACATGGATCTAAGAGACTTAGAAAACCCCAAGACTGAAAATGAGGCAAAACATATTCAAACTTCTGTTTCCAAGGTTAAGAGAAAATCTTGAAGACAAACAAGGAAAAAAAGACACATTACACAGATAGTAACAAAAATTTAAAATTGCAGGAGTTGTATTGTAAGAATCTATACAAACCCCAAAGCAACAAAGTGACATCTTTAAAAGACTGAACTAAAAATCTCTCAGTCAAGAACTTTATACAAAGCAAAAACAATTATCAAAAACTAAGGTGAAATGAAGATTTTTGCCAAGCTAAAACTGAAAAGAATTAATTGTTGGTAGACCTGCAGTTCAAGAAATTATGAAGAAGCTTATCAAGCAGAACTAATATAATAGCAGAGAGAAACTTGCATCTGTACAAAGAAATAAAGAGTACATTAAGGTAAAATATATATTTTGCCTTGTTTTTAATTGCTCCAAAAGATAATTAACTGTATAAGGATAAGTAATGGTGAGTGATATAGTATGTGCATATAGCATATGTGAAATCAAAACAATGTCAACAATCACAAAAGATGGGAGTAAGGAATTGGAAGGATATAACTGCAAAGCTCTCATCATACATTAAGTGGTATGATGTTATTTGAAGGTGAACTCTAATTAATTAAAATACATATTATAAAGCATATAGCAACCACTTAAGAATTAAAAAGAGTTATAACTAATAAAACAATAGAATAACAATAAACAATAAAATTGGAATCATAACAAATACTCAACCCAAATTCAGTCAGAAAAAGAGAACAAAAGATCAAAGCACAGAAGAAGTAAATAATTAAAAAAATAATAACTACAATATGGTATATTTAAATAAAAAGGTGTAGAGTCACATACAGATCGAAAGTCAGAGGATGGAAGAAGGCTCTCCACACAAATGAAAATCACAAGAAAGCTGGAGCAGCAATACTTTTTCAGACAAAATTGACTGTAAAATAAAAACTGTAGCAGGAGACAAAGAAGGACACTACATAATGATCAAAGGACCAATCCAAGAAGAAGATATAACAATTTTAAATATACATGCACCCAACATAGGAACACCTAAATATATAAGGTAAATGTTAACAGACATAAAAGGAGAAATCAACAGTAACACAATAATGGGGGGGACTTTAACACCCCACTTTCATCAATGGACAGATCATCCAGACAGAAAGTCAATAAGGAAACACAGGCCTTAAAATGACACATTAGACCAGATATACTTAGTTTATATTTATAAAGCATTCCATCTGAAAGCAGCAGAATAAACCTTTTCAAGTTCACATGGAACATTCTCCAGGATAGATCACATGCTGGGTCACAAATCAAGGCTTGGTAAATTTAAGAAAACTGAAATCATATCAAGCGTCTTTTCTGACCACAATGGTATGAGGCTAGAAATCAACTACAAGAGAAAAAAACTGCAAAAAAATGCAAACACGTGGAGGCTAAATAATATGCTACTGAAAAAAAGAGAGAGGAAATCAAAAAACACCTAGAAACAAATGAAAATGAAAACATGATGAACCAAAACCTATGGGATGCAGCAAAAGCAATTCTAGAAGGGAAGCTTATAACAGTACAAGCTTATGTCAGGAAATAAGAAAAATATCAAATAAACAACCTAACCTTATGCCTAAAGCAACTAGAGAAAGAAGAACAAACAAAACCCGAAACTAATAAAAGAAAATAAATCGTAAAGATTTATGATAAACCTTAAATAAATAAATCATAAATCAGAGCAGAAATAAATGAAACAGAGACTTAAAAAGCAATCGAAAATATCAGTGAAACTAAAAGCTTGTTCTTTGAAAAGATAAACAAAATTGATAAACCTTTAGCCAGACTCATCAAGAAAAAAAGGGAGAGGGCCCAAATCAATAAACTCAGAAATGAAAAAGGAGAAGTTACAACTGACACTGCAGAAATACAAAGGATCATAAGAGACTACTATGAGCAACTATACACCAATACAATGGACAACCTGGGAGAAATGGACAAATTCTTAGAAAGGTAGAATCTCCCAAGAGTGAATGAGGAAGGAATAGAAAATGTGAACAGATCAATTACCAGTACCAAAATCGAATCAGTAATTTAAAAACTCCCAAAAAACAGAAGTCCAGGACCAGTTAACTTCACAGGTGAATTCTACTAAACATTTAGAGAAGAGTTAACACCTGTCCTTCTGAAACTATTCAAAAAAAATTGCAAAGGAAGGAATATTTCTGAACTCATTCTATGAGGCCACCATCATCCTGACACCAAAACCAGACAAAGATATCACAAAAAAAGAATATTACAGGCCAATATCACTGATGAACATAGATGCAAAAATCCTCAACAAAATACTAGCCCACTAACTCAAACAATACATTAACATTACTCACTGTAGACGTATTATTGCCACAGGCATTAGTTTCTGCAAAAATCCCTTGGTCAATAATGTGTTAAAGGATCATACACCGTGATCAAGTGGGATTTATCCCAGGGATGCAAGGATTTTTCAATATCTGCAAATCAATCAATGTGATACACCACATTAACAAATTAAAGAATAAAAACCATACGATCGTCTCAGTAGATGCAGAAAAAGCTTTTGATAAAATTCAACATCCATTTATGATAAAAATTCTTCAGAAAGTCGGCATAGAGGCAACATACCTCAACATAATAAAGGCTATATATTACAAACCCACAGGTAACATTATACTCAATTGTGAAAAGCTGAAATCATTTCCTATAAGATCAGGAACAAGACAAGGATGCCCACTCTTGCCATTTTTATTCAGCATAGTTTTGGAAGTCCTAGCCACAGCAATCAGAGAAGAAAAAGAAATAAAAGGAATTCAAATTGGAAAAAGAAGAAGTAACACTGTCATTGTTTGCAGATACGTAGAAAATCCTAAAGATGCTACCAGAAAACTACTAGAGCTCATCAACAAATTTGGTAAAGTTGTTGGATACAAAATTCATATACAGAAATCTGTTGTATTTCTATATACTAACAATAAAATATCAGAAAGAGAAATTAAGGAAACAATCCCATTCACCTTTGCATCAAAAAGAATAAAATACTTAGAAATAAACCTACCTAAGGAGGAAAAAGACCTGTACTCCAAAAACTGTAAGATGCTGATGAAAGAAATTGAAGATGACACAAACAGATGGAAAGCTATACCATGTTCTTGGATTAGAAGAATCAATATTGTTAAAAGGACCATACTTCCCAAGGAAATCTACAGATTCAGTACAATCCCTATCAAATTACCAGTGGCATTTTTCACAGAACTAGAACAAAAAAATTTTTAATTTGTATGGAAACACAAAGACCCTGAATAGCCAAAACAATCTTGAGAAAGAAGAATGGAGCTAGAGGAATCACACTCCCTTACTTTAAATTATACTATTGATAAAAAGCTACAGTAATCAAAGCAGTATGGTACTGGCACAAAAACAAACACATAGATCAATGGAACAGGGTAGAGAGCCCAGAAATAAACCCACACACTTATGGTCAATTAATCTATGACAAAGGATGCAAGAATATACAATGGAGAAAAGACAGTTTCTTCAATAAGTGGTGCTGGGAAAACCAGGCAGCTACATGTAAAAGAATGAAATTAGAACATTCTCTAACACCATTTTCAAAAATAAATTCAAAATGGATTAAAGACGTAAATGTAAGACTGGATACTATAAAACTCCTAGAGGAAAACATAGGCAGAACACTCTTTGACATAATTTGCAGAAATATATTTTTGGATCCATCTCCTAGAGTAATGGAAATAAAAACAAAATTAAACAAATGGGACCTAATTAAACTTAAAAGCTTTTGCATAGCAAAGGAAACCATAAACAAAACAAAAGACAACTTACAGACTAGGAGAAAATATTTGCTAATGATGCTACCAACAGATTAATTTTCAAAATATAAAAACAGCTCATACAGCTTCATATCAAAAAACAAACAACCCAATAAAAAAATGGGCAAAAGATCTAAATAGACATTTCTCCAAAGAAGACATACAGATGGCCAACAGGCATATGAAAAGATGCTCAATATCACTAATGATTAGAGAAATGTGTATCAAAACTACAATGAGGTATCAGCTCACACCAGTCAGAATGGCCATCATTAAAATGTCTACAAATAATAAATTCTGGAGAGGGTGTGGAGCAAAAGGAACCCTCCTACACTGGTGGTGGAGATGTAAATTGGTACAGCCACTATGGAGAACAGTGTGGAGGGTCCTTAAAAAACTGCAAATAGAGTTGCTCTATGACCTTGCAATCCCACACTTGGGCATATGTCTGGAAAAAACTCTAATTCAAAAAGATACATGCACCCCAATGTTCATAGCAGCACTGTTTACAATAGCTAAGACATGGAAGCAACCTAAAAGTCTATGGACAGAAGAATGGATAAAGAAGATGTGGTACATATATACAATGGAATGTTAGTCATAAAAAAGAAAGAAATAATGACATTTACGCAATGTGAATGGGCCTAGAGATTATCATATTAAGTAAGTCAGATGGAGAAAGACAAATAATATATGATTTCACTAATATTTGGAATCTAAAAAAAGATACAAATGAACTTATTTAGAAAACAGAAATAGACACACAGACTTAGAAAACAAACGTATGGTTACCAAAGGGGATAGTGGGGATGGGGGGAGAGGTAAATTAGGAGTTTGGGATTAACATATACACACTACTGTATATAAAATAAACAACAAGGATCTACTGTATAGCCCAGAGAACTATACTCAATATCTTGTAATAACCTATAATGGAAAAGAACCTGAAAGAGAATATATACATATCTGTATAACTGAATCACTTTGCTGTACGCTTGAAACTACTACAACATTGTAAATTAACTATACTTCAATAAAAATAGAACTAAGCCAAAGTAAAGAAATAAAGAAATACAAAGGTATAAACTTTATAATTAAAAGGAAAGATTTTCATCCTTATATATATTATGTCCACAAGAAACTCATTTTTAATATAAAAACCTAGAGCAGATGAAAGTAAAAACGTGGAAAAGATACAGCATGCAAATCAGAAGAAAACTGGAGTACTGTATTAATATTAGGTAAATTAGAATTCAGAACAAGAAGTATTGCAGGAATAGGAAGGGACACTCCATAACTAAAAATTCATAACTAAATACATACCAAGAAGGCATAACAGTTCTAAATGTGTGTGCATCTAGCAAAAGAACTTCAACATACATGAACAGAAACTAATCAAACTTAAAAAAGAAATGGACAAGTCCATAATTATGTTTGGAAATTTCAACACTCATCTCCCAGAAATTAATAGAGCAAGAAGGAAGAATACCAATAAGGATTTACAGAATTTACACAATACTATCCAGTAACTTCATTAAATTGACATTTATAGAATACCTAACAATAATACATTTTTTTTGTATATATGGAACATTCAGCAATACAGACCTTATTCTAAGACACAAAAGTCAACAAATTTTAAATAAAAATATACACAATTTGTTCTCTGGCCACAGTATAACTAAATTAGAAATGAATAACAGAAAAATACCCAGAAAAATTGCCAAATATCTGGAAATTTAAAAAAATACTCCCGAATAACCCATGGGCCAAAAAGGAAGTGGCAAAGAGAATTACAAAATATTTTGAATTGAATAAAAATGAAAATCAATATTAAAAATATTATCACAGAGCATAGCTCCAACAGTGTTCAGATGGAAACTTATAGCACTAAAATGCCTACATTAAAAAATAAATTTTCAAAAACTACTAGCAAACCAAATTCAACAGCACATTAAAGGGATCATACACCATGATCAAGTGGGATTTATCCCTATGATGCCAGGTTGGTTCAGCATATCCAAATCAATAAATGTGATATAGCATATTAATAGAATGAAAGATAAAAATCACATGATCATGTCAATAGATGCGGAAAAAGAATTTGACAATAATACAACATTCTTTTGTGATAACAACCCCCGAACTTCAGCAAACTGGATATTCAGGGGCCATACTTCAATATTACACTGACAAAGGACATCTATGAAAGAACCATATCTAACGTTGTATGTAAGAGTGAACACCTGATGTTTTCTCTCTAAGATAGAGAACCAGGCAAGGGCTTGTGCTTCCACCACTTCTTTGCAAAATTATACTTGAAGACCTAACCAATGCAATAAGGCAAAAAGAAAAGAAAAAAAAAAGCATGAAAAGCATTCAGATTGGAAAGGAAGAAATAAAGCTGTCTCTATGTACAGACAAAATTGTTGCCATATCGACCATCTCAAAGAGTCTACCAGAAGCTGCTAGTACCAATAAGTGAATTTAGCAAGGCTGCAGGATGCAAGGTCAGTGTGAAAATTCAATAGTATCCCTGTATGACCAGTAATAAACAACTAGACATTGAAATAAATAGCAGTCTCACTAAAGCACTAAACCCAGAAAATATTTGTGGATTAATCTAACAAAACATGAATCCTGAAAACTACAAAACATTGAGTGGAGAAATGAAAGACTAATATATGGAGTGATATTTTGTATTAATGGGCTGGAAGACTCAATAATGTTAAGATGTCAGTGCTCTCCAAATTAATCTATAAATTCTGTGTAATCCCAAACAAAATCCCAGTTTCACAGAAATTAACAAGCTAATTCTATCACTGATATGGAAAGCCAAAGGAAGTAGAATGGCCACGACAGTGTTGAAAATGAACAGCAAATGTGGAGGTCTCCTATGGAACAGATGTGAATGCGTATGATAAAGCCACAAGAATGAAGGCTTGGTGGAACCGGCAAAATCGGGGGAGCAGAGATCAGTAGAACACATCATAGACCCTTCAGAAATAGACACACGCATACATGGTCAACTAATCCAAGCAGAGAAAAACTTGCCTTTACAATAAATGGTTTTGGGACAGTTGAACATTCATTTTTAAAATAAACAAACCTTGATAAATACCTTGTATCATATATAAAAATTACCTCAAAATAGCTTATAAATCTGATTTTAAAACCAAAGTCCTAGAACTTCTCAAAGGAAACATAAAAGAAAATTTTCTGACCTTGATTTAGGCAAAATGTTTTTAGATATGACATCAAAAGATGAACCATAGAATAAAATGCATTGATAATTGGATTTCATCAAAATTATATACTGTTGCTCTTTGAAATGACTTTTAATAAAATGAAAAGAAAAGCCACATACTGGGAGAAAATATTTGCAAAGCATAGATCTAATAGAGAATTGATATCCATAATATACAAGGAACTCTCATAAAACAATAATAAGAAAACAAGTAACCCAGCAAAATATGTGATCAGACACATCACCAACAGAGATATATAATGTCAAATGAGCACATGAAAATAGGCTCAATGTTATCTATCATTAGGGAAACACAAATAAAATCCGGAATGAAGAGTCCCTACACACGTACTGGAAGGGCTATCTATTCTATACCCAGAAATCTCACTCCTAGGTATTTACCCAAGAGTAATAAAGAGATGTTTCCACACGAAAGCCTGTACACAGATGTTTATAATGGCTTTATGAGTAACAAAACCTGGGAACAGTCCAAATAGCCATTAACTATTGCATAGATTGACACACTCAGGCACATCCAAACTATGGACCACAACAGAAACCACCACGAATGGACTTCTTTTTTTTTTTTTTTTTTTTAACATCTTTATTGGGGTATAATTGCTTTACAATGGTGTGTTAGTTTCTGCTTTATAACAAAGTGAATCAGTCATACATAAACATATGTTCCCATATGTCTTCCCTGTTGCGTCTCCCTCGCTCCCACCCTCCCCATCCCACCCCTCCAGGCTGTCACAAAGCACCGAGCCAATATCCCTGTGCACACGCGGTGACATGATTGAATCCTAATAGATCGTGCTGAGCGGAAGAACCCAGAGTCAAACGTTTGTATCATAGATGATTCCTTTTTTTTTTTTTTTGCGATACGCGGGACTCTCACTGTTGCGGCCTCTCCCGTTGCGGAGCACAGGCTCCGGACGCGCAGGCTCAGCGGCCATGGCTCACGGGCCCAGCCACTCCGCGGCATGTGGGATCTTCCCGGACCGGGGCACGAACCCGTGTCCCCTGCATCGGCAGGCGG
The DNA here is from genome assembly GCF_003676395.1 of Aethalodelphis obliquidens. Lineage (NCBI taxonomy): Eukaryota > Metazoa > Chordata > Mammalia > Artiodactyla > Delphinidae > Aethalodelphis > Aethalodelphis obliquidens. The sequence goes on along the minus strand of NW_020837955.1, from coordinate 43,969,801 downwards.
ACTCTCAACCACTGCGCCACGAGGGAAGCCCGATGATTCCCTTTTCATGACGTTATAGGAAAAGGAAAACTATAAGACCAAACACAGATCAGTGGTTTCCAGGGATTGGTGGGAGGAGGGTACTGACCACAGAGGGGCAGAGGGCAGGTTTTGGGGTTGTGGACAGTTATCTGATTGTGGTGGTGGTTACATGACTGCCTTTGCAGAAATTCAGAGAACTGTACACTAAGAGAATGAATTCCACTGTAGATAAATTACACCTGAATGCACCCAACTTTTAGAAAAAGAGAGACTTAAAGAGGCATACCCAGTAAAGTGTGTGGCGTTTATTGACCCTTGTTTGAACAAGGCATACAGAAAATTGTGAGACAACAGGAGAAACTGGAGCAGTTGACTAAGTGTTTAACAGTTTAAAGAAATGATTGTTTAAAATTTATGTATTTTATTTATTTATCTTTATTTTTGGCTGCCTTGGGTCTTCGTTGCTGCACTCGGGCTTTCTCTAGTTGCAGCGAGTGGGGGCTACTCTTTGTTGCGGTGCGTGGGCTTCTCATTGCAGTGGCTTCTCTTGTTGAGGATCATGGGCTCTAGGGCACACGGACTTCAGTAGTTGTGGCTCGCGGGCTCTAGAGCGCAGGCTCAGTAGTTGTGGCACACGGGCTTCGTTGCTCCACGGCATGTGGGATCTTCCCAGACCAGGGCTTGAACCCATGTCCCCTGCATTGGCAGGTGGATTCTTAACCACTGCACCACCAGGGAAGCCCAAGAAATTATTAATTTTGTTAATTTGTAAGTGTTGTTAGAGTTCTACGCTCATGCTTTTAAAAAGAACCTGTATATTTTAGAGATGCCTGCAGAAACATGTACAGCTGAAGTAAAATCTGTTATGTTTTATCAGTAATCCAGGTGTGGGTGCTAGGAGTGCAGGTGTGAAGATGAAACAAGCCCAGTCATGAGCTGATAATCGTGGAGGGTGGGTGATGGGACGTGGGATTCATTATATAATTCTCTATTATATTACTGTTGAAAACTTTCATAATAAAAATTAAAGGGAAAAGAGTAAAAAGTAATATCATGAAGGACACTTCAAGAAATTGCAAAGAGTGATTTTATAGATTTCCTATACCTGCCACAGTGTAACAAAACTGCAACCTTAAAATAAGCTATAAAGAGATGCCCAGCAGTCTTGAAGTTAAAAGGCTGCCCCCAAAATAAATGAACGAGACAGAAATCAATATTACAAAATAAACCTTCTATAAAGTAACCAAACATGATGTGCCCATATTAGAAGTCATAATATGTAGCCAACAGTACTACAGGGCAAATGTGGAGCCAGAAGTGATGTGTGAACTATGAAAGCACAGGCACAGAATAAATCAGCTTAAATCAAGGCATTAGAAACGTTTCCTTAGCGAAAACCAAGGAAAACCTGAGGAAGCAAATGATAAAAAGTAAAGGCAAACATTTATAGTTTCAAAAACGGAAATGAATTAAATTGATGAAAATGTCCCCTCCCGTGATCAGAAAAAAAGAAACGCATTCAATGGAGACATCTCTGCTTGATATCAGCAGCTTTTTAACAATTAGATGAACTGATTTCTGGCAGCTTTTCAACTTGAATCACGATGGAGCAGCCCATCTACACGCCCACAGGTCTCCTCCCTCTTCTACCTGGGCAGGTGCGTGGGGACCTTATCCTCACATTTTCTCTTAGCCTGAGTCCTCTCTACACCCTGACACTCCATGGATTTTATGGGTAAAATCTCTCAAACTCCAAGGAGAATCTTCTCCTGATACAGTTTTTTTCAGAACATAGAAAACGGTGAGGCATTAATATAGATTATGAGGTTGGTTACCCATTTTACCCATGTTTTTCAAAAATAAGAGAAAAGGAGAAGCAAACATTTTATGGGCAGATCTCAGCTGTAAAGTTAGCTGTACAAATCCTAAAAGTATTATTGAAAGTTTAACTGTATAGTGACATTAACATCTGCCAAGGTTAAGTGGAGTGCATTTCATGATTGTAGAAATTGTGTCACAATAAGAAAGGCATTGACAACAACATCGTGGCCATGTGTTCATTTCATTACACTACAGGAAGATGTATCGTGTGATAAAAGTAAACAGCCATTAAAAAATCAGGAAAGTAAAAACTGAACTGTAATTCCTTAACATGATACATAATATTTCTCTAAAAACTGCCACGTCACGTGGCAGGCATCACTGCCGTTCGCATTGAGAATCAGTCACTATTTTTTCTTTACTTTGGCTGTTTTCTGGAAGTTCCAGCCAGTGCAGTAAGAAATGAAACAGAAACACCACTTGGGGTTTATATACTTCTTTGTATTTTGAAAACTCACAAAATTCAACTTAAAAACTCTCAGAATTAAATAGCCGGTTCATCAAAATGGATTGATAAAATATAACCATACAAAAGACAACACAGTCCCTACATATTAATAGTTATTTAAATGTAGCAGCAGGGATGAGCCTCTGTTCACACAGCATGGGCGATGCATAAAGTTCCTGGGCACACTGTCAACGCAGGTATACAGATCAGAGCCTTCACTATGAATGAAACCTAAAAAAGAAAACAAAGAATTTGCTGACTTTGATATTTTTCAACTGGAGAGACTCACTGCGAGCTTGGATAGGAAAATGGAACATTGTGATCATATCAATTCTTCTCAAATTAATTTATGGATATAATATAATGCTAATTATATTACTTTTTAGAACATGAGAAGATCATTTAAAATTGTTGATCATGGAAATACGCATGAGGTGAACAAATATATACTTTAAAAAATCTATGAAGGACTTATTATTCTATTTTATTTATTTATTTATTTTTGCTGCGTTGGGTCTTCGTTGCTGCGCGCGGGCTTTCTCTAGTTGTGGCGAGCAGGGACTGCTCTTCATTGTGGTGTGCAGGCTTCTCATTGTGGTGGCTTCTCTTTGTTGCAGAGCACGTGCTCGAGATGCACGGGCTTCAGTAGTTGTGGCATGAGGGCTCAGTAGTTGTTAGTTGCTCTGAGGCATGTGGGATCTTCCTGGACCAGGGCTTGAACCCATGTCCCCTGCACTGGCAGGTAGATTCTTAACCACTGCACCACCAGGGAAGTCCCCAACTTATTATTCTAAAGTTACCTCATTTTTTAAAAATGTGGTACTGATATACTAATCCACATATAGATTAATGCAATGAGTTTTAAGAGAATTGTTATATAGGACAATATTCTAATACCATAGTAAAAGACAGACATAAACAGATGACTCACAGAATGATTATAATGGTCATTATGCAATATATGGTTTACTCACAAGTAATTCAGGTAATGCAAATTTAAACCACCGAATATAATACTCCCCTATTAAATTAGCACAGACTTTCAAAAAGCCTTGGTGCTCCTTGGTGTTCGCAATGGGGCAATAGAATGTATGCCCATTCGTACATGGTATTAAATGTAGTGTGTACTGGGTCATGGAAGTTGGCTTTCAGATCCTCTGAGAAAATTAATATAATTTCACTCAGTGGTTCTCCTTCTATGGCAAGTTAAAGGAAGAACAAATATGTATGCACAGTGATTCAGCACCTCGTAATTTATACCAAAAGGAAAAATAAAATCTCAAATGTCCATGACTAAATAACTGGTTAAGTGAGTTACAATATAGCAGTAAAAATGAACAGTCTTCAACCATTAGTAGCATCACGTTCGGAAGATTATTTAGACGAAAGAATGCTTTTGTTTTAGTAAATTTTTAGAAGCAGGTTACAACACGAATGAACAGGATGGTACCAGTTTTGAGAGCATTGTACACACACAGTTCACACACATGCTGATGAAAGACGGAAGGAAACATCCGAAAGTGTTCATAATGGAAATTTCTGAATGCTGGATGTAATATCTTTTATTTTTCATTTTTAATGAGCATGCGTTACTTAGGTTATACAGAATTTACTTATACAGTGTAATACAGAATGCCATAAAATACATGAAAATACTTCTTTCTTCTTCGTGCCATTGAAAATGAGAATATTTGGTGCTGTTTGAGCTCTCATCAGCCGTGTGACTCTGACAGCCCTGTAATGGAGTTGTGTCCATCTTGGAGTTGCTGTTTCCACAAAGAAACAGCCTCGCTGAGGCAAAGCTTGATTTTTTTTAGCCACTCCTCATATCTGGGTAAGGAGGAGTTCTCCATCTTACAGCCGCAGCGTTAGACGTCTGGAAGAACGCTGGGCAGAGGTCTCTCATTTCCTCCTTGGAACTACCCTGTGGGGCCTTGGGGTCCAGTGCAGGTGGCAGCGCAATGGTGTCCCCACAGAGCACCCCTCCTGAATGGTCAGGTCTGACTTCACCTGAGATCGTACGTCCAGGTGCTGGTGCCAGTGTGGGTGTGGAGTGTAAAGTGTAAATAGACTACTCACTCCTAGTCGGGGATCAGCCCCACTCACTAGGAAGTCAAACCATGATGTCCCCGCTGTCCCTCTGCCTCAGCCCTCAGACTGGGGGTGGGGGGGGGTGACCCGATGCCTCGCGATTTCTGGAGGAAAAGGATAAACAGATACAGCTTTCAGGTCCCCAATTTTACTTAGAAAGTTGGGGGAGACACTCTACCTTCCTATCATGGAAAAACAGATATTTCAGGAGAAGATGCAGATGTGTTTGACTCTTAGAGACAACAGGAAACCTGCAAGGGCACTTCAGCCTTGTGGTGGCCAATTTAGTGCCTGTCCTCCACCCAGCTGTACTCATGCCTCCCTCCAGCTCCTGAGCAAACTATTTCGGGTGCTGGCAACCGGGGCAGGGGGACGCCTGTCCAAAGGCCGATTCCCCCCGTGACAGCCAGTGGGTAAGAGCTTTTACAGACAGAGGAAGGGGGCTACGTGCAGAAGCAATACAGCCAGCTCTGGCAGTCATCTCGAAGTTGGTCATCGGTGGTCTGACCAGCGTCATCTTGATCATTTTAGGTACAGGGAATCTTCAGTTCCAGGGCAGGTTTGTTCCCATTTTCTTGAGGTCAGTTCTCGGAATCGTGGCAGCTTATGTCATGGCTCCAGCCCGGTCATCACGGAGTTAACTTCCTCCACCTGGCGGGGGTTTCCGTATCTACGAGACAGCTCCCAGGATACGGCTCAGAATATGATCTATAGCCCTTGAGGAGGAACTAAAGGTCCTTGACTCTACTTAATGACTAAACTATTATGATTTGGTCTCCTTTGATTGTTTTCCTCTGTTTCTGCATTTTCTCACTTCTCTGATTAAACTTATTCTTTGGCTAAATTTCTTCCACAGACAAAAGGCAGGCTGAGGACGTGGGGTCGGGGGGGGAAGGACCCTAGGGTCCTGCTCCGCTTCAACTCCACTAAATATTTACAAACATCGCTAGTGTATCGGTGCTTTGCCGTACGTGATGCGCTATTGTAACACAGTTTTGCATCCTACTGTGATTTACTATTTTAGTATATATTTCTCAATAATAGCATAAGTTAGTAAATGTTGTCTTGAATGAATGTTTCAGAATCCAGCAGATGAGGCAGAGTTTCCTTAACATCAGTAGCCAGAGAAAACGATTTCCAGATTCTGTCTGAAAATATTTTGTAGGCACGTTGGCATCATTTTGTGATAATGCTTTCTGAGACTTCTTATAGGCGTCTTAATCGAAATCGTCAGAGTCTTTCACCTGCTTTAAAGGATGCAACGCTGCCTTGCAGAACCACAGAAGAGTTGATGAACAGGAAAAGGATTTGTTTCTTTCCTTCTACTCTCGAGCTCTTTAATTTCACTGTTAAAATTCCGCTTTTGCCTTTGCTGTCTAGGACTTCCGGTGCGGCATCTAATGCATCAGTGACGGTAGGGACTCTGCAGTTCCCGTTTCCGAGGGATGCTGCTAACCCTTCCCTCTGTCAATGACATGAATTGTAGATTTTATTAACTACCTTTCCTCGAGCTTAGGAAAGCTCATTCCATTCCTAGTTCGCCAGTGGTTACGTTTTGTTATAGTAATTTAGATATGACTGAAAAGACTGGTCAGCTCAGTGGCCCGTACCCACTTATCTCTAGAATTGTGTAATAAGAAATATTCATCAGAGCATACATTTTTTCTCAGATTACATGCCCTGTGGTCTGATAGCCAGGAAAAGAGCTGGATAGATAGGTTCTTAGATTTCTCTTGAGTTACAGATGATCACCACGACTTTATTTCAGTCAAAATTTAGGTTCAAGGCCTGTAAGAAATAAATGGTGAGAAATAATGTTTTGGTGAAAATTAAATATTCCGCTTCCCCTACCCTGATTTTCTTCCTTTAAGCATTCAGTGTCAATGTCATTCAGGTAAGAAGATGTGTTCTCAACAGGGCAGTAGCCTTGTCTGTCTAATTTACTACTGAACCTCCAGTGCCTGGTAGAGTGTCTTGTCTCTACCAAGCACGTGGCAAATATTAAATCAATAATCAATACCACAGATACGGATTGAGCCCTACCGTGGACCGCGCGCTGGCATGTGTGCTGGTGGTTACTGCAGTAACCGATGAAAACTTCTGCTGCCCTAGGTCTTACAGCCCAGCTTATTGTGTTACTATTTTACTGCCTAACTTGTATTACTAGACTAAAATACTCCTAGTGGGAAGTTTTCAGATAGGGAGACCTAGTCTTTCAGGTGTGACCCTTGGGGCTACTGTCCCTGGTTTCTGTAATGAAGAATCAGTTCCCTTCTGCTTCCAAATATCACCAACACGACAATCTTAAAAAAAAAACGGCATCAGGAATCACAAAAAATAATGTATGTTCCTAAAACTCCCTGCATGTCATGGCCATCTGTGTCATCACTGTATTTCTTGAATGCATGTAAATGTGGCTTCAGTTAGAATTCTGAGAAGCTTGAAAGCTTAAGGTCTCAGTCTCCAGCTATCACGTGAGGGTTCGGAGATGAAGATTTGGGTAAAATCTTTCTCGGTGCCTTTGTGGAAGAATGGTTTTGCATTTGTATCCAGCAGTGTTTACCTTTAGGTTTTGAAGTTGGTAAGCAGGGGCAGACCAGGTGTTTTGGACCATGACATTTATGAAACTCTCTGTCCTCTTTAAGGAAAAGAATACAAAATCCCTGGTCGGAGTTAGGGCTGGAGGCTTGGTGGAGTTTGTATGAATGAAGACCCTGGAGCTGAAGCCTCGTCAACTTAAGGCAGATCTATCTGCCTTTGGAAAGAACAGAAATATGAGTGTTTCCCAATAATCAAGGCTTGCGTTTTTTCTCGTGATGATGACCTGGTGGTCTTGAGTCTTACTTGCAGTTTCCTTTTTCCTCTGGCATCAACTCAAATGCCGTTTATATAAACAACATATTATTCAATCTTTAAGGAAAATAAGTATTCATTTCAGGCAGTATTATCCTCAGTAGAGTGGATTTTTTGCATTGGAAATGAACCTTGAATCTCTTCTGAACTAATTAGCCTATTTGCATCCATTCCCTGTGATAGAGAGACAAACCTACTTGTAGATTTCCTCATGCCATGCAGGCAGTGCAGGGCACTCGTCAGAGGCGTTACTGCGAGACCGTGCACGTGACGGACACTCACAAATGTCCGTTGATTCAGGAAAAGGAAGATTGGATGCAATGCGGGTTGCAGAGAATGGGGTTTTACCATTTGCAATAGAAAGAAGAAGGCTAGTGGCTCTTGGTGGTAGATCGTTGCCCTTGACATCCTAAGAGGCATATGGACTTTGACAGATGAGCGAAAAGGAGTCCTCAGAGGACCATGGCAACTTTATAACTGAAACCTTGTGATGGACGCTGAAGGCCAAGATATCAATGTTGAGACACAAAAGGAGGGGCAGGGCTACAGGATTCCGTGGATGACGAACCTTTTCTGTATGCTGGAGGGATGCGCAAAGACAGGGCCCAGGAGCCCTGACTCGGGGTGCCTCTGGCCTCAGAGCCTCTGGTGACAAGTCCCACTGCTGCCCGTCCTGAGCCTGCCACAGGTGGCTCTCCAAGGCTACGCAGGTAAACATGTGGCTGTTTCCACACGAAGGAAACAGGTGCGTGTGTATCTTCCCAGAGGCACCGATGTCACGGGTAGCTTAGTATTAAGGATGCAGCTGGCTCTGCTCGGTTCCATTACAAAGGGAGACTCTCTCATCAAGGAATTCCCAGTGGGAAGAGGAAACACCGCCTGAGAGAGTGGCTTCACCGGGACGATGGAAGGCGGAGGAGGGGCTGGAAGTGGGTTTGGATGCGTTTGCTTGGGTGTCACGGCCACCTGAGACCCGCTGCAGCCGTGAACGCATGCATGTTTTATGCCTTCGGACTGTTTATGGGCTGTTTCCCTGTCACGGTCGGGGTGGATCTGTGGAAGCGTGGCCATCCTCTCGGGGACGCTGGATGGCCGGCGTTCCTCCAGGTCCGTCTTGATTTTCTACCTTCTTTGCTTGGAATTTCCATGGATTCCAGGCTAACGTGGACACAGTCTTCTCTTTGTGTTGGGCACAGTAAACGTGCAGCATAAGTCTGTCTCACCAGTGTCACTTCTCGCAGGGACCCTTCACTTTGCTCTCAGCTCTGATGGTATGACTTTTCTTTGGCCTTTCCTGGGATGCTTTAGGCCATAAGAAACCTAGGTGTGACAGGATCCCTGGAAGTTATTGGCAGGAATGACAGTTACAGGTAAATATATTGCAGCAAACAGTTACTCTCCTGCCTGCCTGCCAACTGCTGCCTTCCTTTCTTCCTTCTTCCCCCTTCCCTTCCTCTGTCCCTTTGTAAAGTCAACACATGTGTAGAATGCCTTAAAATTGTAAGAAAAATGATGAGTTTTTCTTTGAACATGAGTTACTTGCAGACACTATATAACGACCTTGTTGTGCACGGGGATGACCTCACCGAACCCTCACAGGCCTCTGTGGAGCAGGTAACAGTGTCCTCACCTGCCCTGGGGGACACTCGTTCTGCGGTGAGGCTGGCCAGTTTCCGGGAGGGCAGTGTTGAACCAGATCCACGTGGGCTGCCGGCACTGGCAGTTCTGAGCCTGGGCCGGGTCTGGGCCGGCTCCCTGGGCCGGGTCTGCGTGTGAGGGGAGAGTTCTGTTCCCTCCTGTTCCTGCGTCAGCAGGGATGTCACCCCCCAGCCCATCCCCACCGATGGATGCCTTGACTCTGCAAACTCAAATACTCGTCTCACTTAGGGCATCAGTTCCACAAGTACCGGCACAGACGCCCCCTATTTGCTGAGACGCGGGTTCAGTGCAGCACATTCTAGCAGCAGCTGCATATGATGAGAACATTGTTCTGCAGATTCCTGTCTTAGACATTCCTATTCTCAAACACCGGGCATCTTCCCTGGGGTTATGTACGGAGCCCTGATCCAGTGGCTGTTTCCTGGGAGTGTGTTTGGGTTTTGAGGAGTGGAGATGTCAGTGTGGACGTGACCCATTAAAGCCCCTTTCGCCGCCCCCACGAGTCCTGTGATGGGCCGCACGCCGTTACCCGAGTGGGGCTCGGGGCGGAACCCACCCTGGGCAGGTGCTGAAGGGAAAGGCGGGTTTGGGGTCCCCATTGCGAGGCTGTCAATCATCTTAATTTCATAATGAGGAGAGACGCTGTCAAGCAGGAAGATTTCTAAACATCGTCCGCTGGTTGATCACGTCGCTGTCTAAATGCGTCTCTGAAGAGAAAGACGCGAGCTGAGCATATTTCCTGTGCTTTATTACTGCCTGGGATGTTACGAGACAGGTAAGAGGTGAGCGTAAATCGTGTGCATTGAGCAGAATGAAGTGGTTGGAAGAGAGCTGCCTGGTGCTGAACAGCATGGTGTTGGTAAACGCCTCGCAGAAGCCCCTCCCACACTTGCGTTGTTGTGCAGACAGACGGGATTGTGTCCTCTTTGAAGGTCAACAAAACCTCGGGCTGCCTGTGACGGATAGAATCCATCTGCTGCAGCTTTCACGGGGAAACGCGTTTATTTCAAGGCAGAAGGTTACGTTTTTGCCAATGCCACTGCGTTCCATGGAAGATGACACTCTTTTTGGGGACAGCCACGTGCACCCTGGGACCCTCCACGGGACAGGTGTGGCTGGACCCCCGAGGGTGACCCTGCTAAGAGTAAACTCAGAGGTTGTAGAATCTGCTTGGACCCACTGAACCCACGAAACCACTTACGAGATGAATCCTTCAGGAGACAAATGTTGCCTGGGAGCCACTCAGTTGCTGTGGGTTTGTTAAGCCCCTGCTCTGTACCCGGTACCTGGATGTGTCCCATGAGCACAGTCCTGCCCTCAAGGAGTTCATGAGTGTGTGGTCTGGGCGTTCTGGTGGAAAGTGTGTCTGTGGGAGGGGCAGTTGCTCTGCTGAGCCCGCCCTGGGGTCCAGCCCTGGGGTCCGCTTGGCCAGAGTGCATGGCCGTGTCACAGCCCGTTCCCATCCCAGGCCCCTGAGCTGCACACCCCACTCCTTCTGCAGTGGACCTGGGATTCCAGAGCAGGTATGGGCCGAGAGCAGGAGGCTATGCTGCCGGGGCTCCTTAGATGTCAGTGTCAGCCGGTCCATTGTTTCCTCATGAAGATGGTTCCTGCGCTGCTGTCTTCCCGTCTTCTTCACTGACTCGGCTCATGACGGCATCAGGACGGTTCCATTACCCAGTATCAGTGACAGTTTGTTCTTCGGGGCAGTGTAATTAATCTCTAGTTTTAATAAAGTGAATATTCAAATTATTGTGTACCAAGTTACATGAAATCATAAACATAACAGTAAATTAGGATTTCTAAGCTGATGCACAAAGCTGAGTGAATTTTCCCCCCTCTTAGCATTAGGTAACTCATATGTTCTTGCCTGTCACCGTCTGCCATGAGGGGTGGGGCGGGGGAGGGCTGGTCCACGCGTGACCCTCCCGAGGGGTGACTCTGCTGCGGTGCATGGACTTCTGTCCCGTGGAGGTGGGTGCTGGTTCACGGTGACCAAGTGGGTCCAGCACACCGTTGGCGCTTGTGCCATCAGTGACGCTGACAGAGACACACATCAAAGCCATGCCATGTGCTTCTCTGCTCTGTGGGAGGGGACCCGGCTGAGAGGGGAAGGGGCCGGACGGATCCTGGCTGGGATTCAGCGCCAGCTTCAGGGCCGGGAGCACCTTTCATCCTATGGTCGGTGACCTGGAGGGATCGCCAGTCCTGGGGTGGGGGCTCCGAGCACCGCCAAGGGGTCTTCAGGGTCGGTGCCCACAGACTAGATGTATCAGGGGTCACTGGGGTGTCCCAGTGCTGGGGCATAGCTGGAAATGTGTACGGATGTGCGGACAGAAAGCTGGAGTAAAATGAGTCAAACAGCGGCAGTGCCTCCTTGGGAAGGGCTGGTTCCTGATGAAGTTTCAAGTGAGACAATCAGACCGAAGTCCACCCTTTGCAGAGCAGTTCTGTGCCAGACATGCCTGCAAATCCAGAAGAACCAAGAGGAGGCTCTGTGGGCAGATGAGGAGGATTTGTACGGGAAAGTCCTCTTCCAAATGTCAGAAATGAGGGGAGGCAGCCCAGATGGGTTTAGCAGACACGAACACGTGCATTTGGGAGCCGGGCTTGTGTTACCGAATTAAGTTGTGTGGATAAGCCCCGGCCCGGCTGGACCAGTTGCCTGGGAGGGAAAAGGTTCTTTGCCCTTCGGATCTGTGTGGCCGAAGAATGGAGAAGCGGGAACTTGGTTCACAGGTCGACTTCTTGCCCGTGTGGGGAGGGGTTTGATTTTAGAGGCAAGACAAAGGGAGGAGAGGTGAGGCCGAAGATGGGGAGGCCCATGCATTAGTCTCCGGGGAAGGGCAGGGCTCTCCCAGGGAGCAGGCTGCCACCCCTTTGTATCCTTTTTCAGTCCCTGACTTCCAGTCGTGGCATCATTCCGCTGGGTGTGTCATTTAGTCGCTAATGTAGTAAAATCGGCCTAGCACGAGACCCCGGGTCTGTGGGAGGTCAGATTCATCACCGTCTTGGTCCCAGCCGGTTCCATCTGGTTTTTGGTTTTCTCTCCGTGTAGCTTCCTTTCTTCATCTCCAGACCCCGAGACTTAAAGATTTACGTTAGTTCCTGTTGGGGGGCAGGGAGGCGACGGGTTCCGATTGATGATCCAGTGTCAGCTCTGGCCACGCTGGTGCATCTCCCACGAGCAGGCGTCGCCCTGAGAGGTGGTGCTGCAATGCTCCGTCGGTCCACAGGTTGGACTCTGTGCTGAGCATCATTTTAGGAACTGAACGATGCTTTAGAAAGTGAAGGCGTAGGTCCTTCTAGAAATGCTGTTTCCCAGTCTTCCCTTTCCAGTGCTTCTAGGTGCAGGACCATGAGGTAGGTGTAGTCACAGCCCAGCAGGGGAAATGAGGGGCGAAACTTCAGAGGGCTGTCACTTTGTGTGACACGCCAAACCAACACACTGCTGTTCTAGCATCCAAACAGTGGGAAACGGGAGATTCAAACGGTTTTACTTCTCCTGATGCATTCCTCACAGCAAACTGTGCATACGTATCCCTCTCACTGCTGACTCTTCCTTAGGGACACATCCTGACATCATTTTCCTATTTCCTGAAAAAATGGAGAAGAGGGGTTTCCAGGCAACCGCGCACCCCCTCATGCCCGGGCTCACGTCGCGGTTGAGCTAGGCCACCAGCTGAGCGCTGTAGCTCTCTGGGTCCCCTGGGGGAGGCAGATGCACACATAGGTGATTGTGTCAAAAGGGGACACAGAAAGGGGACTCTTGGGTCAAAGGGCATTGTCAGAGCCCTCCCTCGGGGGCAGGAGGCAGCAAGGTACGAGACTCTGTTACTTGTGGGTCAGCATGTAACAGGGGGGTTTGGGGGAGATGAGAGGTGTCGCCTGGGAAGGCGTTTGTACTTGCTCCGTGGTATGGGGGGCTGGCGGTTCTGTCAGGAGGAGAGGAGAGCCCCCCCCATCCAGCTTGCAGGTTACAAGGGCTCCGAGGGAGGGCACAGTCTGGGAGAAGGGGCAGGGCGATGTCGTGAGCTGCGAGTGCAGGTTGCCAGGGTCGCCCACCCGCTACCCGTGGCTATTCTTGGCAGACAGACACTCCGTCAGCACCGGGGTGCTGCCTAGGTGCCGGGGTGGCAGAAAAGACAGATGTGGTGCGTGTCTTGCGCAGCTCACAACCCGCCAGAGCCGATCACGAAACAGATACTTTGCTGGGCAAGGTGAGAGCGGCCTTGGAGCTTGGGTGACCATCCAGCCCAGCTTACGGGTGTGCTTCCTCGGAACGTGGAAAACTTTACCAGCACCAGGAGCCGGATGTCTCCTTCAGAAAACTGCCGGAATGGCAAACACCAAGAAAGGCAAAGCAAAATCAAACACGTGTGCGGGAGCTTGGCACCGGCTTTAACTTAGACGCCAAGGCCCGTCACTGTTCTTCCTAAAAGGAGCCGGGTAAGCACCGACGGAGCTGGGGGTCAGGGCACAGGGACACGACGCCCTCAGAGCACAGGGGAGGAAGGAAGAGCCTGTGCTCTTGACTCTGTCCCCCCTCCCTCCCCTCTGCCTGTTGTCAAAGCCTCACATGCTGCCAGAGACCCCAGACCCTCCTCCTGGCGAAGCCTCCACATATGGACCACTGCCTGAAGTCACCCCCTGACCGGTCCTGTTTGCAGAAATAATTACCAGTTGGCAGATACACCGCCTGAAGGATTCCACCAGAGCTGAATCATATGCTAAACGGACGTAATAAACGAAATTAGCCGATGACTGTTTGCTGTTTTGAGGACGTGGCTGAGAGGAGAGCACAGCATCTCCTGTGTATCAGGTGAGGTTCCTCTTCATCGGAAGACCTGCTGCCATCCTGGTGTTTCCTCCATACACTCTGCATCCCAAGATAAAGGTCTTCCTCTCTGCGTGGTGTCCTCAGTGTCAGATGCTACAGGCGAGGCCTCCGTCCTGCTCTTTTGTAAAGATTTGGAAGCTAAATGTCTAGCATCTTATCTACTCTGCAGCCCACTAGTGGTTATAATTCTGGGGCTCCTCTGGTGCCTTCCACACCAAGTATTCCTCCAGTAGGGATGAGGTCAGTGTTGTCTCCAGCACTGCCCTTCCCTTCTTCCTCTGGGGAATGTGGCCAGCGACAGAGAACCTGGGGCTGAGAGCAGCTCTGTTCCAGTGCAGGCCTAAGAGGAAGAGAAAACCCAAGGGAGCAGGAACAGACCAGACCGTCCAGCCTGAGCGGACACCCCTGAACTTGCACAGTCCCCAGTTAGCATCTCAGCCTGAGGCCGGATGGTTAGAGCCCCTGCCTGTCCCGCCGTCCCAGGGCCCACCAGCCTTTCTCTTCCTTTTTTTTCTGTTGAATCCTGGGAAAAGCAAATCCAGCTGCTGGCTGGGTTCCAGTTTTGGAGGCAGGTACCGGGAGAGGTCAGTGGTCAGGGTGCCTGTGAGCACAGGTGGCCGCGCAGAGCCTGCCCGCCCTCTCCTGTGAGTCTATCAGTGTGTCAGTGACCGAAGGCCCCTGTGTGGACAGCAGGGTGGCCTCTGGTGGCACAAAGGAGAAAGTCCTCCAGACGCTCCAGCCCGCCCAGGAGTCTAGCTGGGATGGGGCACGGGTTCAGCCAGGTGGGGCCCCAGTGCCAGCCCTGCAGAGGAATTTGGGCAGACACGCCTGGCCTTGAGGCAGTCACTGAGTCCTGCTCTCCAGCGACAGACAGGGGACCGCAGAAGTTCTCCTTCGTCCAGCTGTCCTGGGGTCACTCAGACGAAAACTGCAAACAAAGCGCCTTTGCAGGTCAGGCCATCAGAGAGGGATCTGGAGGGAGGTGGCCGTGACGTGACGGAAGGGGCAGCACAGGGTGGGATGGCTGCAGTCCCCCCCTACCCCCCCACCCCCCCACCCCACCCCCACCCCGCAGCTGCCTGCCTGCAGAGAAGCACAGGGTTAATTACTGTTTTGCCTAAAACATTGATTTTTATTAGTGATGCTGATGGGATTGCATTGCTGGCTTATCTCTTAGCTGGCTTAGCAGGTTTTTTTGGCCTCTTATCTCAGTTTATTTACTCAACTAAGGGATTCAGTGCTGTCCTTTGGGGAAAGCAAGTTATGATAATTACTTATCAGTCGACACAGTTTATTGAGTGCCTGCCTCATCTTCCAGGACTCAGCTCAAGAGGCATCTCTGTGGGAGCAGCTGGCGTCCCAGGGCCCCTTCGGCCCCGCCTGCCTCCTGGCGGGTGATTATCTGTTTGCAGCAGTGTTTCCTATGGTAGCGTCTTACTGGCCGAGCTGTGTGCCATCTGGCAGGTGGAGATGCTCCGTAAATGCCTGAGCTGGGGGCGGGGGGATGGAGTGGGAAGCAGGAAGTTGCCAGCAGCTCCCGCCCACACGGCGCTCCAGATGGGGATCAGGGGTTACCATTGGTCAGAGGAGGTTCCTGAGCCCCCCCTCCCAGTCTGCAAGTTACCTCTTCCACCTGCCGGCCAGGGTTGAGCTCATCTGTGCCCTGGAGGTTGGGAGCCAGATCCTGTTCCCACACCAGGTGCCTGGGTCTAATATCAACACACAACGCACCTGCGCAAGGCCTGAAGCTGGTGGGAGCTTGGCAGTGATGAGACCCCTTCTTTCCATCTCATCTCATCCACCAACTACGGCAGTAATTTTGTGAACTAACTGGTGAGTGGTGCGTTTTTATATGGACCCAGATGGATTCGAAGCAGGTTAAAAACTGTCTTTCCAGCGTCTTTTTTTAAAGAGGTAGATAAGGTTTACTTATTCTTTTTTCCTTTTTGGTTGACTTATCATTTCTGACAGCAAAGTCATGCGATGATAAAACTGTTCCCACACTTCGATCTGTAAAATGCTCTTGCCGTGGCACTGTTTCTTTTAAGTCACTGTTGTTACTTTCTCATTCTTTGCTGAAGGGTCATCTTCGTTTTGAACAAAAGATCAAGTTCAGTCAACAAATTCATCAGGTAGCCTATCACTGGGGTCATTGAACTTGGCTTTGAGAATCGCAGTTCTTTGAAGCCCTGTGTCACACCAGTGGAGCTGTCTCTGAACAGGGCCAACAAGTGGTTAAATTGCAGTGGAAACACCTGTGGTAAAATAATGTAAATAAAGGAATCTTGAAGGAGGGAAGCTGAATTTACAAAGAAATATTTGTGTACAGCTCCATAGTGTGTGGACTTTCACAGAACTGCCTCGTTAAACTGACACATGCACACTCAAAATGCTCACCCTGTTTGGCCCTGAACAAGCATCCTGGAATGGGCAATAAATGCAGAAATTAACCTTTTGCACACAGTTGTTTATGTCATGTTTATTTATAACAGGCAACACCTATTATGATGGGGGCTGGTTAAGGGAGCATGGCAGATTTGTGTGGCGGTTCCACTGCCTGGAATACTAGTCTCTGATTAATAACTGGACTTGGGAAGGCCATTTAATGACAGGAGAAGTGGGAGGGCAGTGTGTGCAGCGTACTGGTGGTCCGTCACCGGTACAGCCAGACCATGCCTCTGGGGACTTCTGGTTAGCTGCATGACAGAAGATCAACAGTGTTCAGCTGGGGGACCATAGGGACATTTTTAGATGCTTATTTACTCCATTTTATACCTTTTCTAGAATGTGCTTTTATTGTTAATTAAGACAATATATATTGAATAGTGTGGTATTTTTGCTGACTTTAAATCTGTCTGTGACAACAATGAGACACCACGACACACCTGCTGGAATGTCTAAAATCCAGGACATTGACACCAAGTGCTGTTGAGGATGTGGACTGACAGGAACTCCTTCATGGCTGGTGGGGATGCAAAACGGTGCAGACACTTTGAGAGACGGTCTGGAAGTTTCTTACAAAGCAGAAGTTAGTCTTACCATATGACCCAGCGGTCACACTCCTTGGTATTTACCCAAATGAGTTGAGAACTCATGTACAAACAAAGACATGCACACAAATGTTTATAGCAATTTTATACATAATCGTAAATACTTGGAAGCAACCAACATGTCCTTCCATAGGTGAATGGGTAAACTGTGGTACATCCAGACAATGAAATATTACTCGGTAATAAAAAGAAATGAGCTATCTTGCCATGAAAAGACACAAAGGAACTTTGAGTACATACAGGCACACCGCTGAGATGTTGCTGGTTTGGTTCCAGACCACTGCAGTCAAAGGAATATGGCAATAAAGCAATTTTTTTGGTTTCCAAGTGCATGTAAACGTTGTGTTTGCACTTAATACAGTCTATTTACTGTACAATAGCATAATGTGTAAAACAATGTGCATACCTTAATTAAAAATACCTTATTACTAAAAATGCCCACACAATCTGAGACTTCAGCGGGTCGTAATCTTTTTGCTGGAGGGCATTGCCTCGACGTTGACGGCTGCTGACTGGTCAGGGTGGTGGTCGCTGAAGGCTGGGGAGGCTGCAGCGATTTCTTAAAGTAAAGACAGCAGAGAATCTGCCGCATCAGTTGACTTCCTTTCAAGCATGATTTCTCGGTAGCAGGCAATGCCATTGGATAGCATTTTACCCACAGTAGAACTTCTTTCGAAATTGGAGTCAGTCCTCCCAAACCCTTTCACTGCTTTCTCAACTAAGTGTATGTAATCTTCTTTATCCTTTGTCTTCATTTCAATAATCTTTATAGCATCTTCACCAGGAGCAGATTCTATCTCAAGGAACCACTTTCTTTGCTCATCCCTAAGCAACTCCTTCCTCATCCATTAAAATTTTATTGTGAAATTGCAGCAATTCACTCACATCTTTGGCTCCACTTCGAACTCTAGTTCTCTTGCTGTTTCCACCACATCTACAGTAACTTCTTCCACTGAAGTCTGAACCCCTCAAAGTCACCCATGAGGGTTGGAACCGTCTTCTTCCAAACTCCTGCTACGGTTGATGTTTTGATCCCTTCTCACCAATCACAAGTACTCTTAATGGCATTTTGAAGGATGAATCCTTTCCAGAAGGCTTTCAATTTACTTTGCTTAGATCCACCAGAGGAATCACTGTCTATGGCAGCTATAGCCTTATGAGATGTGTTTCTTAAATAATAAGGCTTGAAAGTCAAAATAACTCCTTGATCCATGGGCTGTAGAATGGATGTTGTGTTACCACGAAAACAACATTAATCTCCTCTCCATCTCCATTAGAGCTCCTGGGTGACCAGGTGCGTTGTCAAGGAGCGATCATATTCTGAAAGGAATCTTTTTTTCTGAGAAGTAGATTTCAACAGTGGGCTTAAAATGTTCAGTAAACCATGTTGTAAACCGATGTGCTGTCATCCAGGCTTTGTTGTTCCATTTATAGCACACAGACAGAGTAGATTTAGCATAATTCTTAAGGGCCCTGGGATTTTCGGAATGGTAAATGAACATTGGCTTCAACTTAAAGTCACCAGCTGCATTAGCCTCAAACAAGAGAGTCAGCCTGTCCTTTGAAGCTTTGAAGCCAGGCATTGACTTCTCCTCTCCAGCTATGAGAGTCCTAGATGCCATCTTCTTCCAATAGGAGGTTGTTTAATCCGCACTGAAAATCACTAATGATCTGAGCTGGATCTTGTGGATAACTTGCTGCAGCTTCTACATCAGCACTTGCAGCTTCCCCTTGCACTTTTGTGTTATGAGATGGCTTCTTTCCTTAAGCCTCATGAACCGACCTCTGCTAACTTCAGACTTTTCTTCTGCAGCTTCCTAACGTCTCTCAGCCTTCATAGAATTGAAGAGAGCTGGGGACTGGCTCTGGATTAGGCTTTGGCTTAAGGGAATGATGTGGCTGGTTTGATCGTCTATCCAGACCACTCACATTTTCTCCACATCAGCAATAAGGCTGTTTCTCTTTCTTATCATTTGTGTATTCACTGGAGTAGCACTTTTAATTTCCTTCAAGAACTCTCCCTTTGCATTCACGACTTGGCTAAGGGTCCAAGAGGCCCCACTTTCAGCCTGTCTCAGCTTTCGACATACCTTCCTCACTGAGCTCAGTCATTTCTAGCTTGTGGAGGTGAACAGGCAGAGCACACGGGATTTTTAGTTTTGCATTTGGCAAAACTCATAGAATGTACAACATAAACAGTGACCCCTAATGTAAACTATGGACTTTGGGTGATAATAATGTATCAGTGCTGGTTTATCCATTATGGTAACACATGTAGCACCCAACCCAAAAGGGCGATAAGAGGGGAAAGCGGGTGTGGGGGAATATGTGGGAATTCTCTGTACTTTCTGCTCTGTTTTTCTGTAACCCTAAACCTGCTCTATAAAAAAATTAAATTACATTTTAAAAATCTGTAAATGCCCATCATAGGACGTTTGGAAACTACAGAAAAACAGAAATAAAAAGAAATTCGAGGATCTGGGAGTGAGCGTGCCCTTTCGCTTTAAAGTGAGAGACGTGTGACTCTGTCCCTAAGAGCTAGAACATGCTTGGCATCTAACTGACCCAGTGAAATTTGTTGACCGAATGACGGTTTAGTGTAGAAACGGAAATGACTGTATAATCGGCTTTGTTTACTGAGCGTCGTATTCTGAGCTGCAGCAACGTGCTTCTCTTTAAGGCAGGAGTGTCCCCTGGTGACTGTGAGCCTTGTGAGGACACACAGCTCCGTGCACAGGTGACATTCGGGTGGGTAAAGAGCTCATCACACTTATTTCAGGGACAGTGGCCCAGGGCACAGGCTTCCAAGAAAGGGGGTTACCACGGCCTTGTTTTCTGGCTGCTCGTATGTTGCATGATGAAATGGCATCGTCTCCAGGGGCCACCGGGCATCCTGTGCTGACCTCCCTGTCCCCCCTCTGCAGGTGGTCATCACAATAGCCTTAAGCCTGTCGGCAGTGGCCCCACCTTTGCCATCACCACTGCCACCGCCACCATGGTCTCCGTGGACCCCGAGGGACTTGGGGGCCCGTCCCCCTCCAACGTGCAGCCTTGCCACTTCCTGACCCTGGCGCCCATCAAAATACCCCTGCGGACCACACCCTTCTCTGGTAAGTACACAGCCTGGTCTCTCAGAGCCTCGGGCTGCTTCGGAGTCCACAGCGTGGAGACCAAGGCGGGGACCTGCCGTCCCCCAGATTCATGGTTCCCTGCGTGCTGGGGGCGTCGGGGAGGGCTCATCCTCAGATCACGCAAACGGACCTCAGTTCCCTTGACCAAGGTCATGTTAGTCAACCCGGGCATTTTCTGCCATAAAGCAAAGTGTAAAGTTTCTGTTTGAAGAAATGAGACATTCCTTTACTAACTCTTCATGGGGAGTGATGCACATGACCGAGAAATTTCTAATTTTCGTGTGTGGGGCTTGAAAAAAGCAAAGGCAACATGATGGAAAACAGTTAAGCATCGGAGTTAATAAAACACAAAAAAGTACAAAACTCAGACTCTCATGGGGCCCTCACTGAGCCATCCCTCCTGGGCTGGCCAGCTGGGCCTGCTCTGAACACATGGAGTGGGGTCCTCCCCACCACGGCGGGACTGGTGCAGAGGTCCACCGAAGCCCGTGGCTGAGGAAGAGACAGGGTAGCCACCAAGGGTTGGAGCTCACCCATTCAGCGGGTGTACTATTCTAAGTCCGCGGGGCGGAGGCGGGGCTGGCAGACATTCTGGTGTTGTGAGCGATGCTGAGATGCAGGATGAGATGCGGAAGGCCTGGTCCTGGATTGGTTGCAACTCTGTTGTCCAAACATGTTCTCAGCTGTACGCGCACATCTGCTAACTGTCACCAGCACTCCACGTGTCCCAGCTGTCCTGGTGAGTGCATGTTTGGGTCTGTCCTTAAATGTCACAAAAACAGCGTTGACTTGGAATAACCTTTAGTAAGTACTGGAGTCTTGGGAGTCAGCACTATTACTTGAGTTTTAGTTTTTCACATGATACAGTAAGACTTGGATAGAAATTCTGTGGAATTATAATATTAATTCTATACTAGAGTTAACCCTAGAATTGTGTATTAGCACTATATCATTAATTGCTAGGTTATCAGTGATAGAAGCATCTTTAGATTGTGAGATACATAATCGTTTTTTCATGGTAGAAATAGATTAACCTGGTTTCATTACTTTCCAGTTGGGGAGTGCTTTTGGTTTTCTGGTCGTGTTTCTAGTAAGTCTGATGTGGTCTTCTCAACACTGGACCTTGGCTTCTGTGTTTCTATGTTGACCTGATAAATTCGTTGGTAATAGAATGTTGTATTCTCAAGAACAAAATCTTATTTCTATTTCAGTGTGTTAGTGAACATGCAGTTAGGGTGTGACGGGGAGAATAAATAAAGCACGTGGATAATCTCCTGTGTGGAACATAATTTACAGCTGTGTCAAGATTCTGGTTTTAAAATCCATCAGTCCACTGGCATTTATTAAGGATGACTTACTATTTTCTGAGCAAATTAATCTTAGAAAGAACCCAAAACCAAGCCCTGTGTACCCCAGGGGCGGCTTCACTCTTCATGTCTCTTATATGATTTATAAAGTGACATAATCATTAGGCGTCTTTCCATGTTGGCATTTTATAAGGCTCTATAATCAAATCTGCCATAATGTGCATTCAGTTAGAAAAAGACAACCTCCATGTGATCTATCTTGTACAAAACTGCCGAAGTGGACAGTCAGAAGATGAAGAGGCCTACTTAACAGGTGCTTCTGATATGGCCTTTGTCTTGCTGGCGTTGGTCCCTTTGATCTGAAACTACAGGGGTTGAAACTGGGGCTGCGGGTCTGGACGAGTGACCCCAGCCCAGTGGGTGGTCCCTGAGCTCTTTGGCCAATCCCAGTGTTGGATATGGTACTTCCAGGGCTGCCCCTGTAAGTGGTTCTCTGGCAGGGAGGACCACCTACCCACCTAGAAGTGTTGCCCTGGCTCTCCTCTTTTTTTTGTTTTTGTTTTTGTTTTAAAGGAGTAAAACTGTGGTTTTCTTCTTTTTTTTTTGAAGATATTGGGGGTAGGAGTTTATTAATTAATTAATTAATTTTTGCTGTGTTGAGTCTTCGTTTCTGTGCGAGGGCTTTCTCTAGTTGTGGCAATCAGGGGCCACTCTTCATCGTGGTGCACGGGCCTCTCACTATCACGGTCTCTCTTGTTGCGGAGCACAGGCTCCAGAAGCACAGGCTCAGTAGTTGTGGCTCACAGGCCTAGTTGCTCCGTGGCATGTGGGATCTTCCCAGACTGGGACACGAACCCGTGTCCCTTGCATTAGCAGGCAGATTCTCAACCACTGTGCCACCAGGGAAGCCCTGGCTCTCCTCTTGATGTTAGAAGAAGGCATTTGAGAGAGACTGGCTAGGTCCCTGATGAAAACCTTCTCAGAATTTCCCTTGAATACTTTCTGAAAACCAAGCCTTGAAGGAGACTGAGGGCAGACAGTTTGTCCATCAGAGCTGGGTTTTTTTTAACCCCTGTCAGTAGCCCTATGGAATGTGAGCCCGTGAGACTGAAGAGTGGATTGTCCTGATTCTCAGTGGAGTTCCAGGTATTCTGCTCAGAAATCCCTAAGCCCCTGAAAACAGATGGAGTGGAGGAGGGATGGGGATAGGAGAAAGGACGGCTGGTGGAGGGAGGGGGGCCAAGGGGATAGAATGGCATCGACAGAAAGAGAGATTTCATAGGCCCAGAAAAACGCACCTCTCTGGGAAGTTTGCTCCATATTCAAATTGATTTTATAAAAGCACATGAACTTTAATTTATCTACAGATGAATAATCCTGCTTTTATTCAGAAGATAATAATTCCCATTTTAGATAAATGAGTTAGACTGTTTTATTTACACCCTAAGCTTGGTGATAAAAGCCAGATAACCTCAGAAGCCCTATGTGGTGTAGCTTTATGGTTCTCAACTGGGGGCAGTTTTGTCCCCAGCAGATACTCGCCAGTGACCAGAGACATTTTTTGGTCCTTGAAACTTGGTGGTTGCTACTGGGATCTAGAGGATAGAGACCAGGGATCCTGCTACACATCTGACAGCAAAGGACAGCACCTGTGGTAAAGGATTATCTGGCCCCAAATGTTAGTAGGGGCTCCATCAAGAAACCCTAGTTCGTGTTCTAGATGTCTACTTAAACCGCGGAAACCAGGACTGGTGTATGAAGAAGAAGTTCTGGTCCAGTAACTGTAGGACCCAAAAGGAAGAAGGCTCTGTGCTGGAAAGAAGGTCAGCCACGAGAGTGGCTGAATCATATGCTTTTAACAAGGTTTAGGATTTCGAGTAAGACACCCTATTTAAAAAACCCCTTGAAGGAGATTGGTTCAAGATGGCGGAGTAGAAGGACGTGCTCTCACTCCCTCTTGCGAGAGCACCAGAATCACAACTAACTGCTGAACAGTCATTGACAGGAAGGCACTGGAACTCACGAAAAAAGATACCCCACATCCAAAGACAAAGGAGAAGCCACAGTGAGATGGCAGGAGGGGTGCAATCACAATAAAGTCAAATCCCATAACTGCTGGGTGGGTGACTCACAAACTGGAGAACACTTATACCACAGAAGTCCACCCACTGGAGTGAAGGTTCTGAGCCCCACGTAAGGCTTCCCAACCTGGGGGTCTGGCAACGAGAGGAGAAAATCCTAGAGAATCAGACTTTGAAGGCTAGCAGGATTTGATTGCAGGACTTCGACAGGACTGAGGGAAACAGAGACTCCACTCTTGGAGGGCACACACAAAGTAGTGTGCGCATCGGGACCCAGGGGAAGGAGCAGTGACCCCATAGGAGACTGAACCAGACCTACCTGCTAGTGTTGGAGGGTCTCCTGCAGAGGCGGGGGGTGGCTGTGTCTCACCGTGAGGACAAGGAAACTGGCAGCACAAATTCTGGGGAGTACTCCTTGGCATGAGCCCTCCCAGAGTCCGACATTAGCTCCACCAAAGAGCTGGGGTAAATTCTAGTGTTGGGTCGCCTCAGGCCAAACAACCAACAGGGAGGGAACCCAGCCCCACCCATCAGCAGACAAGCAGATTAAAGTTTTACTGAGCTCTGCCCACCAGAGCAACAGCCAGCTCTACCCACCACCAGTCCCTCCCATCAGGAAACTTGCACAAGCCTCTTAGATAGCCTCATCCATCAGAGGGCAGACAGCAGAAGAACTACAATCCTGCAGCCTGTTGAACAAAAACCACATTCACAGAAAGATAGACAAGATGTAAAGGCAGAGGGCTATGTACCAGATAAAGGAACAAGATAAAACCCCAGAAAAACAACTAAATGAAGTAGAGATAGGCAACCTTCCAGAAAAAAGAATTCAGAATAATGATAGTGACAATGATCCAAGAGCTCGGAAAAAGAATGGAGGTAAAGATCGAGAAGATGCAAGAAATGTTTAAAAGAGACCCAGAAGAATTAAAGAACAAATAAACAGAGGTGAACAATACAATAACTGAAATGAAAAATACACTAGAAGGTCCCATTTGTTTATTTTTGTTTTTATTTCCATTTCTCTAGGAGATGGGTCAAAAAGGATCTTTCTGTGATTTATGTCATAGAGTATTCTGCCTATGTTTTCATCTAAGAGTTTGATAGTGTCTGGCCTTACATTTAGGTATTTAATCCATTTTGAGTTTATTTTTGTGTATGATGATAGGTAGTGTTCTAATTTCATTCTTTTCCATGTAGCTGTCCAGTTCTCCCAGCACCACTTATTGAAGAGACTGTCTTTTCTCCACTGTATATTCTTGCCTCCCTTATCAAAGATAAGGTGACCATATGTGTGTGGGTTTATCTCTGGGCTTTCTATCCTGTTCCATTGATCTATATTTCTGTTTTTGTGCCAGTACCATACTGTCTTGATTACTGTAGCTTTGTAGTATAGTCTGAAGTCTGGGAGCCTGATTCATCCAGCTCTGTTTTTCTTTCTCAAGATTGCTTTGGCTATTTGGGGTCTTTTGTGTTTCCATACAAATTGTGAAATTGTTTGTTCTAGATCTGTGAAAAATGCCACTGGTAGTTTGATAGGGATTGCATTGAATCTGTCGATTGCTTGGGGTAGTATAGTCATTTTCACAATGTTGGTTCTTCCAGTCCAAGAACATGGTATATCTCTCCATCTGTTTGTATCATCTTTAATTTTTTTCATCAGTGTCTTATAGTTTTCTGCATACAGGTCTTTTGTCTCCTAGGTAGGTTTAGTCCTAGGTATTTTATTCTTTTTGCTGCAATGGTAAATGGGAGGGTTTCCTTAATTTCTCTTTCAGATTTTTCATCATTAGTGTATAGGAATGCAAGAGATTTTTCTGCATTAATTTTGTATCCTGCTGCTTTACCAGGTTCATTGATTAGCAGTTTTCTGGTAGCATCTTTAGGATTCTATATGTATAGTATCATGTCATCTGCAAACAGTAACAGCTTTACTTCTTCTTTTCTGATTTAGATTCCTTTTATTTCTTTCTCTTCTCTTTTCTTGTCATATATGGCCTTTATTATGTTGAGGAAAGTTCCCTCTATGCCTACTTTCTGGAGGGTTTTTATCATAAATGGGTGTTGAATTTTGTTGAAAGATTCTCTGCATCTATTGAGATGATCATATGGTTTTTCCCCTTCAATTTGTTAATATGGTTTATCACATTGATTTATTTGCATATATTGAAGAATCCTTGCATTCCTGGAATAAACCCCCCTTGATCATGGTGTATGATCCTTTTAATGTGCTGTTGGATTCTGCTTGCTAGTATTGTGTTGAGGATTTTTTCATCTATGTTCATCAGTGATATTGGCTTGTAGTTTTCTTGCTTTGTGACATCTTTGTGTGGTTTTGGTATCAGGGTGATGGTGGCCTCATAGAATGAGGTTGGGAGTGTTCCTTCCTCTGCTATATTATGGAAGAGTTTGAGAAGGATAGGTGTTAGCTCTTCTCTAAATATTTGATAGAATTCTCATGTGAAGCCATCTGGTCCTGGACTTTTGTTTGTTGGAAGATTTTTAATCACAGTTACAATTTCAGTTCTTGTGACTGGTCTGTTCATATTTTCTATTTCTTCCTGGTTCAGTCTCAGAAGGTTGTGCATTTCTACGAATTTGTCCATTTCTTCCAGGTTGTCCATTTTATTGGCATAGAGTTGCTTGTAGTAATCTCTCACGATCCTTTGTATTTCTGCAGTGTCAGTTGTTACTTCTCCTTTTTCATTTCTAATTCTGTTGATTTATTCTTCTCCCTTTTTTTCTTGATGAGTCTGGCTAATGGTTTATCAATTTTCTTTATCTTTTCAAAGAAACAGCTTTTAGTTTTATTGATCTTTGCTATCATTTCCTTCATTTCTTTTTCATTTATTTCTGATCTGATCTTTCTGATTTCTTTCCTTCTGCTAAATTTGGGGTTTTTTCATTCTTCTTTCTCTAATGGCTTTAGGTGTAAGGTTAGGTTGTTTATTCGAGATGTTTCTTGTTTCTTAAGGTAGGATTGTATTGCTATAAACTCCCCTCTTAGAACTGCTTTTGCTACATCCCATAGGTTTTGGGTTGTCGTATTTTCATTGTCATTTGTTTCTAGGTATTTTTTGATTTCCTCTTTGATTTCTTCAGTGATCTCTTGGTTATTAAGTAGTGTATAGTTTAGTCTCCGTGTGTTTGTATTTTGTACAGATTTTTTTCCTGTAATTAATATCTAGTCTCATAGCGTTGTGGTCAGAAAAGATAATTGATACGATTTCAATTTTCTTAAATTTACCAAGGCTTGATTTGTGACCCAAGATATGATCTATCCTGGAGAATGTTCCATGTGCACTTGAAAAGAATGTGTATTTGCACAGCAAAGAAAACCATAAACAAGACAAAAAGAGAACCCTCAGAATGGGAGAAAATACTTGCAAATGAAGCAACTGACAAAGGATTAATCTCCAAAATTTACAAGCAGCTCATACAGCTCAATATCAAAAAAACAAACAACCCCATCCAAAAATGGGCAGAAGACCTAAATAGACATTTCTCCAAAGAATATATACAGACTGCCAACAAACACGTGAAAGAAGGCTCAACATCATTAATCATTAGAGAAATGCAAATCAAAACTACAATGAGATATCATCTCACAACGGTCAGAATGGCCATTATCAAAAAATCTACAAACAATAAATGCTGGAGTGGGTGTGGAGAAAAGGGAACGTTCTTGCACTGTTGGTAGGAATGTAAATTGATACAGCCACTGTGGAGAACAGTATGGAGGTTCCTTAAAAAAATAAAAATAGAGCTACCATACGACCCAGCAATCCCACTACTGGGCATATACCCGGAGAAAACCATAATTCCAAAAGAGTCATGTACCAAAATGTTCATTGCAGCTCTGTTTACAATAGCAGGAATATGGAAGCAACCTAAGTTTACATCAACAGATGAATGGATAAAGAAGATGTGGCATATATATACAATGGAATATTACTCAGCCATAAAAAGAAACGAAGTTGAGTTATATGTAGTGAGGTGGATGGACCTAGAGTCTGTCATACAGACTGAAGTAAGTCAGAAAGAGAAAAACAAATACCGTATGCTAACACATATATATGGAATCTAAAAAAAAAAAAAAATGGTCATGAAGAACCTAGGAGCAAGGCGGGAATAAAGACACAGACCTACTAGAGTATAGTCTTGAGGTCATGGGGAGGGGGAAGGGTAAGCTGCGACGAAGTGAGAGAGTGGCATGGACATATATACACTACCAAATGTAAAATAGATAGCTAGTGGGAAGCAGCCGCATAGCACTGGGGGATCAGCTCGGTGCTTTGTGACCTCCTGGAAAGGTGGGACAGGGAGAGTGGGAGGGAGGGAGATGCAAGAGGGAAGAGATATGGGGACATATGTGTATGTATAACTGATTCACTTTGTTATAAAGCAGAAACTAACACACCATTGTAAAGCAATTATACTCCAATAAAGATGTTTAAAAAAAAATACACTAGAAGGAATCAATAGCCGAATAACTGAGGCAGAAGAACGGATAAGTGACCTGGAAGACAGAATGGTGGAATTCACTGCTGCAAAACCGAATAAAGAAAAAAGAATAACAGGAAATGAAGACAGCCTAAGAGACTTCTGGGACAACATTAAACACAACAAAATTCACATGATAGGGTTCCCAGAAGGAGAAGAGAGAGCGAAAGGACCCGAGAAAATATTTGAAGAAATTATAGTCAAAAACTTCCCTTACATGGGAAAGGAGATAGCCACCCAAGTACAGAAAGCGCAGAGAGTCCCAGGCAGGATAAACCAAAGGAGAAACATGCCGAGACACATAGTAATCAAAGTAACAAAAATTAAAGACAAAGAAAAATTATTGAAAGCAACAAGGGAAAAATAACAAATAACATACAAGGGAACTCCCATAAGGTTAACAGCTTATTTCTCAGCAGAAACCCTACAAGCCAGAAGGGAGTGACATGACATATTTAAAGTCATGAAAGGGAAGAACCTACAACCAAGATTACTCTACCCAGCAAGGATCTCATTCAGATTTGATGGAGAAATCAAAAGCTTTACAGGCAAGCAAAAACTAAGAGAATTCAGCACCACCAAACCAGCTCTACAACAAATGCTAAAGGAACTTCTCTAAGCGGGAAACACAAGAGAAGAAAAGGACCTACAAAAACAAGCCCATAACAATTAAGAAAATGGTAATAGGAACATACATATTGACAATTACCTTAAACATGAATGGATTAAAGGCTCCAACCAAAAGACACAGGCTCGGTGAATGGATACAAAAACAAGACCTATATACATGCTGTCTACAAGAGACCCACTTCAAGCCTAGGGACACATACAGACTGAAACTGAGGGGATGGAAAAAGATATTCCATGCAAATGGAAATCAAGAGAAAGCTGGAGTAGCAATACTCACATCAGATAAAATAGACTTTAAAATAAAGAATGTTACAAGAGACAAGGAAGGACACTACATAATGACCAAGGGATCAATCCAAGAAGAAGATACAACAATTATAAATATATACACACCCAACATAGGAGCACCTCAATACATAAGGCAACTTCTAACAGCTATAAAAGAGGAAATCAACAGAAACACAATAATAGTGAGGGACTTTAATACCTCACTTACACCAATGGACAGACCATCCAGACAGAAAATTAATAAAGAAACACAAGCTTTAAATGACACAATAGACTAGGTAGAATTTAATTGATATTTATAGGACATTCCATCCAAAAACAGCAGATTACACTTTCTTCTCAAGTGCGCAGGGAACTTTCTCCAGATAGATCACATCTTGGGTCACAAATCAAGCCTCAGTATATTTAAGAAAATTGAAATAGTATCAAGCATCTTTTCTGACCACAACGCTATGAGATTAGAAATCATTTACAGGGCAAAAAACGTAAAAACCACAAACACATGGAGGCTAAACAATACGTTACTAAGTAACCAAGAGATCACTGAAGAAATCAAAGAGGAAATCAGAAAATACCTAGAGACAAATGACATTGAAAACACGATAATCCAAAACCTATGAGATGCAGCAAAAGCAGTTCTAAGAGGGAAGTTTATAGCAATACAATCCTACCTCAAGAAACAACAAACATCTCAAATAAACAAGCTGACCTTACACCTAAAGGAACTAGAGAAAGAAGAACAAACAAAATCCAAAGTTAGTAGAAGGAAAGAAATCATAAAGATCAGAGCAGAGATAAATGAAATAGAAACAAAGAAATCGATAGCAAAGATCAGTAAAAGTAAAAGCTGGTTCTTTGAGAAGATAAACAAAATTGATAAACCATTAGCCAGACTCATCAAGAAAAAGAGGGAGAGGACTCAAATTAATAAAATTAGAAATGAAAAAGGAGAAGTTACAAGGACACCACAGAAATACAAAGCATCCTAAGAGACTACTCCAAGCAACTCTGTGCCAATAAAATGGACAACCTGGAAGAAATGGACAAATCCTTAGAAAGGTATAACCTTCCAGGACTGAACCAGGAAGAAATAGAAAATATGAACAGACCAATCACAAGTAATGAAATTGAAACTGTGATTAAAAATCTTCCTACAAACAAAAGTCCAGGACCAGATGGTTTCACAGGTGAATTCTCTCAAACATTTAGAGAAGAGCTAACACCCATTCTCCTCAAATGCTTTCAAAACAATTGCAGAGGAAGGAACACTCCCAAACTCATTCTATGAGGCCACCATCACTCTGATACCAAAACCAGACAAGGACTCTACAAAAAAAGAAAATTACAGACCCATAACACTGTTGAATATAGATGCAAAAATCCTCAACAAAATATTAGCACACAGAATCCAACAACACACTACAAGGATCGTACACTGTGGCTTCCCCAGTGGCGCAGTGGTTGAGAGTCTGCCTGCTGATGCAGGGGACACGGGTTAGTGCCCCAGCCTGGGAGGATCCCACATGCCGCGGTGCGGCTGGGCCCGTGAGCCATGGCTGCTGAGCCTGCACGTCTGGAGCCTGTGCTCCGCAATGGGAGAGGCCCGTGTACCGCAAAAAAAAAAAAAAAAAAAAAAAAAAAAAAGATTATACATTATGATCAAGTGGGATTTATCCCAGGGATGCAAGGATTCTTCAATATACACAAATCAATCAATGTGATACACCATATTAACAAATTGAAGAATAAAAACCATATGATCATCTCAATAGATGCAGAAAAATCTTTTGACAAAATTCAACACCCATTTATGATAAAAACTCTCCAGAAAGTGGGCATAGAGGGCACCTACCTCAACATAATAAAGGCCACATATGACAAACCCACAGCAAACATCATTTCAATGGTGAACAACTGAAAGCATTTCCTCTAAGATCAGGAACAAGACAAGGATGTCCACTCTCACCACTGTTATTCAACATAGTTTTGGAAGTCCTAGCCACGGCAATCAGAGAAGAAAAAGAAATAAAAGGAATACAAATTTGAAAAGAAGTATAACTGTCACTGTTTGCAGATGACATGATACTGTACATAGAGAATCCTAAAGATGCCACCAGAAAACTACTAGAGCTAATCAATGAATTTGGTAAAGCTGCAGGATACAAAATTAATGCACAGAAATCTCTTGCATTCCTATACACTAATGATGAAAAATCTGAAAGAGAAATTAAGGAAACACTCCCATTTACCATTTCAACAAAAAGAATAAAATACCTAGGAATAAAGCTACCTAGGGAGACAAAAGGCCTTTATGCAGAAAACTATAAGACACTGATGAAAGAAATTAAAGATGATACCAACAGATGGAGAGATATACCATGTTCTTGGATTGGAAGAATCAATATTGTGAAAATGACTATACTACCCCAAGCAATCGACAGATTCAGTGCAATCCCTATCAAACTACCAGTGGTATTTTTTACAGAACTAGAACAAAAAATCTTAAAATTTGTATGGAGACACAAAAGACCCTGAAGAGCCAAAGCAGTCTTGAGGGAAGAAAACAGAGCTGGAGGAATCAGACTCCCTGTCTTCAGACTATACTACAAAGCTACAGTAATCAAGACAATATGGTGCTGGCACAAAAACAGAAATATAGATCAATGGAACAGGATAGAAAGCCCAGAGATAAACCCACATACCTATGGTCAACTAATCTATGACAAAGGAGGCAAGGATATACAATGGAGAAAAGACAGTCTCTTCAATAAATGGTGCTGGGAAAACTGGAGAGCTACATGTAAAAGAATGAAATTAGAACACTCCATAACAACATACACAAAAATAAACTTAAAATGGATTTGAGACCTAAATGTAAGACCAGACACTATCAAACTCTTAGAGGAAAACATAGGAAGAACACTCTTTGACATGAATCACAGCAAGATCTTTTTTGATCCACCTCCTAGAGTAATGGAAATAAAAACAAAAATAAACTAATAGGACCTAATGAAACTTAAAACCTTTTGCAAAGGAAAGGAAACTACAAACAAGATGAAAAGACAACCCTCAGAATGGGAGAAAATATTTGCAAATGAATCAACAGACAAAGGATTAATCTCCAAAATATATAAAGAGCTCATGCAGCTCAATATTAAAAAAACAAGCAAACCCAATCCAAAAGACCTAAATAGACATTTCCCCAAAGAAGACATACAGATGGCCAAGAAGCACATGAAAAGCTGCTCAACATCACTAACTATTAGAGAAATGCAAATCAAAACTACAGTGAGGTATCGCCTCACACCAGTTAGAATGGGCATCATCAGAAAATCTACAAACAACAAATGCTGGAGAGGGTGTGGAGAAAAGGGAACCCTCTTGCACTGTTGGTGGGAATGTAAATTGATACAGCCACTATGGAGAACAGTATGGAGGTTCCTTAGAAAACTAAAACTAGAATTACCGTATGACCCAGCAATCCCACTACTGGGCATATACCCAGAGAAAACCATAATTCAAAAAGACACATGCACCCCAATGTTCATTGCAGCTCTATTTACAATAGCCAGGACATGGAAGCAACCTACGTGTCCATCGACAGATGAATGGATAAAGAAGATGTGGCACATATATGCAATGGAATATTACTCAGCCATAAAAAGAAACGAAATTGGGTCATTTGTAGAGACATGGATGGATCTAGAGACTATCATACAGAGTGAAGTAAGTCAGGAGGAAAACAAATATCATATACTAATGCATATATGTGGAACCTAGGGAAATGGTACAGATGAACCAGTTTGCAGGGCAGAAATAGAGATACAGATGTAGAGAACAAACGTATGGACACCAAGGGGGGAAAGCCGCGGGGGGGTGGGGGGTGGGATGAATTGGGAGTTTGGGATTGACATATATACATTAATATGTATAAAATGGATAACTAATGAGAACCTGCCGTAAAAAAAATAAAAATAAAAAATAAACCTGAGGAAAGGCGAGTAAATAAATACATACATACATACAAACCCCTTGACCAGTTCCAAACTCAATGGGAAAGCGGGTTTTCTCTTCCGGAGTGTCGCCAGCGTGTGCAGCCAAGTCAGTCCTTGCTGCTGCTCTTCTGCAGGAGCCCACGCACACCGGGGCTTCCCATTGGCCTCGTGCTTGCGGCAGTCTGTTCACTCGCCTGCCCGAGTCACCCGCTGGAGAGCCCTGTCGCCCTGTCCCTGCCCAGCCTGCAGCAGCTCCGGGCGGTTTCCCGAACCTCAGGTCCATTCTCTGTATTGGACATCCAAAGGATGAATGCAGCTGATTCCACTTACCCACGTAATCCCTAACGCTGTTTCTCTCACGCTTGCTCCTGAATCAGGGGCACGGCAGAGGGGAGCGTGGGCAGAGCGGAGGGTTTACTGTCAGAGGTCTCGTCGGAGGGCATTCACACGTGGGCTGGGAGCCAGCGGTTGAAGGATGAGCAGACAGGGGCGGGGGTGGGGTGCTCTCTTCGTTTCCCCCCAGCAGGTCTCAGCTAATCCACTTTGCCTCATTCCCATCTATTCCTTGAAGCCTTGGAATTTCAGGTTATAGAAGGAACACTTTCGGCGGAAAAGCATGTCTTGTATCCTATCTATTTCTTAGTTTTTAAGGAGAAGGTGGAGTTTATCTGGGGGGAATGGAAAACGTGCGGAAGGATTTGCCCTAGGGAATGGGACTACTTTCCTGGCCCTCTGCAGGCTGGAGCCCTCCGGACCTGCACCCCCTCACCTGCCCCCTCGATGTTACAGGGAAGTGGGAAGTGGGAGCCCACATTCGGGAGGATACAAGCACCAGGCAACTCCAGCGTCTGCCCCTCTTTGATGAAATAAGCGAAGTGATTCTTTTTTAAGGATGATGGTAGCTATTTTCAAAACTTAGCCCACCATTTCATAAGCATCGAAGTGAAAAGGATAAAATATGAGTGAGAGCTGTGGCCTCCAGTACAGCAAGTGACTAGCAAATACAACTATTAAAAAGTACCATCTGCCTTGGAAGCCATTTACCACCTGTTCTTTTGCTTCCAGAACAATTTAATGGTCTAAATTTAACATTTTGTCCTGCCACAGAACAGCTGGGAAGTGACGATCCTTTTTTCAATGAGGAACTTACCCGCCAGGCTACATAACAAGGCAGGAAAGTCTCCAAGCCACTCTCCGCGCAGCCTCTGTGGGGCTGTCCACTCATCCCATTAGCGAAGCCAAGGATGCTGAAATGGGCTCTGCAGCCACAGTAACCCCGCCGTTTGGGGATGCAGCCTTTTCTCTTCTTATCCAGGAATTGTTTCCTCCTCCAGTATAATAAAAAATGTCATAATACACATTAACATTTTGGAGATTCGTAGAGACAAAAATCCTGCTGCAATGTAATTACTTATATACCCCAGAGTGCCTGAGACTCAGCTGGCTTCTGTGAGAAAGACATATGTGTTTCTAATGAGAGAATGAGCTGCTTTTAGTAGGAAAATTATTGGATTTAAACAAACAAAAAAGGACTTCGTATAGTTTGCTACCCGCAAGTGAACTCGTACTATGCATGCGAGATACAAAGAGTCAAGCAGGTGGTAACGCGTTTGGGCCGTGCCGGGTGCAGAAGTGTCTAAATGGAGATCCAGCTGTGAGCCCTTCCTCTCAGCAAGTCAGCTTGTTTAAGGTTGTCCCTCTACAAAAGTCCTCCTGTGACCTGTCTGCTGCAACCTCCCTGAGGAGCTGCCATCACTTGAGCTGTATTCTTCGTCTGCACTGTTAGCTCCAATTCACTCTTTCTTTGAAAAGAAAAATTGGCAACCCAGCACGCACAGAAAAGCATGTCTATGTCTATGCCAAGTATAAAGAACACTGATACGGGCTTCCCTGGTGGCGCAGTGGTTGAGAGTCCGCCTGCCGCTGCAGGGGACACGGGTTCGTGCCCCGGTCCGGGAAGATCCCACATGCCGCGGAGCGGTTGCGCCGGTGAGCCATGGCCGCTGAGCCTGCGCGTCCGGAGCCTGTGCTCCGCAACGGGAGAGGCCACAACAGTGAGAGGCCCGCGTACCGCAAAAAAAAAAAAAAAAAAAAAAAAAAAAAGAACACTGATACAGTAGACCCCCAAGTACCTCCCACTGAGCCCAAGAAATGGATGTTTCTGTACCCCTAGCACTCCTGGGAGCCTCAGCCCTCCCCAGCAACGATTACTCTCCCAAACAGGTGCCAGTCATTGCTGTGCTGCTTTTGAGAAATCTGTTTACATATAAGCATTATTTCTAAACGATGTATTTCATAGTTTAGGCGCTTTTTGAATTTCACATAAACGTCATCATAGTCCGTGCATTCTTCCGTGATTGCCTTTTTTGCTCAAAACGATGTCTTGTTTTTTTGTGAAGTCCCCGCCGAGGGGGGACCTTGTAGCTGTGATGCCGTCACGTTCACTGTGGCATAGCATTGGCTGGTTGGTCTGAATCCACGCAATGCATCAACCATTCCGCTACTGGTGGCATCTGGACTGTTTCCTGAAATGTCAGGAACAATTGCCCCCTCTTTCTTTTTGGAAGCACTTTCCTCCCCTTCTGATAGTCCTTCCAGGTTTGGGGTTGGGGGGGTCTTTGCACAGATCTGTAGAGTCTGGGGTGTGCGGGACCCTCCTCTCTGGTGTCCCAAGTGTTCTTCTCCTAGGTAGTAACTAATCCCAACTTCATCTCAGTCCCTGTTTCTCCCTTGAGTGCTAGGTTGATAGAGCTAGTTTCCCCCTGGACACATGCAGTTTCTGATGGATACCTCAAGCTGCACTTTTCTATAAAAGCAGTATTGATTTCCTACCCATGGCCCTGCTTATGAAACAATGCAAAACACCTGGTTTCTCCTGTAGGCTTCTGGGAAAGCCCCCTCTTCCACTAGCACTCTCTCATTCATAAGTAGCACTCGTCTGTCCAGTGTGTGCACCCAGCACCCAGGGTCATCCTTGGTTCCTCCTGCCTGGTAACCTCACATCCACCCATCAGCGCTGTCCTCCCTCCTAATCTGCAGCCCAAGTCCAACTTCCTCGTCCAGACCGATACCGTCTGTTGACTGAGCGTGCCACACAAAATCTCTCTGCTTCCGCTCACCCTTATCAGCCACTTTCCTACAGGAGCCAGAGTTCCCTTCTCAGAAACGTACAGCAGGCCAAGCCTGCGCCTGCTTAAGACTCCCACTGACTGTCTCCTGTGGAGCTTAGAACAAATCCCAGACTTCTCCCCAGAGTCTCTGGAAGCCACCTTTTGTGGCCCCAGCCCGTGCTCTTGCCGCCGCTGCTGGCCACTCTCCCTTCTCCCACCAAGCCTCAAGCACACCCAGCCTGGCTGCCTCGGGGCCTTTGCACTGGCCACTGCCCTGCCTTAGAGGCCCTCCTTCACCGTTCAGGCCCCGCTGAGAAGCACCCCTGCTTTCTCATCCTAAGGACCCTTGGGAATCAACTCCCTCTCATCACCTGTTTACTTCCTTGATAGCATTTCTCATTGTCTGGAATTACCTCAGTGTCTGTTCCTGGCTTGTTTCCCTCTGCTGCCCTCCCCCATCCCCAGATGTGTGAGATCCAGGATGACAGGGGCCTCTGTGTCTTATTCACCATGAGTTCAGGGCCAAGGTCAGTGCTTGGGGCAAAACGGTCTCCCCTTTGCCTCTGCGGAAGGGGCAGTCTGCTCCCTGTGTTCTCGAAGACAGAGAGGAGGGGGTGGGCCTGCTTGAAGATGTTGGTTCAGCGCCCCCGCCCCAGCCCAGTGAGTCCTCACAGACAAGGTGGGAATCGGGGCAGCCGTCCACACGCCAGGGCTCCTCGGTGGCGCTCACGGCCGCAGAGCCTGGCTGCTGACGTCGCTGTCCATCTTGGCGTTGATTGGGACGTCCAGTCAGGATGCCCAGCAGAAAACCAGGCTACTCTGTGAAGGACTTCAAAGGACGGCCAACACCCAGGTGCGACATCCTTGAAGACAGGTGTGTCCTGAAACCCCAAATGTTCACCCTGAAAGTTTGCACGGATCCCATGCAGCTGATCCCATTCTTCAAACTGGGGGACAGAGTGGGAGGTGATTAAAGACCTCCTTACCTAAGTTCCAAAGCCAAGAAGGGCAGAGCGAACCTGGGACTCAGCCCCGTTTCCTGAGGGCTTTGCCTTGCTTTCATAGGCATCACCATCGACCCCTCCTACCATCGATCCCTCCCGCTAGCCACAGTTCACCTTGAGCCATAGAGCCATTGAGCTAGAACCCATGACCTGATGACTGAGACTTTGGCTGGGCTGTTGGCGCTATAGGGACATTGACCAAATTCAGCTCTGTGACCAGCCCAGGCAGAGAGGGAGGCCAGGCCACACTCACACACGTGATGCGTGTGGTCTGATCCCTGGAACGGGCCTGAGCTCTTCCAGCGGGTGGGCATTTTTAGAAGAGACCCTAGAAAGACTGAGCAGATAGGTTGGTCTGCAGACGGAGGAAGGAGGAAGGAGCCCTGACGGTTGTCGCTTTAACGGAGAGCATCCTTTAAGAGCGCATCCTTGGTTGCCGCATTAGGTCCCGTTGCTACAGCCACAGGTCAGAGCCTGGTCTTGGCGAGTTCCCGGTAACGAGAGCAGCCGCCCCCTCCTGGGCTGGGCTGTCTCATGTGATCTGTGATAACAGCGCCGTTGGAAACAGTATCCGTGGCATCTAGTTGAGGATGCGGGAGGGGATGAGGTGCCGGATGTGCGCTCACTGGAGGCCGTGGTCCAGGAAGCACCTGGGAACATCTTCGGGCCCAGCTGCTTTGGGCCACACACACACAGGCCGCTGCCTCGTGGGAGTGCGGGGTCTGTGTTTATTCACTGGCCCAAGTCAGGGAGGCAGCTGGCATTTTGCCCCGGGTGCTTAAACTTCTGGAGCCCACGGGGAGCTGCTGGAAGCGTCCTCAGGGCGCCCAGTCCTCCGGCAGCTCCAGCTGTGGAGAGCAGCTAAGGAAGGGCGAGGACACCAGCACAGGGTCAGGGTCCGCCCTGCGTGTGACGCTGGGTCACGCGAGAAAGAAGTGGGCGCTTAGGGACTTTAGCTAGGGAGGCTGCGCCCTGCTGAGATATCCTGCCGGCGGCCTGCCGTTCACAGACGCCGATGGTT
Source organism: Aethalodelphis obliquidens (assembly GCF_003676395.1). Classification (NCBI taxonomy): domain Eukaryota; kingdom Metazoa; phylum Chordata; class Mammalia; order Artiodactyla; family Delphinidae; genus Aethalodelphis; species Aethalodelphis obliquidens. The sequence goes on along the minus strand of NW_020837955.1, from coordinate 43,931,888 downwards.
GGGAGAGCGAGCTTACTCACCTAACAACACACGAGCTCCTCACTTCCTCAGGAGCTCAGCTAACAGCTGTACCTGTCGCCACTGCAGGGAGTGGACAGGGGAGGGCGCCGCTTCGCAGCAGACCCTGGGCAGCGCTGGCTTCCACCACTCGCCTCCCCTTCCCTGATGTATTTAAGGATGGCTGTGCTCGAGCCTAGGTTATGACCGACGTCCAAGATTCAGTTCGCCATCCGTGTGTCTCCGGAGCTCCCAGGTTCTTGGGAGGAGACTTCTTAAGCTCGGATGCACAGGACGTTTTTCCACTTGGGGGGACTGATGGTGGGGGAGCGGCACGGAGCCCCCGCTTCGTGCTGGGGTCCCAGGCTCCCCCTGGCACCTTGTCTCAGCGCAGGTTGGGCCCATCCAGGGATGGGCTGCAGGCCCACCTTCGTGAGAAAAGGGATATGAAAAGGATGCTCCTGGGAGGACCCTCAGAAAGGAGTCTGGATAAGATGGTAGAACTACCGCCTACATGCTCACTGCTGGGCTCCCATCTGGCCCTGCTTGCATGGTCTTTCCTCTTGCTCTGTTCACATCCTGGCCTCTCATTGGAAGTCCAGTTGAGAGCTGACCTTGTCCGTGGTGACTGCCTTGACCCCTTCGGTCCACCAAAACCCTTCCAGCCTTCAAACTCCTGTGCTGTCCTTGTCTCACCTGTCACTTAACTGACGGCCAAGCTGTTCACAAGAGTGCGCTTCATCTCCACGCTGAACGTCCACGGGGCCGGGCCACGGGGCTGGCTGTCTCCCCGCTCAGCACTTAAACCAGCTCTGAGGATATTTCCCAGATGGGAGGCTCGGCCACTAGAGGACAGGCAGTGACTTCCGTCGGTCAAGTTAGGCTGAATTGTTACAATTAAATCGCGTTGTAGACTAGCCCCCTCCTTGTTTATACAGCATGTAGAGAACATGTTTTTTCCTGTTCTCCGCTGTGTAAATACAGTCCTACCGACTGAAGAAAGAAACAGTCATCATCCGGTACATGTCCTCCTAAAGGTGTTATTGTGTTTCCCTGCCCACAGCTGCTCAGCCTCACTGGGGAGACGTGGGTACTCACGATCGCACCTCTAGCCACAGAAGGAGGCGTCGGCTACATCTCATTTGCTTTCTGCTGGGGAGAAAACAGCCATGCTCTGGGCCGTTCAACATAAAAGAGAGTTAAAGGCACAGAGCCCGAGAAGGCCCATGGTGCTCACAAATGACCCACATCTGGGGGCTTACCTTGACTGGGGCTGGGAAGTCGCCCAGGATCACCTATCGCTGTGCACTCAAGCGTGGGCTGGAGAGGAGCCTGGACCGGCCAGGTGCCAGGTGTTTACGTCCCACTGGTCCCAAGGGGTGAGGGGTGCAGGGAAGCCTGGGCAGGTGGAACCTCAGAGCCAGGGAGGTCTGGCTCCCAGGAGATGAGGCGAAGGGGAGCCCATCGCTTCAGGACAGAGGAACAGTTCCTGATCGTCTAGAAAACAGCTGACACTCTTGACACGCCGCCCTCTGCACTACGCCCAGCCTGGGAAAGCTTCCTGCTCTCCACTCTGGTCGGGTCAGCTGGCAGCCCTCGTGATCAAGCACGTGGTTAAACCACAGGCCCAGGGGCAGTGCTTGTGCACGGGGTCCAGTCTGGGCGTTCGGGCAGGTGTGAGCTGACTTCTGTGAGCAGAGCTCTCTCCGGGGAGGAGAGCAGTGTCTGAATTATTCTATGAGCGCCGTACAGGACTGTCTGCTCCCAGGTCCCCAGCTGCTCTTGTTGTCCTGCAAAGATTTGAAAGGAAGGAGACTCGGCTTCCACTAACTGTCCCCTAAAGCAGCCACCGGTGTGCGCGCGCGGGCGGGGTCCAAGGTCAGGACGCGCCAGGAGAGCCGGCAAGGACTCATGAGCCCCAGGTTCTGACAGCAGATATATGTATGTAGTTTGCTAATTTACACACGGGGAAGGAAAACACGCACATCTGAGGCTTTCCAAGAAAGAACTGAAACTGTGATAGTGACCAAAAGAACAGAACGTGCTGAAAAGGACCCCTCTTGTCTGGGGCTCCCAGACACTGGGCTTTAAAACGATGCCCTGGAGCCCGCGGAGCCCGCTGTCAGTGGCACTGACGTTTAAATGCTCTGTGAGCCTGGAGGATGGCTTTCCCGAGCGGGCCGTCTTCCCTTTGTTATTCTGTTTTTTAATTGGGACGTTGCATTCGCTAAGGTGGCAGGGACAACTGCGCAGATCTACTTAGGATCATGGACTCTGCAGGGGCAAAGGGAGTGGAAAGAATCTGAATTTTCTTAAATAGATTCATTCGTCCCATTCCCCACTCAACACATCAGCCAGCCACCCCACGTGTCCTGAGCAGGTCAGCGCCCACTGCATCGTGCCCCGGGGGCTGGTCGTCACGCGGGAGCTGGCCCAGGCACACAGGACCTGGAGGGCTGTCTCAGGTTGGGTGGCCCCAGAAGGCGGCTCTGGGATGGAGATTTTATGTGAGCCTGCGTGGAGGAGGGGGCGTGTGATAGGAAAGCAATAAGGCAGCAGGAGGTCTACCACGTTCTTCTAGCAAAGGAGGGAGGAAGCTAGGCTCTTGCCCATCAACGTCTGCCTGCGTTTGGTTGAGGGCAGCTCCGGGTGGCTCCAATTTCCTGGCATTTCTGCTCACCCCACACCAAGGCCAAAACCGCCCCCCACCAGACACAGCCCTGAGGCAGAGAGAGTCAGTCCTCGTGGTCGCAGGAGGAGGCCTTGGGCATCATGGGAAGGTGAGGGCTTCTGGAGCGCGGTGGGGCAGCCTGTGGACCGCGGACGCTCTGGGAGCCAAGCTCCCGGGGGTGCAGGGGGGATGCGGTGCACTTGGTTTGTGACCTGCCCTCTCTAAAGGTCAGAACAACCAAAGATGAAGGGTGAGGTCACGAAGACCTGTGGACTGTTCTCACAGCTGTGACGTTTCTTACCAGCTGTGGCTGTGGGGCCTGCATGCCATCCTGTGTGTGAACAGTGAAGGGGACTCCCGTGGTTCACAGTGAATTGAGATGTTGGCCGGGGAAGGAGGCCTCAGCTTCCAGGCCGTCCTTCAGGGCTCCCCCAGCTTCTCTTGACCTTTAGGACAGCCCTCTTTCCGGGTGACGGGGCGGCGGCGGTGGCCAGGCAGACACAGGAGCCAGGGGAGGCAGCCGATGCGGCTCTGCTGAGTGATGGGTGCCAGGACTGGGCTTAGCCCAGGGAACCATCCAGCACACGGTGGGTGTTCAGTGAGTGCCCATTGAATAAACAGGTGGACATAAGAAGAAAACACCAGCAGAACCACCGTGACAGCAGGGGTCTACGGAGGTCCAAGTCCCAGCCTCACAGCGGGCGGCAGTGGGGACCTGGAGTGTGTGCGAAGCCAGGAAGAGCCCCGTGGCAAAAGAGCGCCATGATGTTAAAGATCTTTTGGCAAAAGAGATTTCAGCCTGGGGACCCCGTTCAAAAGGGCTCTGAAATCTAAGGGTCCATCCGCTTCTCTCTCTGGCATTGCTTTGGTCAGCGGTGAAATGAGACGCCAGAGTGAGGTCATCCCTGAGGTGCCCCCGGCTCTACTGAGCCATGAGACCGCAGAGCAGGGTCCGTGCACCCCGGTGCAGGGATGCAGGAGCCTGGCACCTTCCAAGGTCAGGGCAGACCACAGCCAGGATGCCAGGTGCATTTTGTGAATGTCTTCCTGGTTCAATGCTCTTGCATCAACCCTGTTGGGTCTTTGTAGTGTACTTAAGGGTCTTGTGCAGTCTTTATTGGGTTAGTTTATTCTGTTTTGGACAGCCAAGCAGGGAGGGGGCTACCAAGGTGACACGAGTGTGAGATGCTAGAGGTTGGACCAAGCAGATCATGATGGGGGCTGGGGAGCGGTCTGAGTTGGGGTCTGGATTCAAGGTCCACTCAGCAGACTAGGTGCTGAATGTTTGTGGATGTGCAAGAAGGATGGAGTCAGGGGTGGCATCGAAGATTTGTCCTGAGCAACTGAGCGAATGGAAACGCCCTGCATCACACAGGGGCCATCTGAGCAGGGCTGTCCTGGGAAGGCAGATCCGGAGTTTTCTCTGACCCTGCTTCTTCCTGTAGCACCAGCCTGCGTCTCTCTTTCCTTAGACAACCTTCCTCCAAGTAAGCCGCCTATTCCTGGTTATAATTTCTGTCTTCCTGTTTTCTTCTGAGCTCAATCCAAGCAGGTCTTGGCTTCTCCACCCCACTGAAAGTGCTCTTATAGACGTCACCAGCAACTTGGATTTTCCTGAATTCACATGGTGCATTCTCTGTCCTCCTGTTACTGAACTTTATGCCATTTGACGGAGTTAATCACTCTCTCCTCCTTGACACACCCTTGTTGGATTTGCCTCCAGGTCACCATGAGCCTGGTTATCCCACTTTCCTGGGTGCACCTCCCCTTGTCTGTGCTGTGTGTCTCTGGTGACCCCCCATCCTCCAAATACGGAGCCAACCTGTGTTCAGTCCTTCAGAGTCTCCACTCAGCTTCTCCAACAAAGCCGCCTGAGTTGATGAGTACAAATTCCAGTGAAATCGCCCAGTCTCATGGCTACATCGTCACCTCTACAGCGTCCCCCCCAATTCCAGACGCGCGTGGCCAAAAGTCCATGCGACATTCCTACCGGTATGTTTAGTAACCACCTCGCACTGAACAGATCTCAAACTGTGCCCAAGTGTCCTTATAATTCCAACAAATAAGCTATAATTTTTATTGCACTCATTTTTCCTCAAGGCAGCCACTGGGGAAAAATAAAAAGAAAGGGGATGTAGAGTATGAAAGTGGACAGTATGTAAGGGGCAATGGCTGGGGGCGGGAGGCAGGGACACTTGTGGCTCTTTGGGCATCCTTTGGTAGTAGTTTTGTGGTCACCGAGACTGTGCCCTTGTTCCTGGAGAGGCTGTGTGGACGTTGGTAAGAGGCCCTGGTCTAACAGAGAGGAGCTTGTGTGTACTACCCAAGCCATCCGATTTGCGTTAATTATGTGTATGTAGCTGCCATTTGCCACGTCATAGAGTTATGACATTTGTTAAAGATTCATTTGGACTTATAAAAGGATATATGCAAGATAAATAACCCAATTAATAAATAAGCAAAGGATCTGATAGATGTTTCTCCAAAGAAGACATACAAATGGCCAATAAACACGTGAAAAGACGCTCAACGTCATTAGTCGTCAAGAAATGCAAATCAAAACCACAGTGAGACACCACTTCATACTCACTTCATGGCTGAAATTAAAAGATGGACAGGTGTTGGTGAAAATGTGGAGAAGCTGGAACCCTCATACGCTGCTGGTGGGAATGCAAAATGGTGCAGCCACTTCTGGAAAACAGCCGGGCAATTCCTTAAGTGGCTAAACATAGAACAACCGTTAAGACTCAGCAGTTCCGCTTCTAGGTATATACTTGAGAGAGATGAAAACGTATGTCCGCACAAAACCGTACACAAACGTTCATGGTGGCGTTATTCGTAACAGCCCCAAAGTGGGACAACCCAGGTGTTCATCAGCTGATGAATGGGGAAATTAAATGTAGTTGATCCAACAATGGAATATTAGCAATAAAAAGAAATGATGCGCTGACACAGGCTACAACGTGGATGAACTTTGAAAACATTACGTTAAATGAAAGAAGCCGGTCACAAAAACCGCATCGTACGATTCCATTTATATGAAATGTGCAGAATCGTACGATTCCATTTATATGAAATGTGCAGAACAGGCAAGTCCGTAGGGACAGAGGGAGATTAGTGGTCGCCTAGGTGAGGGTGCGAGGGAGACCTGTGGGAAAAGGAGAGCGAGTGCTAGCGGGACCGGGGCTTCTTTGCTTGGGGGGTGGGGGCAGTGGCAAAATGTTCTGAAATGGTTTGTGGTGATGTTGCCATTCTGTGAATCTAGCGAAAACCAGTGTCTCGGACACTTTCAGCTGGTGAATTGTATGGTATGTGAATTATATCTCAATAAAGCTGTAGTAGAAAAACAAATATACACACACCCCCATCTCGCTCCCCTCCCCCCCCGCCGTGTGCAGCTCCGCGGGGAGTTGCAGTGCGTCCTTCTGGAATAAGGTGACGTGTGAAAACCGCTTCAGGTCCCAGGGGTTAAACATCCGTCCTGGAGGGAGAGCAGGCGTGGTCTGTCAAGCCCATTCATTTCAGTGATTTTTCTATTTAAATACGTTTTCAGGTCGTTTCCAGCCCTTTCCTGGTAGCTTTGCAGATCTGCATGATTGTAGCCGTTGTTACCTCTGAGGCCGGGGTCCTTTAGCAAGGGGCGCTCAGGCCCTGAGAGGGGGGATGCTAGCTGCCCCGCTGTGTTGGCCTGGCCACCTGAGGTTCCAGCCTCTCGTCCTCGGAGGAGGGTCCCCTGGGCGCTGGGATGGAGGGGTGGAGATTCAGGAGGAGAGGCTGTGGGTCAGCTGGGTGGAGGGATGGGGGATGGGGGATGGGGGAGAGGACTCAAAGGCAGTGGGATGTCAGGCCTGGGCAGCGCCCGGATCCCGTCAGCGGGAGGAGGATGCTGACCTCTCTGGCAGCGTCTGCTCCTGTGCAGTGAAGACAGGGGGCGCTGTGACCGGCAGGGCCTCCCGCGGCCCTTCTTTTGGAATGAGTCATTACCTGTTACAGGCGAGACCAGGAGCGCTGCTGAGGGGACCCGTAACCAGCGTGTGTACCCGGACCAGAGGTGCACGCACATCTGGTCAGCACACATCCTCAGGCACATTGAAGTAACTGGTGAACCTGTGACTTGAAATTGACTTTATGGTTTTCCCAACGGCACATAAACTTATTTTAGCATTTTTATGCACATTTATGGGAGCGGTTCCCTATGTCCCTTTTCTGTAGAGATAACATGGGGAGGTGACCTAGAGTCTAGCTTTGCTCGTAGCTAACAGTCCCGGCTATAGCCTTCTGAAGATCCTTCATTGACTTAGAGAAGGAGTGAAATCCGGAAACGCACAGGCTTTGCCTGCGGGAGGGGCTGAGTTTACCACAGCTGCTGTTTATTTCCCTTTTTTTTTTAATCCAAGGAGGCTTTCCCTCCTGTGTGTGTAACGCCCTGCCCTCCCTGGTGCCCCGGACTGGACGTTGGCGGTGAGGCTTCTGGCTGTGGTCGGCACAGGCGGTAGCCCCCGTTGTTCCCCAGAGAACACACAAGAGGGGCCACATCCTTCTCAGTAGGGCAGAGCAGAGGCGGGCTGGGTGAGGTTCCAGCCAGACAGAGGCCGGGCGTCCGTCCACAGGGAGCCCCCTTCCTGCCCAGCGCTGCCCAGACGCGGCTGACAGCACCACCTGCTGAAGGGATGGATTCCAGCACCTCCTGGCAGCCGCCTGTCCCCCGGCTCTAAACCCCTGTGTCTGCAGGTCTGCCCCCTCCGTCAGCCATTCTGGAATGTTCCTATCTCTTGAGGGAGGGCAGGCCCCATGGAGCTGTGGAGGAAGCCGGGCCCCTACATGCTCAGGGTCGTGGCTCCCGCTCCGAGGGTGAGGATGTGGCTGGGGGATGCGTCTCCGTAGCCTCCGCGTCAGTAACCCTTCAGGGAAACCTCCCGCTCATTCCACGTGTGAGCCAGAACCGGGAACTGTGTTGGTCTTTCTTACTCATTTCAGAGATTATATAGGGATCAGAGGACCTGGCGTTTCTCTCCAGAATCCATAATGTTTCCTCCAGTTTGCTCAGTGACTCACACAGATTTACAGTTGTGTGCAAACGTGTGTGTGCTTGTGTGTCCCAGGGTGTGAGGTGGTGTGTGTGGGTGTGATTTAGGCCGATGCTGGAGGCCAGGTGACCATTGCTGGTGCTGGTGGGCGGTGGAGAGGGGGAGCTTTAAGGGGCAGATTTGGGAGCCGTTTGGGAAACAGTGCACGGACAAGGCTTGGGGGTCTGTCCAGGATGGACGTGGGGAGAAAAGTCCAAGAGGATCTGTCCTAAAATCTCCTTCATGTGCTCTCGTCCGGGAGGAGTTTTACTCACTCGTGCTTCTTCTCATCGCTTCTGTCCCATCTTGTCCTATCTTGTGCTTCTTATCAAGCTGTAAATTCCTCTGCCTCAGAAACCCTGTCTTGTTTCCATGCCCCATGGGGCTCGTCCGTCAGGGCTATGGGTGTGTGAGGTCATTTAAGGGAGGGACCCCTGGAGGGAGCAGGGGATAAACACGTGCCCTGTGGACACACAGATCTGTGTACACACGTCTCAAAGTGTGATGACCGTGCACAAGAACAGCTAACGCATATACTCAAATACATAATACTTTCTAGTAATTAATTGAAATAAATTACGCACGTAGACACTTTGCCCCAGCCCAGCATAAGGCAGGTTTGAGTCATATGGCGCTAGGTGCCCCTTCTAGTGAAAGTGTGCCAGTTGCTGTGTGTGTGGTGTGGTGTGGAAGGGGGTGCTGGGTGTGTGCTCTCATGGCTGTGCACATGCAGAAGTCATGTTTCCATCTCTACCTGAGATGGTGGTGTGTTTCATCCACGCGCAGTGTTCAGTGAACTCACGTGTCTGCGTCTCTGCACACGCGTGAGCTTGGGAATTCTTTGAGCCCAGGCTCCTGAGTGCTGGGTGCCAAGGATGTCGGGGGAGGGGTCTGCGTTTACGTCTGAGCACCGAGTACTGGTGACTCTGTCCTTGGAGAGTATAACTCAGGGTACCAGCTGATGCATGAAGGCAGATGAGGGTGTGGAGGGGAGTTTCATGGCCCCCCGCTTTCCCTTTGCTCCACCATCCTTTCTGCCACTGGCAAAGCCCCTTGGCTTCTTCGGGCCGGCTTGCCCACTCTATCCACGGCCAGGCGTACATTGCAGCCCGAGGGCCGCCCCAGCCATGTGGGCCCCGCCCTGCACCCCCGCCGCTCCCCAGGCTCCAGCATCAGGTCCTGGCCTGGCATGCGGACCTGTCCCCACCCCGGCCTCTGCTCCCCCTCCAGCCTGCCCACCATGCTGGCTCTTCTCTCCAGGCCCAGCGTTCTCTGCTGGGAACCCCCAGGCTTCTCTCCACAGTGGTCCCGGCCGACACTTGCTCAGCCTTGAACGCTCAGCTGGTGTCACCCCAGAAAGCCTCCCGAGTGCACGTGGGTTACATGCGCTGTGCTCAGCGCTGTGCCTGTCCCTTATTGTCCATTGTCACCAAACTGTGAACCTTTGAGGGCCCGGATGAAGTGTGACCCTCCCTGCTGCCCTGGCCCAGCCCAGCACCCAGGTGGCCAACAGCACCGTGACCGGGATGAACATGCTGCACGTGGGTCACAGCATCGCCCCCCAGCAGTGACCCTGGGGGCGAAGACCTCAGAGCCTGGAGGTACTCGATCTTCATGGGGGATACTGACTGTCGGAGGCCCTCCGCCCGCACGTCTGCCCCCCGTAGAGACCTCTGCCGCCCAGACCAGGCTTCTAGTCAAGTACTATCATCCCCAACGCACAGATTACAGCAGCCCACGCACAGTTCCTAAACGCGCGCAGCGCCGCCGTATCCCCACCGCCAGCGCACACCTTGGGCCAGCCCTGTGTGAGGACTCGGTACTAACTGTTAACCAGAACAAATCACTCTGGCAGCTTTGGGCGGCCCCACCTCCGGTCTGGACCACGGAGAACCGCGCGTGGTTTTCTGGGAGGGTCACGCGCTGCTCACTTCACGCACCTGCTGTTGCCGCACTAGGAGAGCTGCGCCTTTGTGGGGAGAGGATGCAGATGCAGGAGGACGCCTTGGGAGGAAGGGGATGGGCTTTACAAGGGAAACTGCTGCGGGCAGCTAGGAAGCTAAAGCCGACGCAAACCTCTCACGGTGTTTTCGTAATTTATTATTTTAAACCTATTAACAAGCTGTGATGTCGGCTGTTACTTCCAAAAACAATTGATGGAACTCAGAGAATTCCGAAGAGGTTAAGCTGGCAGCACTGCCCCATGGATTAAATGCTGTGGTTAATATCGCTCCTGCAGCCTCCTTTCACTTGCCTCTGTTACTATGTTTCACCAACACTCCTTCCAGTGTGTTGTGGGTCACGGCGCCCTGCTTCTCACGCCAGTGGCAGAAATACCAATGAGGCCCTTTCGAGAAAGCGTGAGGCCCTGCTGGCCTTTCATCAGTGCAGATCTGTCCCCAAGGAGTCCTGATTTCTCCAGTGGGGAGGATGGGACTGAGGGCAGGCTCATTTCCAGCGAGCCCGCCTAGGGTCTGGGCGTGGTTGACAGCGATGCCACCAGTGTATCTCGGTCTCTGGGGCTGGAACATGGCTTTTTCCAGGCGTCACCACAACAGCCCTGAATGGGGCTTCTCTCTCCTGGGTCCCCTGCAGGACCTGCTTCTTCCCGTGATCTCCTCAGCTTCTGCTGCTCCCGGGCTGCTGCCCCAAAGCCACCTTGTCCTGGCTAGGAAGACACCCGGCGCCAGTTGAGCTCGTGAGATCGGAAATGCACCAGGTCTTTCGTGGTTCCCCCAACCCATAAGGGGAAGGACGTCAGTAGTCTAGGCAGCAGCTGAGCCGGGCTGGGGACACCTGGGCCCTTTAGTCTATGGCGCTATTGTGGCCACACAGATGACTCTGTCCAGAGGGAAGGAAAATTCAGATTGCTCCATGATTTCAGTGGCCATGAGCTGGAGGAAGCCCTCGCCAGCCAGTCATCTTGACCAGAACCCATCAAGGATGTCCCAGCACACTGGGACACGCTGACACTGAGGTCCCGGCTGGGCGGTAGGGGACACAGCGTCGGGAGCGAGCTGGCTGCTGGCTGCTCTCCAGGCAAACTTTAATTGTAATTGTACCTCCAGCCCCCTTTCTGTAAATCTGGTGACATCACACTCGTATCCTTTACCCATCACACCTTAAATAACCTTTGCAGGCTGCCTCCCTCAGGTACCCCCAAACCACCCCTCCCACTTTACACAGTTCAGTCCCTGGGGCTGCCCGATTTGAACCCACATCTCCCTTTCTCGTGGGCATGTGCCCAAACTCCCAGATACAGCGTGTGCCCGCCACATGGCATGACGCATCCAGCACTTCTCATCTGTGGCTCTAAGGCCATAGGTTTTGCACATGTATTTTTACTTATGCCTCTGGGCACATGGGGACAGAAGACCAAGACGGAGAGTGAGGGTCTCCTGCCGCAGGACCTCACCCACCTCCTGCCCCACCCCAGAGGCAGCTTCTTTCTATGGCCGCTACTTTTCAGTTTTGTATTTTTGTCAGTTAACTTCTCCACTGTAACTAGACCGTTGATATTTTTATTTCTTGATTTCTCAACTTTAGACAACGGCTATTGATGTCATATGAGAGATGAAGAATTTTGTTGGTCACCTCCGGCTGCATAATGGAAAAGTGAGCTTTTGGTGACTAACCAAACAGCCCGTGTAGCGGCTTAAAAGAATGACCACTCATTTAACTCATGACTTTGTGGGTCAGCGATTTGGGCTGGGTTCAGGCCGCTGGTTCTTCTGCTGGTACAACACTCAAAAACTTTGTGGGTTTTCCACGCGTCAGATTCAACAAAAGCCACACCCACGTGGGTTGTTAAGATAGACCTGTCAACAGTCACAGGGTTAGGCTTCTGTATGATGCACCTGCAAAACTGCTTGGAAGCCTCTTTATCTAGCTGCCAGGCATCGCCCTAAATCGTTCAGAGGTCTTATTACCAAAGTGTTTTCCAGTAACTTCTTTTATTTGGCCTTTGGCATAGGCTTCACTTCACTTTGAAGATCACTTACCAGCTGGGAGTGAGTGATCACTTACCTCCCAGCATGGAGGGAATGAGAAAGGGTTTGCTTTTCCCAGCTCAGCGGGTCATAGCCCCTCTCAGTCCCACTCGCGAACTGCACAGTTCTCCCTGTAGCTTGTGTCCTCCTCTCACATCTCGTCACCCGCAGACAGTGGGCTGTCTGGCACTTGCAGCCTTTGGCCTGCAAATCGTCTTCCAAGGTCAGTGACTCAGGTCCCTGAGTGTATTTTCCATCTTCCAAATGACCACAGGCCGTGGCCTTGCTGATGGTTTCGATGCTACATAACAGGACCCGGCATCCGCTTTCCGACCGGTCCTGATGTAAATGCCATGCTTTTTAGGCGTTTTGCTTTGGCGGCTCTCTCCATCCCACTTTCTGTGACAGTCACCTACTGCTACATAATAAACTACCCCAAAACCTAGTGGCTGAAGACAGCTGCTGTTGATTCAGCCTGCGGTGCCCTGGGTCAGCACTTGGGGCCGCGCTCAGCTGGGTGGTTCTTCTGTTGCGCCCGGCCGGTCCCTCATGCATCGCTGTCAGCTGCCGTTTTGCCCTGTGGTGGCTTATCCAGGGTGGCATCACCCACATGCCTGTCGGTTGGTTTCAGCTGGGAGGAAGGGGGATGGGCCACGTGCCCCTCCTCTCTGAGACCGCATTTTCCACGTGGAGGTTGCAGGATGCTAGGAGCAGCAGGAGGGGGCAAACCGCCCTTGCAGGCACTTTTCAGGTCTCTGCTCGTGTCACGTTTGCTCCTGTCCCATTGGCGATGCAGGTCTAATGGTCAAGGTGAGGGCTGGGGTGTGTGCACATCCCAGGGGCTTGGACACAGGGAGGCGTGAGCAAACAGGAGTCCGCTGTCTACTGCCACTGCCTCTCAAGAATTGCGTTCACTTACACAGTCCCAACCATGATGCTTATATTGTCTTAGATATTTCAAACTAAGCACTCTTTCAATAAATTATAGGTAAATAAAACACTTAAACATCCAATTCTTCTTCCATAAGATGGCGAGTTTCTTCCCTAACGTGGTGACTCTCTTTTGCATAACATGAGGGTTTCAGCCTCCCCATTTCCCTGCCAGCCTTCCCATTGCTAACCTCGGTCAGCTACACTTTTACATGGTCAAGGGTATATTCTACAGGGACCATGGAGATTTTCTGGCTTCATTCCTAGACTGGTTCTACAAGTTAATAAATAAGTAGGTAAATAAGTACATTTTCAGTGTTATAATTAAGTAGATGCTGTTCCGGAGAGAGTCCCCCTGGGACTACGCGTTATCATCAGAGCCAGACAGATGTGTGACGCACCTATAATTGCTTAAAATTATGCCAGGTAAAGCCATGGCTTTCTCACGTCTTTGGCTGGTTGTGCTGCCATTCCTTGTTTCTCTTCTCTCACATATTGCCGATATCTTTTTCGAATTGCTCGCTGTGTCTTTCTATTCTGTTCCTCTTCTTTTTCCCCCGGGCCCTTCCTTCCTCAGAGCATCTATTCACATCCTCCTGGCAGTTCCCTCGGGGCTGGGACGCTAGAGCTCCGTGTCCCTGCTCTGCTGGCTCCGAACCACCATCTCTCGAATTTAGAGCTTCTCCTTTCCTCGTCCACGGCCACCCTTTCCCGGAGGGTACCCTGAAATAACGTCCCAATACGTCTGATCTCTTTGATGCTTAAAATTCTCATTTGCCTTCAAACTTGGTTGATAGGTTGTCGAGTTATACAACATTTGCTTGAATTGTTTTTCCCTAGAAATTTTAAAGACATTCCTCTAATATCTCCTAAATTCTGAACTCTCAAAGGGAAAGACGCGTTCCAGTTGGTGTTACTTTGTAGGTGACTTGTGTTTTCTATGTGAAATAATACAGTGGTAATGGTGTCACATTTCTCTTTGACGTGTAGTGATTTTCTAATGATATATACACATTTTAAAAATATTAATTTCATGGAAAATTCTATGAACTTTTTCAATACAAAGCTTCATATTCTTTAGCTCTGGGAAATTCTCCTCCATTTATACACACACACATACACACACGTATTCACACATGCCGTTAATATATATGTTATATCTTTATGCTATATTTACAGCTTATGTACTACATATAGTATAACATAGTATATTGTATAACATATAGTATAAAATGCATATGACATATAGTATAACATAAATGATCTGTTCTACGCGATTTCCCCCCTCCGTGTGTGTGCTTTGTTTCTGGGTCCCTATCGCTGGGCTGCTGGCTGTCCTGGATTGTTCCCCTTGGTCTCTTCTTCTTTCTTCTCATGTTTTCTGCCACTTTGACTTCTTTTCCACATTTTGGGAGAGTTCCTTGTCTTTGTTTCCCAAATCTACTGAATGTTTTTAAAGGTCTGTCTGCACGTCAGAGCACCTTTCTGCATCCTCTAAGCGCGTCTTCCTGTTCCCGTGGCTCACGTGGTGTCTGCCCCGCCCGCCCTGGATGCGGTCCCTCATCCTGCTTCACTGTCAGCTCTGCTCAGCTCCCCACCTTATCTGCCCTCACTGCTGGGTCTCTTCACGTTTCCCTCCCGTGCTCGGCTGTTCTTTCCTAGTTGAGGCTAGGGTCTCCTCTGCGCTGGAGTAACGCGGCCGGAGCCTCTCAGGTTTCAGCCGCATTACCCGATGCCCCTGCCCCCCCTCCCCGGGGCCTGAGGCCTTGGCTGCATCTGCCCCTCACCTCCCTGAACCCTGTGGACCCTCCTGGTAGAGGGACCACGGCTCCCCCTCCTCTCATCGCTTCATCCCCTTGGCGCTTGTATTTCGGGAGGGATGGGCAGCAGGCACACGCACCTCTCCATAACCTCGAGGCATCAGGATGGGCGTTAGTCCTTGAGAGCAGTGGATTCATGTCCTCCCACGAGACTCAACTCCATCCGGGTGGGGACTGCGTTGGTGGTCATTGTCACATCTCCACACCTCGTCTCAGGAATAGACCATCATTCATTCATTCAGCAGACACTTATCGAGGTCTTACTGCTGCCAGGGATTGTGTCGGGTGCTTGAGGTTGTCAGTGTATGGAAAAGGCCAAACTCTCTGCTCTCAGGAAGCTTCCAGGGTAGCAAGAGGAGGTAGATAGTAAACACAATAAATCAGCCCCTAAATGTACTCAGTAAATGAATGAAGGGGACAGCACTGGGCACGAGAAATACATCCCTAACTCCCGTGCTGGTAACAAAACGCCTGCAGCCAGAGGGAGGACACAGCCAGGGCGGCCACATGGCCAGGGCACTGCCTCTGGTCTCAGCAGCTTCTGTGCCCAGGACTGGCATGGCAGGTCACTGTGTCCCCCAAACAAGGCCATGTCTCTGCACAGAATTAAAGTCGGGGGTGACATGGTGTTCCTGGGCTTCCAGGGACGGCATTCTAAGATCCAGGGTCACCTCCCATCACAGGGATGGGCAGCGAGAGTGGTCCAGGGGAAGGACTCTTTCCCCAACCCCAGGGTTGCATTTTCTGACCCCACCTGACCTGTGCCCACAATCCTCTGTTTTCTGGGCACTTTATGACCTCCCCCCCGCATTGTAGGGGGTTGTGAGGACCCTGGAAGGGTCTCGGTGCTGAGCCGAGCTGGTGCAGGGTCTCTGCAGATTAGGAAGCAGCCACAGCCCCCTTTCTGCAGGATCCTGGGTGAAAGTCAAGTGGCTAGATTTCCACAGTACAGGAAGCAATTTCTCGCCGGCATGCCTGGCGTCGAGGGCTTTGAGGCCAATCCCATAAAAACCCCTCTGCTCTCTGCTGATCCGCTGACCTCTCATTACTTTGTGTCTCAGCAATTGAGCTCTGAATGGCAGAGGCGTTTGGCAGTCCCTGCAAATAGAAACTGTGGACCGTGACGTTTGGGAAAGATATCTGATCATTAACAAAGTTGTTTCCACTATTTGACCACTTGTCAAAATCTATGAAAAGATTTCTTTTGAGGTAATAAATAAACATAACAAACGGGACATATTCTTTGTTTGACGTGGTTTTATTTTGGGGAGATAAGATATACAGTGACATTTAATTCTCGGTTTTATTCTGGGTGCCTCGTACATGTCTTCGGCGGCCGTACCTCTGTCTGCTTATCTTTGGTTTCCGTATCAGCAAACAAGTTAGGGACTGCTATTCATTTTTCTTTTTTAATGTCTGATAAAGGCTGCCTTCAAGTGAAGGCGTGGAATTACATTTCAGAAAGGGGGCTGCAGATATGACTTGTGTCTCTGGTGAGAGCGCAGGGCTGTCCCAGCTCGGCTCTGAGCTGCACTGTGTCCCAGCTGCGTGGGTCCTGCAGCCCCCATGGCCTGTCCTTTGGGAAAAGGGCTCTGCTTGCCCAACAGCAGATGGAGGGGCACACGCTGGGCACTGGTTCAGAGCTTTCTCCAAGCTGAAGGGAACGTTCTGAGCCAGCGTGACTCACACTGCCATGCCCTTGGGATCTGGGTGACGTGCAGATTCTGATTCCCGTGTCTGGGGGGGTCTGAGAGCCTGCAGGCCTGATGGTCTCAGGCTGCTGCTGCCGCTCAGGCCACCCAGGAGCAGCGCCCAGCCTTTGTGGTCCCTGATGTCGGAAAAGATCGGCCATTAAATGCTCCATCACACATGAGTGAGGTTTCCCTTTGACACATATTTACATATTAACCATTAGAATCTCAAAATTGTCCATGAAAGTGAAGGTCCCGCTTCACTTTAAAGTTATACACATGCATCATACAGATACATGCATACACATGTACATCTCATACACTTGTGCATACGTGCAGACACGTGCAGATGCTTGTACGTATGTTGTATTATTAAGGGTTCTATAGCCTGAGATTGTAGGATTATAGTGAGATTTATCGTACAGTAGTGGCTCTGTGATTACGGATGCTGAGAAGTCCCACCATCCCATCTGCCGGCTGCAAGCTGAGGCCCAGGAGAGCGGGCGGGAGGTTTAAAGGCCTGAGAGCAGGAAGGCGGATCCCAGCCGTGTCTGAAGGCCTGAGAACCGGAGCACGAGGACAGGAGCAGAGGACACCCCAGCGCCGGCTCAGGCAGAGCGCGGCTCCTTCCTCCACTCTCTCCCTCCATCTGGGCCCCTGCGATGGACGGCCCCCCTCCCTGCGGGGAGCGCAGGCTGCTTCACCCAGGCTGCTGGACGGCCCCCCCCTCCCGCCGCCACCCACAGGGAGCACAGGCTGCTTCACCCAGGCTGCTGGACGGCCCCCCCGCCCCCGCGGGGAGTGCAGGCTGCTTCACCCAGGCTGCTGGATGCCCCCCCCCCGCCACCTGCAGGGAGCACAGGCTGCTTCACCCAGGCTGCTGGACGGCGCCCCTGCCCCTGTGGGGAGCGCAGGCTGCTTCACCCAGGCTGCCGCTCCCGGGTGGCCGTTTGCTCTCAGGTTGCTGATGCCTGGTAGGAACACAGCTCTAAAAAGTGCTCCCGCTGGGCTGTGTAGACAGTCAGCTCATCGTGTTGGGGGCTGGGGGCCGAGTCTGTTGATTATCCGTGACCAGCGTTCCCCTCTTTGCAGATCGGAGAAACTTCGGGGCCAGTCGTGGGGGGCAGGCTCTGTTCTCTTAAACGCAGTAAGTGTTGTTGGGGGGAGCCAGACGGGATCCCGTTCTTCCAAGGTCACACTTGTACTCGAATTAGAAGGCTACTCATCCACCCCTTGATTCTTAGTCGTTCGCTTTTCTACGTAGACTGTCCCTCTATTTCTTGGGTGATTTAAGGCTTTCATTCCCCTCCCAGAATCAGAGGTTCGTGACTGTGCTAATTAGTCGTCGGCATTTCTGCTTCCCGGCGCACAGCCTTTCCGTTGCTCTGTGTCAGGCGTGTGCAGGGAGCGATGCTGAACAGCCTTCTTGCTGGAGGATGAATGTCAGTAGGCACTTTGGCGGCAGGTGAGGGCGGGAAGCATAAAACACGCGAACGTCGCTGACTGCCGACGTTCGTGCTGCTTAAAGACCTTGATATTTTATTGAAGGCATTTAGCTTCCTCCCCAATCCATCTATTTGGGGAGAAATAAAAAATCTTTGTGAAATTCTGAAGGAAGAGCTAACCCGCAGTTTTGTTGTCCTGGGACGTGGCCCCTGCCGGCTTGGAGTGACTGACCAGAGGTTACACTGGGAGGAGAGATTCGAAGGGTCACTGAGAGCTACCGTTTCCTTACTCTGAAGTACACGGAAATCATCCAGAGTCATACTCCTGGGATGTTACTGAGAAAGCAAAGGACAGGTGGGGCTGGGCAGGAGAGGCGGTGGCCTTACTGGGGGGCCGGGGGGAGAGGATCAAAGTCGGGATGAAGGGAGGACTGGGTTGATGAGGGCAGAGGTGGGAACTGCCGGGGCAGCGGGAGTGAGACATGGTTGAGTGTCTCCAGCAGGTGTGTCCAGGCTGCTGCTGAATTCGACTTTAAAGATGCTGGTGCCCAGATAAAAACTTGAATGCTCGACAGACACCATGAGCAGAGTTTCCCTTTTCTGTTAAAAAATGAGAAATAAAGAACATTATTGGTGACTAACTGGATTTAGGGGACAATGACCTTGAGGTACTTCCAGGTTCTGAGTTAACTTCTGAATTATCTAATAATGATATAAATTTGTTAGTAAGTACAGTAAATAATAATTAAGACTACTGTCATTGCTGAATATATTTTATTATAGCCCAGTTTATTGAGCATCTATTAATATGCAAGGCGTTGTGTTGCATACATTATCAGCGTCTGTAATCCTCTGATCATATCCTCTAGTAACTCTGCCAGGCACTTGTTGTTATATTCAGCTTACGTATCTGTGGTTGATAGATTGATTGGGAATATTTCAGTAAGTCTGAACTTCTGTGAATGCAGCCAGGGTAGCTTTAACTTTCCATGTGCTTCTTATGAAATAATGCAAACACAAGAATATACAATAAAACGGAGGTTTTAGAGAAAAAGAAAACATTCGTAAGTGATCAGTGTTTTAGCGAGTATGACTGTAATCTTTCTGTAATAATCACAGCATGCCTCTTAGGCCGTGTGCTCCTGTCCGTAACCTGTTCATCTGTTCAGTCCCAAATGGCCAATTCAGAGACAGCCAGCCTGATGGACTCTGAAGCTTCGGCTGGACCGGTTGTTTGGCTCGGTGGAGAGTCAGTTCAGTGAAAAGCACAGGTGTTTGTGGTTTCAGATGTGCTCCGGTTCCTCCTTGGAGGCGTTGCCATCTCAGGTCTGTGTCAGGTGTATGTGAGGGATGGGTGGGCTCTCGCTTCTGCTCCAGCCCTGACACCGGGGATCCACAGCCCCGCCTGGGAGCGGGCAGAGCCTGGGGCTGTGTGGGGGGGCTGTGTCCATGGCCGCCCGTACCTCCTGACCCCCAAGTGCATCCCGCTCCTGAGTTTCTCAGCTCTGCGTGCAGCCCGGGAGGATGAGAAATGGAGGCGGCCTTTCCCCAGACCACCCTGCCCGGGCACAGAGATGGGAGCCCTCCACGGGGACAGGTGCTGGCGGCTCACGCCTGGTGGTGACTCCTCACTAAAGGGAATCTCCCTGCCTGAGACCCGTGGCCACCGCCATGGCAAGTTCTGGACAGCAGGCCTCTGATGGGCTGTGGCTCTCTCCTGGGGCTGCCAGCCTTGCTGTGGTGAGGAGGCCAGAGGCAGGGCACACACCGGAGGGAGGACGTGAGTAGCGGGGAGAGAGTGGGAGGCGCGTCCCCCCCTGCTCCCAGAGCCCACCTGGCCCGGCGCAGCGACCTCCCGCAGCTGGGAGCTGACATGGAGGCCAGCAGGTGTAAGAATGTCCCACATTCCAGTCTTTGTTGGCTTCTGTGCTTTTATTTTGAAGCAGGAAAGCTCAGTTCCTTCCAAATTTTGCACAAACATTAAAACACAACATTTTCTCTGTCCATATGCCCTGAGGCAAAAACAGGATTCCTCTTTGTTCAAAATGAACCCAGTTTTCATTGCTTGGGCTTTTAAACTTATAAACGATAATTATTATTTTTGATTATGTGTATTTACTGTGTGGCTAATTTACCTTGAATGCCTTGAAATTGAATTTGTGGATGTAGTTTTCTCTCCTTCACACCAGCTGTTGCCCTGATTATTTCTCACTTCCTTTAGTTGTCTGCTTAATAAGACCATGCTTCAGGTCCTCAGCTGCGGAGCAGGAAAAACTGCTTCTTCTGAATTCTGATTTCCATGGCTCTAATCTTAATTTTTATGGCTCTGAAGGAAAACTTGAAAACCCAATCATTTTCTGGATTCTCCACTGTGCTTTGAAAGGTGGTCACCTGTTTCTAAGACTGACAAGAGTTCTGCCGAGTGGAGAAACACAGGGCAAGTTAGGTGCTTAAGGGACATTCGTACGTGGAGTCTGGGGTTTGTGACACTGAGGTGTGTATCCTTTAAGTCATTTCATCTCATTATAATGATTTAAAACAAAGTCACTAATTTTGAATCTGCATTCATGCAGCCGAGAACACTTATTTTAGCCTAACTTTGGGTACCGTTACACACACAGAGCACTGCTCATGTGAGGGACGGTGTGTGATATCCAGGGATGTGCAGCGACTTGGGACCTTTTCTTCATCTGCATCTCAGGGGCCCATATCCTAGTGCTTTGGGGGGACCGCTTCTGTACTGGTTGTGAGATTTGGGGGCTTCCTTCTGATGTGCTGCTTCGGGTGTCAGCGTTAAATGGCAACTGGGTCTTGAAATTAATCGAAGCATATCCTCGTCTGGAATAAAAACAAGTGGGAGTGTCACAAGGGCAGTGCTCTGAGCTGGTGTCCTTGGAGTCCTTTCGTTAAGAAAATGAGGAAAATGAGGACGGCCTGCGTTCTCCCCGACCCCCCACCCCCCGGTTCCGAATGTGCTTGTTCTTAGATCAGGTGCCAGTCTTCTTAGATCATTATTGACGATTCGGGCTGTAGTTTCCGGTCTGAGCAGCTTGGCCAGGTCACTGTCTCTGGGCTTCGCTGTTGGATGTTCATGTCTAGGGTACGTGGTCCATCACAGAGGAAGCTTCATCAGCCTGTAGCAGTTTGGCTATCCTTGCAGTGTTTGTCCTCTGCTAAGCTGATAAGATGCCTGAGGCAGAAGGAAGCCCGCGCTCGTCCAAGGGGAGCGAGTTGGAATCCCAGTGCTGCAAGCTTGGATCCTGGACAAGGGCCGTGCCCTCAGCACCTCCTTGTTCCCACCTGTGAAATGGGACGAGCAGGTTTCCCCTCAGTGACATGCTGATGGCATTAATGAGCAAAAGTGCCCAGACCAGGACTTGGTGCGGGACAGACACACTGCAGAGTGATGTGGGTTATTCTTCTATTATACACCATGTTGTCATTGTCATGTTATCTCCAAATTATTATTACTGTCTCCAATGATCAGAAACACTTTCTACTTATCACTGTACTCAGAATTCCTAAAGCACAAGTGCTCTCATTAGCGTAGAAACAGTGATTTTATGAAGATTGAAATTTGCCAGACTTGCTTTTTTTTTTGGTTATTTGCACAGATTATTGGTGTTTTCTTATGTTTTATCTGGGAGATCTGGGGGAGGGACTCGGGACAGAGTGACCAGGAGGACCCTTGGGCAACGCCGGGTGTTGGAGGGGCTCAGTGAGCGAGGGGCAGACTATGAGGGGGTGACACTGACCCTGACCCTGACCCGAGAGCTGAACCAGACCTGCAGGCCGATGGGTCCCAACGATGCTTCCCCAGGACGCCCGTCACCAGCATCTAGTCTCAGAGCAGCCATGCGGGCAGAGCCAGGGTAGACCCTGCGCCCTTTGCCTGTAAAGTCACTGCAGTAAGAGCAAAGTTTATCTGATCTTGTCACTGGCTGGGACGGGGGTTAAAGGGGGCAGGACACAGAGTCAGAGCAGAGTCTGATGTTTCAGGAAAGTGCCCTGGAATAAGAAAGCTGGCCAAGCGGTTACGGGACCCACCTGGGTCAAAGTGTGTGCGTGTGTGTAAGCCTCTGTGTCGGAGTGCTGTGTGACCCTGTGTGAGTGTGCACACACACATACTTTGTTTAATTTTTGTAGTTATTGGTTTTTAGGGTAAAGACTTTGGGATCTGTTTATATTCTAAGAGTCAACAGAGAGCAATTGAAGACACAGAAAAGGGTGGTCTTCAAAGAAAACTTGAATAAATCACAGTGGTGTCGCTTCACCCTCCCTGGGGCAGAACACAAGCCCAGCTGCAGTAATGGGGGAGCCCTCAGGGGCGAAGCCCAGGGGAGCAGAGAGGCGAGATGGCCCCAGGCACCTGGCGGTGGGCCTCCGGCGGGTCTCCTGTGCCGAGTGGGACGCTGCTCAGCTGCTCCTCTGCCCCGCTGCCCACTGGGGCGTCTCTGAGGCCCGTGGCCGCCAAGGCCTGATGTGGAGCTATTAGTTAACAGTGAGGTGCTTGACCGAGGGAAATGGTGACACGCAGCTCTGACGAAGTGCACAGATCAGGTCTGGTCTCTGCTCCCTTAGACGCACAGCTGATTGGGAACTTTTGGGGTCCCTGCCCCTCCTAGTTGATTTGTGGGGAATTAAGAACTATGCTTGCATGCTCTGTGGCCCCAGGGATGGGGCTGGGGACAGGTCGTCACCAAGGATGGAATTCTGCCCCAAGGTCAATGACACAGGACAGGGAGGGCAGTTGATCAGACTGGGCATAGCCACTGCCCCCGCCTGACGGGACCCCAGGGCTCCTCTCATGACCTCCCCAGAAGGCTCTGAATTGGGAAGGACCCTGCCCACACGTGAGAGGAGGCAGGAGGGGACCAGGCGAGAATGCCCACGTGAGACAGGCCATGCCAGTGGCTGTGTGCGTGATGTCCTCTGCTGAGAGGGACGGTCCCACACAGCCAGGCCACATCTTCATTGTTTCACAGAGCTTCACTTTGCAGAGATCCACTGCACTGAGCAAGCCACCCGAAAACCTCGAACTTTCTCCTCTCTCATCAGGAAACTTAGTACCTTGGCCACACACACACCCTGTGGTGCCTCCTGATCTAGATGGAGACATTACAGTGAGTCTCCCGTCTGCCAATAGAGATACGCACCTTTCTCAGAAGGCTGAATTTTGTGTAAAGGAGCCCACGCACTTTTCAGACTCATGGGCCGTTAGAGCAGCACGAATTCACGCACGAATAGTAAGCAGAACATGGTTCCAAATACAGCCATCGCTATCCAAACAGAAACACCCTGTGTGAATAATTCTGAAGTGTTTGTCAGAGGTGGGACATCTTTGGATGAGTCATCGTGTTTGCCAGGATAAAACCAGCACCTGCAGAGAGACAACATCTCAGCGGCCTGGGACCTGTGACTGTTTCATTTTTACCACGTAACACATTACACAGTTGAGCTCCAGACGGAGGAAGGTAGCCCGGGTTTGGGTTGCTGCAGAATGTGGACTACTGCCAGGGCTTTGAGGGATTCAGTGGGTTTCCGTGTTCCCTGAGGGCTAGGACTTGTGGGCCTGGGAGGACCGGGTGGAAGGGATCCCCCTGTGGCCGCAGCTGGGCTCCTCCATTCACCGCAGGTTGAGGTCACTGTAGGTGGGGGGGCTGCACAGGCTCTTGTGCAAGACGGGGCCAGCAATCCGCAGAGGGACCCCCACTACTTCCTGGACGATGTCAGTGTAGCAGACAGTGGCCACGCTGCCTCCTGTCTGAGGATGACGCGTCCTGGGGTCTGTGTTTAGTGGCAGCCCGGGGACTTGCCTGGCTGTAAAAAACATGGTACCAAGTTCATTTTGCAAAGAGCTCAAATCTGTGTGTTTTTTTTTTTTTAATATTTTATTTTATTTCTTCATTTTTGGCTGCACTGGGTCTTCGTTGCTGCGCGCGGGCTTTCTCTAGTTGCGGCGAGCAGGGGCTACTCTTCTTGCGGTGCGCCGGCTTCTTGTTGCGGTGGCTTCTCTTGTTGCAGAGCATGGGCTCTAGGCACGGACTTCAGTTGTTGTGGCATGCGGGCTCAGTAGTTGTGGCTCGCTGGCTCAGTAGTTGCGGCACTCAGGCTCTAGAGTGCAGGCTCAGTAGCTGTGGTGCGCGGGCCTAGTTGCTCCGCGGCATGTGGGATCTTCTCAGGCCAGGGTTCAAACCCGTGCCCCCTGCATTGGCAGGCAGATTCTTAACCACTGAGCCACCAGGGAAGTTCTCAAATCTGTTTTTAAAAGCACATGTAATTTTTAACCTGTTTGGCATATTTTAAGAGTGTACTACTTTTGGATGCTGTATGCCTGTTATATACCTTTTGGAAATCTCCCACTTGGAGACCTGGTTGGCAGAGCCCGTCTTTTGCGGGCTGCCTGCTGCTGCTCGGAGGAGGTGGGTTTCTGGGGATGGTGCTCTTTTCTCCTGAGCAGGGTCTTTCTCCACTGCCTTCCCTGCCCCCCCCCCCGGGGGGGTTCTCCTCATGGCATCTCTTGGCGGTTTCTGTAGAAGTTGACATTGAGAGGAAAGCCCCTCGGTTCTAGGTACTGGTGTTACCATCTCAGAACTGAATCTCCTCCCTAACGCATAACAGCATGTTTCTCAGCATAAAAACTGTGTTTGTATGTATACAAGTAGACTAGCGTAGCATAAAAGAAGAAGTGTGGTTAAATTTTTTAATTCACAGGAAATATCTCCTTTAGGAATCTTTATAAATTAAATGCATAGAAATATACAATTGGTGTTACCAATGAAATTGGCTGCTAATAAAGAGATGATTTCCTTGATAAAATTTTAAGACGCATTCTCCTCAAAATGTCTCTAAAAGGCATAGGTTTGAAAATTCTGAATGTGTTCTTTCTCTAAAATCGGCTGATGAACTTTGGAAACAGCACTTTCCTTGAGCTGAAAACGTTCCGGAGAATTAGGTGGGACATTGGGTCTCAGTCATGGAGAGGAAAACACTTTTGAATTTACTTCCTTCTTTCCTTGGGAGACCAGGATCTCTATCCTCACCTGCTACTTGGAGACAGAAGCTGCTCTGCATCTGAGGTGACCTGCTGACGTGTGACCTGCCCACCCACACTTGTGTTCTGGGGTCAGTTTTCTGGTGTCTGCAGAGTGGAGGCTGCCAGTCAGAGTGTCCTCTCTGTTCATTCTCGGATCAGTCCAGGCCGACAGGGAACGGTCCCCCGTTTGGTCCGTGCCTGGGGTGTTAATCAAGTCTAGGAAAGACAGGGCATCAGCCAGTATTGTAAAACCCTGCTTACAGAGCACCGAGCGTTTATTCAGCACTTACTTAACTAAGTATTAATTCAGCACCTGTTAAGCACTTACTTCGTGATGTGCACTCTTTATACATCTTACCTCCTATGACCCTCAAGTCAAGCCCGGGGAAAGGTGCTGGTCTTATCTCCATTTTACAGGAGAGGAAGCCGCAGCCCAGGTAGCTTACGGAAGAACTCCGAGGCGGTGAGTCCAGAGCCGAAGTCCGTGCTCTGGGTCACGATGTAAAACATGCCCAGTGGGTCTGGGGAGCTGGGAGGGAGGCAGGGCTGCAAGGCGTCACTGGCAGCGCTGGCGTCTGTTCTGGGTTTTGTTTTTATTTCGCCAGCTTCTCCGTGGGATGAGACCCAGGCACATTGTCCAGGTTACAAAGGCAGGATGGCAGAATCTAGACAGTGTCTGTCTGTGCACGTGTGTGGTGTGTGTGTGGGTGGGTGTGTCCCGCACTCTGCTCTGTGCTGGGTGCCAGGGACCTGCTGAGCAGGCAGAGCTCCACCAGGGCTGGGGTTCAGCCCACCCCCCAGGAGGGTCCTAGGGCGGCAGAGGGCGGTCTTTCAACCACAGCCTTTACGGTAACAATCGACTTTAATTTTGCCTTCCAGTTGTTTCATAACTGTTTTGTGGTGACAGCTCTGGTTTAAATCACCTAGTGTGGCATAAATGGGAGATGCAGGTAGATGAGCCTTAACTCCCGTGGCCGTGGCCTTGGGGTGCCTGCCCGTAGGTGGACTCTGTGCCCCAGAGCCTCCTCGGGGGGAGCGGCTGGGGAAGCTTTCCCGGGGGATTTGGGGATGTGGACGGAGAGCAGAGAGGAAGCTGCCCAGGGGCCTGAGCACCACACCCTGTGCAGCTCAGGGTCAGAGACCATGGGCTGCTGACTGGTCTTGGGCCAAGGGCCATGCAACCCCCAACAAATATTTATTGAGCACCTACTGTGTGCCAGGCTCCATGACCAGCACAGGGATCACCTGGGAGAGAAGGAAATGTCCAGGCAGCCCGTTGCTGGTGGGGACGACTCAGACCAGAAGTCCACCACCCAGCCCCTGCGTGTGCATACGTCTAGGAGTGGTCTGGTCCTCCAGGCGTGCGGCCGGGGCTCTGCCTGGCGGGAGGGGGACGGGCAGCTCCTGGAGGTGGCATCTGGGTCAGAGTCTGAAGGATGCACAGGACATATTATACTTCTCTAAGGGACAAGGGCTGTCTGGGAAGCAGGGGACCCGGGCCACTCTGAATTTTCAGTGCGGCCGGAATGCACCAGGGCTGCCGAGCACGTGCTTGTGTCTTTGTGGAGGACAACATGGTGACTTTAGAAGTGATCTGGGTCCATCCGGGACAGCAGAGCTACTCCAGTAACCTGCCCGGCTTTGCCCAAATGTCCCTTGACACTGATGGTCCGACAGTTACCCACTGAGGGCTAACTGAAGAGGGGAAGGGACTCTGAGGTCTGGTGAATCAGCTTCACGTGGGAGCTCAGGACCAGCCGACCTGGCTCAGACGTGAGCCCCGAGCCCTCAGAACCCCACCCTTCACTTGGCAGGCCTCAGAGCCACGTGCAGGGGATGCCAGGAAGCCTGTGGGTATCTGCAAGGAGCTGGGCATTCACACAAAAAATGCCCAGTTCTTCAGTCAACAGAGTCACTGAGTTTTGTTTCATTTTGTTTGTTTTACATGGAAAGCCCGTCCCCATTCTGACACACAGGGAACCTCTGCTGGGTTAAACTGATTCACAGCATCCCCACTGTAGGACAGACCAGTACCTGGGAGGGTTTCTCAGGACCCGGGAATGCACAGTCCTCCCACTAAGCATCCCAGCCTCTTGCGGGGCAGGTGTCCGGTTTTCCCCGTTTTTGTCTCTGGAGCTCAGCACGTCAGTAGCCCTGAGCTTCTGCTGACCTAAGTTCTCACGTTCATGTGTCAATCGCTCTGAATCAGGCATTTGTTGAGCAAACAAAGCAGAGACAGGATACAGCAGCCACATTTGTTCAGGGCTTACCTTGATCCAGATGCCCTTGTAAGTGCTTTGCTTAAAGAAGTTCACTGAACCTCCCCCGCGGCACTGGACACAGCTCTGGGGATTGTCTAGATCTGCAGAAAGGGACTGAGACACAGCCTGGCTGGACAGACAGAGAGCGGCCCCATCTGAGCCAGAACCTGACTGAGTCTGCGGGGCTCCCGGAGTCTGAGCTCTTAGCTGCTCTCTGACAGTTTACTAGGAATTTGAAGAACAGAATCATGTTTAAGTACCTTATAGAAGTTCACAAATGGCTGGTCCTAGTGAAGAATTATTTTATAATATGAGCTATGGCTCCAATTACATCTGTTTTCAGTGTTTGAATTTCTGTAGAAATGTCCTGGATTTCCAGCCCTCCCAGCATCTCGGGGAAGATCGAAATGCAGGTGCTGATTCTGTAGAGTCTGGGTGATCCTTTCTCCCACCCTGAAATGCAAGACATTCCGGGGTGTCGGGACTGCACCAGCCACAGGAGGGGCCCCGCCTGGACTCTAGGGGGCTGCAGCCACTCCACACCCCCCATTGCTGATGCCGCCTCTGATTGAGGCCGATTAGGAAATGGTTTTCTGGGCTGCCTGCCTCGCAGGGGTGGAAAGGGGCATTTGGGGGCTGATTAGTGATTAAAGTCTGCAGATCCGACAAGCGCTGAAGGTCTAACAATGGGCTGTGGGGAGGGTGTATTTGGAACCTTTCTATAAAGAGTGCTCCAGGGACACAGCCCCGCAGGGGCACCTTTGTCACCTGTCATAGCATGTGTCACCCAGGGCCTGCACCATATCCTCTTAAACAGTCCTAACTACTCACGCCTTAGCAATTTTCATCTTATTGTAAAATGAGCTTTTATTTGCATTTGTGGTTACTCAGCATTCACAAGTTAATTAGTTGTTTTATCAGCCATCAGTAAACAACAGGCCTAATTTAGTAGTTTCAGGTGTAATTAAGAATCTTGGAGTAGCAGACTTCTATATGTGCAAATTAGAGGGACCCGGAGACCCTTCAAAGAATTATCTACACACATATGTCAAATCACCTGGAACCTCGCCTCTTTTATTTTCCCTTCCTTTTTGCATGCTAAATTTAATTATGGGTTCATTAGGTAAGGTCTAATAATTATCATCTTACAGGTGCCATTTCTAAATGAATGAAAGTTCCCATCATGCATTTGGCTGGATGAATGAGTTTCCCATCATGCACTCGGGATACTCAATATCAGGTCATGGATGTGGACGTTGAGGAGGATTTTCGAGATCTTTTCTATAAGACCTTGCAAAATAAACTGAGCCATGAGTCTGAGGGCAATGGGGAGAGGGGAGGGCTTTCTTGCCTGGTCTCTGAGCCTGAGTTAAGATGGTGTGAGCAGGCAGAGAGAGAGGACAGGGAAGCAGACACAGCTTGGCTGACCTTACCCGCACCTCAGTGCATCACTCAGGGGATGAGACGGTCTCCTGTCCACCTGAGAGATGAGGGTAACGAGGCTCACTGCACCTTGTGTCTCAAAGCCTTTGTGTGTTGTGTCTGAGTTTTGCTAGAGTGAGAGCCAAACCAAGAATTAAATGTAGCTGGGAGATGTTAGCAGTGGGTACAAACGTAAGCTTCCCGCCCAGAAATGCAATTCTCTCCAAGCCAACTCAGGATGCCAAAGTGCTCCCCTAAAATAATCTAGGCTTCTCTGGTGAAACTTTTAATAATCCCATGAGAATAATAATCATAGTAACAGCATTTATCTTGCTCACCTTGCAAGCCCTTGGGGAAGGCACTGGTAGGTGCTGCTATGATTCTCTCCCCAGATTAAGATGCTGAGGCACAGAGAGGTTGTGCCTCTCTCCTGGGGCCACACAGCCAGAGGGCCAGAGTGGTTTCTCCATGGAGTCCCCTCCCTGTGCTTCCCCAGGCAGCACCAGCTTCCACAGAAAGGATGCATGGCCCTCAATGTGTTTGTGTACATGTCTGCATGAAGACTTAGACTTACCGTGTCTTATCATCTGTCGTTGCTTCATAACCTGGAGAAAATAAGAAAATCTATGAATGGCTGTATACCCGCTCAGCAGTAGCACCAAGAGGATTTTCCCCAGGACTAGTTCTATGGACATTTCTGTCTGTTTGATGACTTGGATGCTCTACAGTTCTGGCATAATCCTTTCAATCAGAGAAATGGGTGCTGCCAGCCACTGGGTGTCCAGGAGGTGCCTATGGGTGAATTTCCTGGGGCAGAGCCCACCCTCAGGCCTGAGTCCACATCCCAGAGTCATCTTCCTCCGCTTGGGCAATTCCTGTGCCGTGGCTGAGCAGGTAGCGCAGCATTAGGGCAGTTCGAGGCTCTAAATGTTAATAACGTGCACTGTGTGGATGAAAGAAGCCACTTAAAATCTTTCTTACAAATTCCCACCTCTGGCTGGAACTTGGGCTGCAGCCTGGCTTTTCTTCCATGGGTCTGGGAGGTGAATGAAGGTGTCACTGTGCCCCAAGGTGTAACCCTTCGTGGCCATTTATGAGGTTCTATCAAATCTAGCACCTGAGTCCTGGGCCCTGCAACTTTCTACCACCCACGGGTCTCCCATTGTGCCGCACCTCTCCACACCATGGATTCTTGTTTTAAAGGCTTTTGCCTGCAAAATAAACTGCATCAAAGGCATAGTTCCTTTTCCAATTTGAATTGGATATGAATGGTTCTGATTTGAATCAACATCTGTTCATCTGCCTGTTGGCCATCCGTATGTCTTCTTTGGAGAAATGTCTGTTCAGGTCTTCTGACCATTTTTAATTGGGTTTTTGTTTTTTTTTGATGTTGAGTTGTATGAACTGTTTATATATTTTGGATATCAACCCCTTATCGGTCATATCATTTGCAAATATTTTCTCCCATCCCATAGATTGTCTTTTCATTTTGTCGATGGTTTCTTTTGCTGTACAAAAGCTTTTAAGTTTAATTAGGTCCAATTTGTTTATTTTTGCTATTGTTTCCTTTGCCTTAGGAGACAGATCAAATATATATATATATATATATATATATATATATATAGCTGCAATTTATGTCATAGACTGTTCTCCCTGTTTTCCTCTAGGAGTTTTATAGTATCTGGTCTTACATTTAGGTTTTTAATCCATTTTGAGTTTATTTTTGTATATGGTGTTAGAGAATGTTCTAACTTCATTCTTTTATAGGCAGCTGTCCAGTTTTCCCAGCACCACTTATTGAAGAGACTGTCTTTTCTCCATTGTATATTCTTGCCTCCTTTGTTATAGATAAGTGGACCATAAGTGTTTATTTCTGGGCTCTCTATTCTGTTCCATTGATGTATGTGTCTGTTTTTATGGCTGTACCATACTGTTTTGATTACTGTATTCTGAAAAGATATACCATGTTCTTGGATTGGAAGAGTCAATATTGTTAAAATAATCATACTATCCAAGGCAATCTACAGATTCAGTGCAATCCCTATCATAATACCAATTTTTCACAGAAATAGAACAAATAATTTTAAAATTTGTATGGAAACACAAAAGACCCCAAATAGCCAAAACAATCTTGAGAAAGAACAGAGCTGGAGGAATCATGCGCCCTGACTTCAGACCACACTACAAAGCTACAACAACAGATAGACAGAGAGAGAGGGAGGGAGGGAGGGAGGGAGGGAGAGGGGCTAGGCCATGTAAAGGGGACACTCCATGGGAACCTGTCTTTTGTGCTGCCCATCTACACCCTCCTTCCGGGATGCCATCCCCTGCAGGGCCTTGATGGGGGATGGGCTCTCTCCTCTGGGTGCCTTGACTTCCAGGCGGAGGCCGGCCTGTGTCAGCGTCCAGTGCACTCCCTCCTTTCACCCTGGAACCCCCGATCCTGTGGCTCCATGCTCAGTCTCTGGCCAGGAGTTGCTCCCTGGGAACCACATGGAGTGAGAGTCAAATGTGTGTGGCAGAGCTCAGGGAGACTCAGGAGGCTCCAGGGAGAAGACACGCGAGGCGAGGTGGGCGTTTAGAACCGGCTCTGCTGATTCTGATCTCCCTGCAGGGAAACCAGCCACTGTCCAGAGCACCGTGACACCTCCAGCTCAGTTCCAGGACACAGCAACACGAGCAAGAGTTGAGGGATGCCCCGGAGAGGGACCTGGATGGGCGTCCGGGCCACAGGTCACAGGTCAAGGGGGAATCGGGGCTGGCAGCCTCACCTTCCCATCAATGACGGTCTGGCACTAGAAAAGAGACATCTGGCCCAGAGATGAGGAGATTGAAACTGGTTAGCACTGGACAGTGTCGGGGCCCTAACGAATGGTTTAGGGCTTAGACACCATGGTCCTAGAATCAGAGGTCTAGGGTTCAAAATTAAGCTTTATCATGTAAAAGCTGTTTGATCTTAGGAAAGTTACTTTACCTCTCTGTTCCTCAGATTCTTTACTATAAAATGTGGATATTTATAGTGCAGAGGGTAGAGGGAAGAATTTAATTAAATGCTACAAGTGAGGATAATTAATGCAGGGCCTTGTACCAAGTAAAGCTCCAAAAGTGTGAGCAGTTATAGTGAAGATGGTGATGGCAGCTGCCATGGTGATGATGATGGTGAGGCTGATGGTGGTGGTGATGGTGGTCATGGTAGTGGTGATGATGGTGATGATGATGGTGATGGTGGTGGTGATGGTGGTCATGGTGGTGGTGATGATGGTGATGATGATGGTGGTGGTGATGGTGGTCATGGTGGTGGTGATGATGGTGGTGATGATGGTGATGATGATGGTGGTGGTGATGGTGACGGAGGTGGATCTGGTAGCAGTAGTGGCAGTGGTGGATGATGTATGTCAGTGTTGGTAGAAGTGCTGTGTTTAAGGGCAGGGCCCCATCACAGTCTGGGTCCAGAACACCAGGAAAGGAATTGCAGCAGGAAGCCCTTCGTCATCTCCTGGGGCGATGGTGGGGTAAGACAGAGCCGTGGGTACCTGCATGTTCAGGTGCCCAGGCACTGTCCTGATTTGGGGCATCTGGTCTAATTTTAGTCCTACCTGCTGCAGGCCTGAGGGCCCAGGATGGCCCTTGTCCCCACCAGGCCGTCCTAGTTTTTGTACTTGCAGCTGGAGGGCTGTAGTGCCTCTGGCATCAAGCCCTGGGCCACACTGGGCCTGACCGCACTGCACCAGCCACACGGCATCCCTGGACAGTCTTCCCTGGCCTGCTGCGCTACCCTTTGCTGCCGACCTCAGAGCACAGATGCATACGCTGCAGGCAGAGTCCGAAAACAAGCATCAGCAGGTCCCCAGGTGGGACTGAGTCAGAAGGGGAGACTGAACGCAAAGTCTCCAGACATTTTATTTTGATTAAAACATTAAAGTGTGTGGCAGCTCCTCATGGAAATTGTAAATCTTTACAGGCGGAAAATGAGAAAACAGGAAGAACGTGAAATAATGGCTTCGCGTTTCCCAGGCTTGAAGCGCCTGCTTGAGTTTACATAGGGCGCTGGGTATTGCTGCTCCCAAGTTAATTTTCGGAAAATGAATTATCGACGGCAGATCTAATTTTGCTAATGAGCAAAATATGTTTGTAACCTGGGCCTGATGGGATGGTCAGCAAAGCCGGAAGAAGGAATACTAAGATGTTGGCGAGGGGATGGGCACCCCGAGGGAGAGGGAGAGGAGTGTGCGGCCCCAGGACAGAGCTGCCGGGCTCCTCCTGACCTAGAACTTCATCCTGTAACGCTCCCAGGGCTAAGCATGTTCTTAGTGTCCGCAGTGTCAAGAGTCGCCAGGTTTAAATGGCTCAGCAAAGCCACACCACCTGTAAGGGGCAAAGCCTGGATGCGCACCCCCTAGTTTCCCCAAATGATCTTCTTTCTCCTGTTTCCCCCTTGGCATTTCCCATTTTGCTGTCTCTCTGCCAGGAGGGGCTTTGCAGAGAGGGCCCCTTCAGAGGTGGCCCAGGTGAGAGCGGGGACTAAAGTGAGGACGGCAGCTTCTCAGCTCTGCTTGGGGTGGGATCAGGGCTGGGGGTTGGCGAGGAACCAGGAGGTGCTGGTGTCGGCCTGTGAGCTGACACTCCCTACAAAGCTGGAGCCCTTGGGGAAAACGCACCCCTCCAGCATCAGTGTCTGCATCTGCAAAATGGGCACAAGAACAGCTCCCAGCGTTCTTGAAATGATGGCTATACTGAGAGAGAGAGGGTGTCAGGATGCGGGAAAGTGTGTTATACTGAATTTCAGATCAGGCCTTTTATAGTTCTCCTGCTCATCTTTATCTCCTGGATATTTGTTACAAAAATACCTTTTTGAAAACTAGGGAAAGTATTTTTCTAGATTTCAAAATTCTCACTTTTGTTGGTATGACCTGACCAGCCCAGTGAAATTATGGTATCTTCATCACACAGTCTGATCCATGAATGCTGCATTTGTAGGTACACAATATATCCAAAATATAGCTATTTGGGCTGACCTATCGTTAAGATTCTGATATATTAAACAACGATATTTATAAAGCATTTATTTCTGAAAATTAATATTAAGAACATAAAGTATTCTCTCAGCTTGAAATCGATACTTTATTTAGATAATTTAAAATGTTTTATTTCATAACTTATTTTAATAAGCATTTAAATAGTTATAAAACATAGTGATTATTGTAATGCTCTTCTGTGGTGCCGGTCGTCATGCGGGGAAGACGGATAGGGGTGTTCAGCTGTCAGAACCTACAGAATTTGAGTGACTGTTCAGAGAAGGTTGGCAGGTCTCACAAGGGGTAGCGATTATTTATTTTCTATCGCTAAGAACATTTGCATCTGTGATAATAGAATTATTGTATTCATCATGCCATGTGCATATAAAAATTTCCATTCGTCCAAGCTCTAATAGTGATTTCTTAATGATTTTTAAACAAAACTGCTATTTTTAATCACAATTAACAGTATGCAGGTAAACACTCCCCTTACCGTTACACTGGAAATTATCCGAGAACTAAGTTTGCGTTTGTACGTAAATTGGTTCATGGTTTCCCAGATTTTCTCATATCTGTTAAGGATGGGCTGAGAAGGGGGTTCTGCTGCAGGCAGACTGTGTTTCCCTGTGGTCAGGCAGGGGACAGATGACACAGCACCTAGACATCAGTGCTGTTTATACTTGACTCTGACCACGAAACTCTGTCTGCAAAGACATCACCTCCACAGAGGCCCACTCAGAGCCCAGGCTGGAGCGCGTCATCTCTACCGACCTGGTGCTTCTGGACATGGCTGGAATGGGGGAGCCAAGCTGGGGAAGTCCAGGACCGTGGACCCTCCCAGGCATGGCGGCCAGGACGACTCAGGTGACGGCGCTGTCACAGCTCAGGCAGAGAGCTTTTCCAATTGAAGTAATCTGGAGATCCTCCCTGCAGGAGGGGCACTGGATTAGGGGATCCCTTAGGGGGAGGGTCACTGGCTTTGGGGATCCTTCATGGGGGAGGGGTGTTGGACTGGGCCGCAGCAGAGGTCGGTGGAGGAAGGCCAGGCTTGCTGACCCTCCCGGGCATTGCAGCCAGTGTGACTCAGATGATGCGGCCAGTGGTGGCTGATGAAGTTCAGGCCTGTCCTCTTGCAGTCCTCAGGGTCCCGGGGGCTTGGGTGAAGCTGGTTAACATTGTGTCTGGGATTTAATTCATAGAGGTGACTTGTGACCACATGGAGAGACAAGTGCCACTGGAAGGCCAGAGCCTTCGTGATGGCTCCTCAGGAGAGGGCTCAGGGCCGCTGGGTTGAATGTCCTCGGGGGGCTTTGGGTGCGGGTGGTCTCCTTCAGCAGGGGAGATGGCGCTGCTGTGGAGGCAGGTTGGGAGACGGCTGTGCGGTGTAGACTCTGGGTCGGCTGGTGCGCTCAGAAAGGTGCGTTCCAGGCCAGAGACTCCAGGAGAAGTTGTTAGGTTGGCCCTGTGGTCCATGGAGGCTAAACAGACCAACGGTGCCCAAGAGAACAGGGTGGGACAGGCCAGGTGGGAGGGGTGGGCCGGCCTGCGGGGCAGTTCAGGCCCCTGGGGGTCTCCCAGCCCTGCTTCTCCTGCCTCAGCCCTGAAGCTTCCTGGCCTGGGGGGGCTCTCGTTCGGAGGTCAAGCCTGTCCCCAGCTGATACTGGTGCCCTCTTTCTTCCTTACGTCAGTGCCACCCTGCCAGAGACCCACTGGGGAACCTTGGTTTTTCACAGCTGGCTGCCCCGGGCCTGCTGAGTCTGGGTCCGAGGATGGTCACCGGGAGTGCCCTGCGTCTGCAGGGGCGGTGCTCGCGTCCAGGCTGGGGTGCACGTTCCCAATCTGCGTGACCCTTCTCTCCATTTTTAGTTTTTGCCAGTCCGCGTTCTTAAACCCCATGCAGCTCTTCCTTGCCCACTGGTTGCAGCCAGGACAGGATAAAATGGATGTGACTGAGGCGAGAGAATGCTCCAGCCTGAGTGGAAGGGGGCATTTTGTGACTGGCTTCTGGTGGAGGAACTGAGCTGGCACTGTGCCTGGGGACCCTCCTGGCAGCACGGCCTCGGTCAACAGCAACCCCCTCTCCATGCGCAACACTTCTGCTGCTTTCAGCTGGTTTGGAAAGCACAGGTGACAACACCGTGTCTCCAACAGAACCTTCCTTCCTTCGGGGAAGCTGGCATCACCCTGCCTGGAGCAGAGGTTGAAGTGGGGACCCAGGTGTTGGGATCAGAGAGGGGTAACCTCCCCACGAATAAGCATGCAGCTTTCTCTGGGCTCTGCCGACGGGCAGCGTGTGTGGAGCGCCCAGTCCCAGAGTCACAGACAGGGACACAGCACCCCTGGAAGATTCCTGGATCGGATCTGAGACCGGGCACTGAGGAAGGCGCCAGCCACGGGTGCCGCATAGACCTCTCCGCGGTTAGGAGAGTCTGGCAGACCGTCTGCTCCCTGGCCCTTCGTGGCCTCCCTGGGCGCGAAGTGATTGTCCCAAACCCTACAGTGCCCCACCCCTTGCCTGGATGCACCCCATTCTCTCCCCACCTTCCTAATCCTCTGCGCAGTGAACCCAGCCCTCGAGCTGCTTCCCGGGAGGTCTGTGCCCCGGGGCTGCCCCAGGCTCCCCTCGGCCCCTCGTTGATCTCAGCCCTCCCTCCAGGCTCCAGGAGCAGGGAGCACTTTCTCATGGCTCTCTGGCTCCCATCATGGTCACTCGCTGGGGATACAGCCGCCCTCCCCACTGGCCGTGAGCTCAGCCACGCGGGTCCCTGTCTGGGACCACGAGCCCCACCGCCTGGCTCACAGTTGGCCTCCACAAATGCCGGTACGCGCACGAAAGGACCACGACTCTGCCTTTTGTCGTGCCCTGAAGCCAGGTCCCGTCCGTCCCAGTCGTCAGAGGGCCGTGGAGGCAGGGTCCGAGCTCCCTGAGACTGTTCTCTATCCACATGCCCGTGTCCGAACCAGCAGCCTGTGTCCCCCCGGAGGACCCTCTGCCGTTCGTTGCCGCCTGAGTCCACTGGGTCATGGACCCCAGTCACCAGCCCAGCTGTTCTGGCGGGACCCCTCAGCCGTTCTTGGGAGGCCCCTCTCTTGTGAGGCCGGTTGGTGCCCAAGGCACTGTTTAGGTGTGTCTGTGCTTTTTTGTTCTAGAATGCAGGGCTGCCAGCTGGTTCTCCAGACTGGGGAATCTTAAGGGCAGGTGCAGGGGTCTGCAGCATCCATCCATCTCTGCCCCTGCAGAGATCCCCAGGGCTCTGCAGACCCCGCAGAGGCTCAGGGGTGGGGCGCATGGGAAGAGAGCTGTCACCTGGGCCCTACGCCATCGGCCACGTGCCAGACGCTGTGTCCGGGGCTCCTGTGCCTCTGGTCCCCTTGGGCACTGCATGTTAGAAACAGTCAAGTCCCTGCGATGCTGGGCCTGAACGGCCGGTGTCCTCAGCGAGGAGGCCCCTGGGTCGGGGGTGAGGTGCTGCGGTCCCAGGAGGCAGTGCCCCCTGCAGCTGGGCTCCTTAGGAGGAAGTCTTTATTTTTTTCCAAATAAAATTTCAGCCTGTGAAAGCAGTTCAGTGTGAGAGAGAGGCAGGAATGAGGCAATTCTACAGAGAAATCATCGTGGGAATAATTCACACTGATGTCGTTTCGGGGCAGACAGTGTTCCCGAGTCTCTCTCCTTCCCCCGTTTTCTCTCACTTTTTGATTTTATTGCCAGTTTTTGACATTAGGAGAAATTGAAAACCTGTTTAGATTTCATCGCTTCACATTTTAGAAGTAAGTGACACAGCCAGTAGCCAGGATGTGTCTAATTTATGCTGCACAATGAGACCTTCCTTCCCTTTTTAATTATGCAGCTTCCCACAAAAGAGATCTGTTGGGATGAAAGGATAAAGCACTAAGATGAACATTTTCTTTCCCTTTTTAAGGGAATCGCTTATCAGGAACAAAAGGCAATAAACCAGGTGTGATGAGATTGGATTGAGGGAGGATGGGTCTGCTAACAAAATGAGCCAGTTGACTCGGCTGGGTTCCCAGAGCCTCCCCAGGACAAGCAAAGGGGCAGGGTTGGGGGGTCAGTCCCAGAGATAGAGATGGAGTCTGGATCCCAAATATAGGCAGGCTGAGCCCTGGCCTTGCGGGAACCTGACCCTGGAGTCCAAGAGTCTCCAGCCTTGACAGGAACCTCTTCCTCCACCCACTGATAAAGCCAGGAGGTGGGCGGCATTATTCCCCAGATCCCTTCTTAGTTCAAAGGACCAAGTAACGTTTACACCTTTGAATATCTCAGTGTTTTCATTCCTGTGCAAACCCCTTGATGGTTTCAACTTACACCGACTTGGAAGCAGGAACCATCCTTGTAACCTCTTCTAGGAAGAAATCTATTTCAGAAGGTGTACGGGGTTGGATAGCATCCCCTCCCACAAATTCATGTCTACCAGGAAGCTCAGAATGGGACTTAATTTGGAAAGAGGGTCTTTGTAATATCGTTAGTTAAGGATTTTGAGATCATCTTGGACTTAGGATGGACCATAAGCCCAATGTAAGGACTGGTGTCCTTACATGAAAACGAAGGACACACGGAAACCTAGGGACCAAGGCCATGTGAAGACAGGCAGAGATGGGGGTGATGGGGCCATAAGACAAGGATGCCTGGAGCGGCCAGGAGCCGGAAGGGGCAGGAAGGACCCTCCCCTAGGTCCTCAGAGGGACCTCAGCCCCGCCGACACCTTGACTTAGGACTTCTGGCCTCCGGACTGTGAGATAATAAATTTCTGTTTAAACCAGTTTGTGGTAATTTATTTTGGCAACCCCAGGACACTAATACACTGGGCAACGTGACATTGTTTGGATAAATTAGGGGTGTGTGTGATGCATATGACACAGCACAGGACATCGTGACCACCCCCCACCTTAGACGTCTCCCTCCACTCCCCAGGTGTTGCTGCATCTTCGTCTGCGCTGCTTTATCTATGCAGAGACCCTTTGACGTCCAGGCTCTCACAGGTCTGGTCCCCTTGCAGGCCGGTTGCGAAGGGCTGATGGAAAATACACCCCACACGGGCGGGGCAGGGGGAGGGGGGGATGAATTGGGAGATTACGGTTGACATATATACACTAATATGTATAAAATAGATAACTAATGAGAACGTGCTGTATAGCACAGGGAACTTCACTTCGCTGTACAGTAGAAACTAATACAGCATTGTAAAACAACTATACCCCAATTAAAAAAAAAAAGAGGGGCCTCTCCCTGAAGGCTTCTGCTCTGAAAACACTGCAGGTTTATTGGTTTGTTGTATCCTCCAGAGGAAGAATGTTCCACCAAAGTCCTTCAACTTGAGGACACGTGCATTTGGTTCACCCCATCCTTCCACCCACAGAGCTAACGGGATGGTCAGCTGTGAGCTCTGCTGCCATCTGATAGGACTCCTCCCTTTGGGAAGGGCTGGACAGGTGTTTGCTAGCGCCTGGGACGGGTCTGACCCTCTCACCCCATTTCTCAGTCGTGCGTGTGGAGGTGGCGAGGACAAGTCACTTGGCAGGGTTTTCGGAACCTGCCGAAAACAAGCTTTCTCTTCTCTGTGGCTCTGGTTCACGGTCAACATCCTCTCCTGGAACCCGTCCCTGGCCACCCCCTTCACTTCCACCTGGAATACGCTCAGTTTGCACAGGCCACAGAGAAGAGAAAGCTTATCATAGATGGGAGGGAACAGACCCCTCCAGGCAGGCTGACCCAGCCCCTCCCAGCCAGGGCCCAGCGGGACCCTTCCCACTACACAGAGGGTGGTGCACACCTGCGGCCCAAGCACCTTTTATTGTTGGAGGTCTGGTAACAGCACTGGCAGCTCATGAAGGTGCCATGACATTGGAAGTGAATGTAATTCAACAGAGAAGCCCAGTAGGGGTGGATATCCTAGCTACATGCCCACGGCCGACTTCGTCAAAATATTCCACTTATTTCTACGACGTAATAGAATTCCCGCTGGGTGGCAGCACACCCAAAGGCCAAATGACCCAATTAAAATGACAGTAATTAAGAGCAAACATTATGGGCTTCCCTGGTGGCGCAGTGGTTGAGAGTCCGCCTGCCGATGCAGGGGACGCGGGTTCGTGCCCCGGTCCGGGAAGATCGCACATGCCGCGGAGCGGCTGCGCCCGTGAGCCATGGCCGCTGAGCCTGCGCGTCCGGAGCCTGTGCTCCGCAACGGGAGAGGCCGCGACAGTGAGAGGCCCGCGTACCGCAAAAAAAAAAAAAAGCAAACGTTATAATTCATTGTCTCCTACAAAAATATCCACTTTGTCCTTGGGTGAGCCAGTGTCTACAGTAGTGACCCTCCGTAGCACTTAGAGCCACCAAGTGAGTTGCGGGCATGATGTTGATGCCCCGGACCCCCATCTTGGATGCTCAAGGGGACCTACATGAGGGTTACCAGCGATGCCGAGACCCAGGAGCCCTGGTGATCTGTGGACACCTGAGAGGTGGAGCCCGTGACATCAGCCCACTTCTTGGTCTGTGACTTAATGTCCCCCCCTCCGTGCCAGCTGTGCTGTGCTGAGGCACTAGCCATCCACTCAAGGTTGCTCCCCCTGCCAGGTGCAGGCTTGTAGCTGGAACGTGGCTGCTGGCTCAGGACTGCATTTCCCTGCTTCCCTGAGTTGAGGTCATCCACCGTGGACCACACACCGGCAGACTGAGCAGAGTG
The DNA here is from genome assembly GCF_003676395.1 of Aethalodelphis obliquidens. NCBI lineage: Eukaryota > Metazoa > Chordata > Mammalia > Artiodactyla > Delphinidae > Aethalodelphis > Aethalodelphis obliquidens. The sequence goes on along the minus strand of NW_020837955.1, from coordinate 43,891,847 downwards.
GTGAGACCAGTTCCCCGGCACGGTGGCCAAGAACAGGACTTGCCTTTTCCACTCTTGTCCCCCACCTAACTTTCATTCTAACTCCTCTGAGACTCTGGGGATGGCAGGACCCCCAAAGGAAGGGACCATGTCCCTGAGTCATTGGTTCTTACACGGGATGACTAATCTCCAACCTGAGTGGGTTGACACAGAGCGACATTTTCGTGGCAGAGCTAACAAGGCCTAGACTGCATTTTCTTAAGGTGAAAACATCTATGCGTGCCTGGCGCCAACTTGGGTATTCCACCGGAAATGGTGTGTCTTATGACAGAAGAGCAGTCTTGGGGACTGCTTAGTCATCAACCTCACTAAACACGCCGTCCTTCACCAAGATGAGCTGGTCTGAGGAGCTGGGCCCCCGTGGGCGTCACCGTGGAGCATGCTGAAAGTCGTAAGGCAGACCCTCCTCCCACACGGCCGCTCTCCGGGAATGGAGTGCGCGAAGCTCTGAGGCTGGCAGTGGGGCTCAGGTGTCACTCATAGATGCAGTCACTGCTCCTTGAGAAGCTGTCACAGTCATTCACACTCTGCAAGGGCTGTTCTCAGGGATCCTTGAGTTTGGAAGTGGCACTCGCAGCGGTGTTGCGATAAACCAAGCAGACAGACGCGCGTCCGCGTGGCCTTTGCCCCCACCCCCCACCTCTCATCGTCCAGGAATCAGAAGAAGCCTCTTCACCCCGAACGACCACTTAGGATGGAGACTGATTAACATAAGTCACAAGGCAATCTTAAGCTGAGATGTGTGTCTCTGTAGACTAGAAACTTAATGATTTAAATGTTTACATTTTTTCTAATTAAACAATAAATTGTGAATATATTCTATTTCAGACATGGAAACAATTTAGATGTAGCTTCTGCTCCTCTCCACCTTATTCTTCTCATAAAGGAGACTTCTGTTAGCAATTTGGGGTGATAATCAAATATTTCCTACTCCTTATGGCATTCACATGTATTCTTAAAAATATGAAGGATTTTTTTTAAACTAGCGTGGGGCTGTATAGTGCATGTATTTCTGACTTTTTACTTAGCAGTGTACCTCGAAGACCAAAATACAGTGACGTAGAAACTGTATGACGTAGAAGCTGAGAGGAGGCTTCATTTCTCAACCACACCCACTCAAATGCGAGTCCTCTCTGGTCCAGTTATATTTTATAACACAGCGTGTGCCCAGTGACGGGGATGCCACAAAACAATTCACCTGAATGCTTGCGCCTTTGGGCGGGGACGCTGCACCCGCCCAGCATGTCTGCACGTGTGGAAACAGCTTTAGGTGCGGCGACTGTTACCGGCGAGACTACAGGACGATGGAATTACATTTCTGTTCTCCTATAGAGCGATGCGACGATGTTACAAAATGATCATATGAAGCAGCATTTGACAAGGATGCAGCCTGAAGATGTAGGAGCAAAAATAATTTTAGAAAAATGAAAGGGAATTGATGTAAATAGTATGTTATTTTTCTGGACTTGGTGATACATATATACAATATTTGGTGATATATATATGTATACATATACTTTTACGTTATTTTTCTTAGTGAGGGCCCAGCATCTACATGAGCCTTCTACCCTGAATCATCTCAACTGGGTTGGTGTGTTTATCGGTAAAGGTTAGAATGTAAACACAATATTCACTAGGGTTTAGTTATTGTCTCTTGATACTGGATTATGGGTAGTTTTCTTTTTCTGCTTCATTTTGCATTTTGATCCTTGACAAACGTTCTGCGGTTAGTGTCAGAGAAAAACAGAGGGAGAAGGGAACCCCTGGGTGATGCCTAGGAAGAGGGAACCGAGTTGGGTCCCCACTGAAAGCTGTGTCCGATGCTGAAGGAGCGGGAGGGAAGTGCCGTGTGCAGAAAGGGGAGGCGTGTGTGGCTGGGTCTCCCAACCGGGCTGTGCTCCCATCGGCAGCTTCCTATTGCCCTTCTGCTTCCCTGGAGAAGCCCCGACTCTTTTACCATCCTGTTGCCCAGTTCCCTCATTCTGCCTCCCTATTAGGGCCCTTCCTAAGTACCTCCTACTCTAAAAAGTTCTTTCTCTTCTCTCAGTATCGCTGGTATCAACAACACAAACTGACCCACTTATACTGAGAGGTGAATAAGCTACGTGACGTTAGTAGAAGTGATCGGTGCTTGTCTTTAGAATGTTTACTCTAAAAATTGCTTGGTGGTGGCATCCCAGCCAGTCTGGCCAGGCAAAGTGAATCCGTTCAGGCCGCAGAAAAGCTGAGACTCTGGGCAGTGACCCCGAGGGGTGGGAAGGTGGGCTCCTGCCCCCGCGGCCCCTCCTGCCCTGTCTCTAAGTCTGCGCTGGAGCTCAGGCCCTGTTCACAGACTTTCAGGACCGTGGAGCCTGGCCCTTCCGAGCCCAGAGAGCGGAGACGCCCCCGGCACATCTGGGCCATCTGCAGGGACTACTCCAGCCTCAGGCGTGGGTGCACCCATCCCACTAACACCCCCCGTGACCCAGGCCTCCAGCGTCCTGCCTCCTCTTCCTCTTGGGAGGGGCCCGCACGCCTGCAGACATGGGAGGTGACTGTACAGAGGCCACATGCCTGCGCCTCTGTCTCGGGTTCAAGGAAGACGGTGATCACCCAGGCTTGGACGAGCAGTGACCGGAGGGTGTTGTCACCAGGTGTGCAGATGACGCCGAGCCTATGAAAGCCCCGTCTCCAGGGCAGAGGTCAGATCTCCATCTGCTGGGACAGACGGAGGCGCACTTTACAGTGCATGGAAGTTACTCTCTTCCCTGACATAAAGCACCCCGTACCCACAGCTGCTGGAGACAGAGGCTACCCCCAAACTGAAGCTGTCCGGGGGGCAGGCTGTCAAGAGGCTGTAGCCCTGACACCCTGGCATCCACCCAGGGACGGGTCGTGAGCTGGCTTTGTCTGTTATTAGTTTTTACTGTATTCAGAACATCTTATCACTTTCATTTCTCTATTAATTTTCCCTTGTCATTGTGTCCCCTACAATGTGAGTTTCATGAATGTTGGACTCTTTACCACCTGGCAGCCCCGTAGGGCTAACGAAAATGTGGGCACAGCCAGTGGTCAGGGTGGCTGACCTTCATCCTGGTTTAGTGTGTCCACTGTGTACCAGCCCCGGGCCAGGCTCTGGGGACGGGCTTCCTGTACCCATGTGACATGGTTCTTCGAGGACCCCCCAGTCCAGTTGAGACTGGGATGCAAGCGGCTGTGCTCACCCCCTCTGCACTGCCAGAGGGATGAGAGAGGCGTAAGCAGAGCTGACGGCCCTGGCTGTGCAGGGGGGCTCTGCAGAGGGGCAACGCTTGAGCCAGGCATCCCTCATAGGGTGCATAGAGCAGGAGGAAAGGATAGGCTTGGGGAACGACAGTGAAGCATCCCAGGCCAGGGGAAGAACCAAGCCCACAAAGAGGGCTGGTGTGTGGGGACCACATCCTACCGCTGATGGGCGCTCCAGGCACCCAGGGGCAGGCGGGGCTTGTCTTGGTCCTGTGGGCCCCTCCCCGGCAGCCCTCAGGGAGGGGAGCTGGGAAGACCATCCAGGAGAGCCCCTAGAAATAAGTCAGCCTTCTTGTGGTCCATTTCAGGAAGGGATTCCCAATGCCAGTCAACCTTGAAATTAGGGAGTTCCTTGTTTCAATGTCAGTTTGATTTCGTTGGCCGGTCTGGTTATACTCACGATGTTCTAAGCCTTTGACACGAGGGATCTGGTGAGGTGCCCTTCTGTCAGTCAGCACTTGTTTCTGAACTGAAATGTGCACCCACATGGAAGGAAGACGGCACGCCCACCTGCCAGGTGAGGACGAACAGGCTGTGATTCGGGCATGGTGTTCATAGCATCAGGCTCCCGCGTGGGTTTGCTAATCTCCATTTCACCTCTGTTCCCCGCACTTGTCAGCACGAGCCTCAAGCACTTGACCTTGAAACACAGCCTGGGCCATTGTCTCGAAGGTGAATTCTACAGCCACCAGAAGGGCTGGCTTTCCAGGGCTGTCTGCCTCTGTCAGGGACCTCGAGAAACGGAATGGTGAAAACCTTGGTGGGCTGGATTTAGTAACGTGTATCATCAGCCACATTTTACCATCTTAAAGTAGCATGTGTGCATGCATGTGTGTGTGTGTAAAAATATATGGGCAGTACACGCACACCTCAGAGATTTTGCAAGTTTGGTTCCAGGCCGTTGCAATAAAGCAACTACAGCCATAAAGCCAGTTACACAGATGTTTTGGTTTCCCAGTGCACATAAAAGTTATGTTTACACTATACTTCAGTTTATTAAGTGTACAGTAGTATTATGTCTAAAAAAACAATGTAGATCAGCTCCGTACTTTGTGACCACCTAGAGGGGTGGGATAGGGAGGGTGGGAGGGAGGCAGACGCAAGAGGGAAGAGATATGGGGACATATGTATAACTGATTCACTTTGTTATAAAGCAGAAACTAACACACCATTGTAAAGCAATTATACTCCAATAAAGATGTAAAAAAAAACAATGGACATACCCTAATTTAAAAATACTTCCGTTATAAAAATGCTAATTATCGTCTGACAGTGCAAGGCTGCCACAAACCTTCAATTTGTTAAAAAAAAAACACCACACCTTCGAAGCACAGTGAAGCAAAGTGCAATAAGGCGAGGTCTGCCTGTATCTAAATATGTGCGCATAGGTCCAGGGATAGACTCAGGTCCCTGCGGGCAATTAGTGTAGGATGAGGCATTTCAAAGCAAGGGGTGAAATCGATTGTCACGTGATGGTGTTGAGGAAACAGGGAAGCCACCTGCTGAATTACAGAGGTATAGCCACACCTCACACCTTCACCTGAATAAAGTCCAGATGGACCTAACAATGGCATATGCAGAATGAAGCCGTGAAACTCCCAGAGAAAAATCACGCGAGAATTATTACCAACTTTTGGAGTGAAGCAGGTCTTTCCCCAGACAACAAAAACCCGGAAGCTGTAAAAGAAAAGAATGGTAAATTAAACCCCTTAAAAAACTGGGGGCGTAGAAACCCTAATCACAAGGAAAGTCAGAAGGAAAGCAGTATTTTGCCATTCTTATCCTAGACAGAAGGGCCCTTCAATCTATAAGACAATAGAGCCACAACCCAAAAGGGTGAAGAGCAGAAGCACGAGTGTGTAGGTCGCAGAAGAGGAGGCACAGCACAGCGGCGTTGCCAGCCTTGGGGAGGTGCTCAGCCTCGATCGCAATGATACACTGTCTGCCGCCATCAGGATGTAAGTTCCACGGGGCAGGGAATTTCATCTGTTCTGTGCTCTTCCAGGCCAAGGACAGTGCCAGGGACACAGTAAGTTCTCAAAAAGTATCTGTTGAATGGAGGAGTGAAAGTTAGGTGAATCTCTTTTAAGACCTGCATTTTCATTTCTCAGGTTGGCACAGGTCATGAATGTCCCATTGTGAGGCCAGGACGCAGGAAGCCAGGGACTCGCCTCCAGGTGGGAGGCTCAGTCATTCATTACAATTAAAGATGAGACGGTCAGTTTGACCACGTTATCAAAATCACAAGTTCGTGTAGCTTCTGACCCAGCTACTCCCCTGAGGGGACTGGGCTTCAGTAAACTCCCTGGTGCCGGGTGGGTGTGTACAGCGCTGCATGTTACAACAAAAGACTAGAGAAAACAAACGCTGGTGCATCCGTGAAATGGGTATCTTGAGCTGCTTAAAAGGTCAGTGTGTGCTTTATTCACCTGGATCCCAAAGACACAGTAGTCTATCTATAAAAATTTTAATTGATTTAAAAAGAAGAGTCCTGTCCTACTTAACACATGCAAAAAATACAAAGTCAAACCACTGAAACATTTGTGTGAGACATCGTTTGAATTTTTCTGTAATAATTGTCCTGAATTCATGTTAATTATGTGCCCATTACTGAATGTAGAAGTAAGTGAAATGTAGAAATTTAGCTGTTTTTGCCACACTAATTAGATGTTGCGGCTGCCTTACCAGTAAAGTTATTTTCGTTTATGTTCACCTCTTATTTCAGAAGCTCATTTCTCCCTGACTGCTGCCCATATATTTCCAAAGTAGATAAAGTAATTGTGTAGGCAAGAGGGAGATTTTATCTCCCTGTAAAAACTTTGAAACCCATTTTCTAGGTGTTCTGCATGGAAATCAGCAGAGCCTGCCCATTTTTATTGTATTGTATCCGGCGGTACTTTGATTCCCACTATTTCAACTCGTAAACCTGGCCGTCAATGAAACGAATTGCATCAGAAACAGCCAGGGAACATCACAACCATTCAAAACACATAAATAACGCCCCCAATTAGCCGCCACGACAGCCAAGCCCTCCATCTTCTTGTCAAAGGCTGTGTGCTCCTGGCTCTAATTGCACCGAGGCGGGCGATGGAGGTGTCTGCAGTCTCCCAGCACAGAGTGTGCTGGGGACAAAGGACAGGCTGCCTTTCAGGAGAGAAGGAACATCCTGGGATGCAGAGCGTGCACTTAACTCACCTCCAAATGGACCCCCTTCCATCCATTAGGCAGGAGGCAGGCTGGGAAGCTGTGGGGCTCGTGCTGACCATATAGGCTGTGTGGGACACCCCCTCTGTGGGAGACCGTGTGGTCCTTTCCTTCTTTTGACCTGTTCACCTTGAGTCCCCCAAAGCAGGGGACAGAGCATGTCACAGGGGAGCACAGCACGGGCCTGCGTGAGAGTCCCCAAGTGACCCAAACACCACCATTTAGGGCAGTTTTGTGGGTGAGGGATAGGGAGGCGGCTGGCGGGAAGTTGGGAAACTGAGGACCTGAGGAAGACCAAGGAGACCCCGGCCACAGAGGCACATACCTCAGGCTCTGGCTTTCCGTCTCGGAGTTAAGGACACAGTGCCGGAGAGATTGGCTGCCTCCTGCAAACCTGCCCTCCTTACAAGGAGCACAGGGAGGGACCGGGCAGTCCTGAGTGAGGCTACCAGGTTGACCATCAGCAGAGCGGAGCGCCAGGTGGGATGCTCCCTGCTGGGCCTCTGGGACGTCCATTGTCGTGTCCTGGTTGACGGGAGGGTCCAGGACAGCTGTGGGTTAGCGTGGACACTGACTCCGAGGTCACGCAGCCCTAGTAAATACCTGATCCTCCGTGAATCACCCCCTCTTCCAAAAGACCCTCCTGCCCCCAGAGCTGGGGTCAGGGTGGCGGTGACAGTGAACTTGACCCAGGTGCCCTGCCGTCACCGAGGTCACTATCTTTGGTATCTCCAGACTCTGTCCTTTGTCCAGCTTTCAGCCTATGCTTCTCTGTTACCATTGGAGCCACTGTGTATGTCAGCTCTGGTGGACTTGCCTCTGGTCACAGGGCCAGAGCTGTGTGCTGGAGGGAGTGAGGGAGTGGGCTGGGTGGGAAAGGACCCTCATGGGGTGAAGGGCCACTGGCCTACAGCTGGCAGTGTGGGTTAGGGATTAGATAGCCAGTGGCGGCTCCCCAGATGCCTCTCTCATCCCCAGCTTCCAGGTCTTCAAAACTCTTGCATAAATATCACCTTGCATTAGGCTAACAGCCGTCCTGTGGGGTAAACAAAAGTATTATCTTCATCCCAGTGAGACTGGTGAGAAAAGGCAAAAACCAGCCAATGAGCAACAAGGATGTTGAGGGCATCTCAGTGGTGTGTGCGATGCCCAGTGTAGAGGGGCAGACCCAGGTCTAGAAGTTTCTGTGCTGAGGCCGTTCTGCCTGTCCTCAAACCTGATGCACAAGGACAGGGGTCTTCCTATCGACCACGTTTAATGCTCGGCTACCTGCAACCTGTCCTCATCCTTTTGTAGGAAAATAGGTTTTATTTTTCTTTCTGGAACTTTCTAGATTGATCCTTATCACTGCTGCTCCAAAATGTCTCTTTGATCTATACAGATGTAACTCTGTAGCCATTAAATCTGAAGCTTTCAGAAACCCTCTCCGTCACTCTCTGCTCTCTTTCTGGGCCTTCTATTAATTGGATGTTCAACTTCCTGGATTAATTTTCTATGTCTCCTTGTTTCTTACGTTTTTCTCTTTTTTCTTTTGAATGAAGTAAAATTCACATAACTTAAAATTAACAGTTTAAAAGTGAACAATTTAGTGGTGTTTGGTGCATTCACAAAATGTGCAACCACGACTTCTGTCTACTTCCAAAACCATTTCATCACCCAGAAGAAGACCCCTCATCCATTAGTTAGTCAGTGCTCCCCACTCCTCCCTCCCTCAGCCCCACACAGCTACCAAGCTATGGCCTGTCCTATGGATTTGCCTAACCTGGATATTCCATGTAAATGAAATCACATAAGGTGACCTTTTGTGTCTGGCGTCTTTCACGTAGCATACTATTTAAAGTTCAACCATGTTGCAGCAGGTGTCAGTACTTCATTATTGTTTATGCCTGAATAATATTCCATTGTGTGGATAGACCACTTTTGGTTTATCCAACCACCCATTGATAGACTTCTGTGTTATTTCCACCTTTTGGCTATTATGAATAGAGCTGCTATGAACATTTGTCTGTAAGTATCTGTTGAGTACCTGTTTTCAATTTTTTGAGAAAATTTCACACCCAGGAGTGGAACTTCCAGGTCTTATGTTGATTTATGTTTAACTTTTTGAGGAACCACCAAACTGTTTTCCACAGCAGCTACACCATTTTACATTCCCACCAGTAATGTACAGAGATTCCAATTTCTCCATATCCTGACCAACACTTAACTTTCCTTTTTTTATTGTTATCATTCTAGTGTCTGTGATGTGGTCTCTAGTGTCTGTGATGTGGTCTCTAGTGGGTGTGATGTGGTCTCTAGCCGTGGTTTGGATTTGCATCTCCCTAGCAACTAGTAATGTAGAGTATCTCTCCATGTGCTTGTTGGCCTTTTATGTATCTTCTTTGGAGAAATAGCTAGTTAAGTTGTTGCTTATTTTTAAATTGGGTTGTCTTTTTCTTGTTAAGTTGCAAGAGTTCTTTATATATTTTGGATCCTACACCTTTATCAGATACCTGATTTGGAAATATTTTCTGCCATTCTGCAAGTTGTCTCTTCACTTTCTTGATATTCTCCTGTGATACACAAAAGTTTTCAATTTTGGTGAAGCGCAATTTATCTACTTTTTTTCTTTTGTTGTTCATGCTTTTGGTGTCATATCTAAGAACCCATTGCCAAGTCCAAGTTCATGTCTCTCTTTTTAAAATCTTTATCACATTCCTCTCTAGTTGGGGATATTTACTTGATAGTGCCTTTCAAACCTCTAGTTATTATTTTTCTGTTTGGATGATATATATCCATATCTATATTAATATACATATGTTAATATAAATATATACATATATTATATTTATATACATTATAGAGTAAGAAAGTTCTCTTTGGGAAATATAAACACAAGTATATATAAATATATATATATATATATATATATATAT